>NC_141061.1:10712349-11304849 GCF_041138505.1 Cibotium barometz
TGCATTAGACCAACCAGGATCCTCCTACCAAAAACAAGCCTAGGGTCACTTCTTGGCCAACACATAAAGGAGTGTGTTTGGTTTGTAGAGACTGAATTCTATTGAATCATCAAGTAGTGAGGAAAGCATGGAAAAGCCTCTTAATGAGGAATTGGTGGGGAGAAGGGCACTTCTCCAATGCTATCTAGTGGATTCATGGACTTATCTTGAGAAATCCTAGGATACATCTACGAGCCTAAAAGAGAAGCTTCACAAGATGGCAAAGGACAGCCACCATTGAGCTTAGATAGGGAAATAGATATTGAAAGACCCAAGAGTAGAGGGAAATAATCAAATGGTGGTGGAGGAATGGTTTACCAAGGGAGAGAAATCCTCAACCCACAGTACAACTTACTCCTAGAATTAGAAGGGACTCTATAAGTGCCCAAAGGATGGGTAAAATGTATTTTCCTACTTCCAGGGAGCTAAAACTGAAGAAATATTAAGGGAAGCACAAGCCTAACTTAGGAAGCTTTAATAGGAGAAAATGAGCCTAGATCTCTGTATATGGAATTGGTCAAGAGACGTGCCTTTGACATGGCAATGTGTGGAGAAGGGTCATCACGCCTTAGTGGATTGAGACATGAGGAAGACCTAGTCATATGAGATAGTGTTAGAAAGATTGAAGATGCAATGGAGGAAGGCATGTCACCTCTTGAACCTATTTCCGAGGACTCTCAAGAAGACCTAACTGCTTTCACAGCACCTCTCTCACATAATGATCTATTGAGAGAAAATGTACAGTAAGCCATAAGTAGACGTGATGATGAGGACCCTATAGTTTCAAGAGTATATGAGAGGCATGTTGTTATCAAAAAGGATGTGGGACAAACAATTTTTTATGATGATATTAAGAAAAATGTGGGAGATGTTCCAATACCACATGACCCAAGAATACATGGAAACCAACATGCTAGAGCTGGGGTGGAGAAACCATAGGGAGGGTGGTGTGGACGAGGCCTCACCAAGGGAGCTAATTAGAGTGATCCCTCAGTCGCAACACTTGCCAACCTATTGAGAATGGTTGAAGGAATATGAAAGGGGGTTTCTAGGGAGTTAGGTACTGCACAAGCACCATAAAGGGCAACGCCAGTCAAGCATCTGGTGAAACTTATTCAAAAATTCTTTGGTGATGGCATGCAACACCTTGAGATATTTGAATTGGTGTGAAAAACTTGTGGGCTTGTTTAGTAGTAGAGTGACCAAATGAAAATATATATGTTCTCTCTTACATTAGAAGGGAAATCAGATCAGTGATATCAATCGATTAAGCCTAATGATGATAGGATCAACTTTACATGGCTTAAGAATGTGTTCATACCAAGTTTTACATGAAACAAAGACAAGTGGTGCCCTGTAGCTCAACTATATAACATTAAGTAATTACAAATGCACACAAATATCATTGAGAACACTTCCAAAACAACTTTTGCAAGTTGTCTTTTGAAAGCTATACTCATCAACCTCTGAAATGTTGGAAAAGCATTGGTTAGCACAAAATGCATAACCTTGTATGCAAAAGTTTCCCATATGGTCATAAAAGCTATTTTGTGTTGGTTCATCGAGGTAATAGATAGCTGATTGTATCCTGAGAATCCATCTAGGAAGCTGTAAGCTACCACCCCAACCACTCTCTCCAATACATGCTTTGGTAATGGTGGGTAGTAATCCTCGACGACCGAGTAATACATGCTGATTGTATCCTGAGAATCCATCTAGGAAGCTGTAAGCTACCACCCCAACCACTCTCTCCAATACATGCTTTGGTAATGGTGGGTAGTAATCCTCGACGACCGAGTAGTCACATTCACTTTTTTCAAATCTACATACACTCACACGAAGCTTTCCATTTTTCTTGGGTACAATCACAATTAGAGATACCAATTTGTGTGCTCAATCTCATAAATAAAATCTGCAGCAATGAGTTTATCGATTTCGTCCTTTATAATCACTAAGTATTTTGGATTCATGTAGTAGGGACATTGATTAACTGGCATTAAGTCTTCCATGATAGGGATGGTGTGTGCTGAACCACTTCCAGTGGCATACCCCTCATGTCCATTGGTGATAAAGAATGGTTTGGCTCTTCATTAGACTCTACAATATCTACTTCCTTCACCTCCTCCATATATAAAATTCATTTTGTTCAGTTTTTGAGTGTTATGTCCTCAGGTGAACTACCGTTCATCAACATCAAAGGTTTTGAAATGATTAGGAACCTTCCGTAAAGCATTAGGGAAATTTTGGACTCAAATTGGGCCCTTTAAGAATTACTACACATTCTCTCTCCAAAAATGGGCTCATGGTAAAAAATTTACAAATCAACTCAAAAGTGAGCAAAGTTCGGACATTTAGAATCTAGTCTTTAAGACCTTTCCAATGATACATAGCATGATGAGAAATTTTGCATATTCAAGAAGTCCCCACGTCATCACCAAATTTGGGGACTTCTTGAATATGCAAAATTTCCCATCATGCTATAAATCATTAAAAATGTCTTGAAGAGTAGATTCCAAATGTCCAAAGTATGCTCACTTTTGAGTTGATTTGCAAAAATTTCACCATGAGCCCATTTTTGGAGAGAGAAAATGTAGCAATCCTTAAAGGGCCCAATTTGAGTCCAAATTTTCCCTAATGTTAGGTTCCTCCTCATTCTCCTCCTTTTTTGCCAATGCCTTTTTTATTTTCCGTGCAGCCTCTGCCAATGCCTTGTTTCTCATTAGGGGAAATTTGGGCTCATTTTGGGACCCTCTAAGGGATTTTTTGCCATCTTTGCCTTGAAAATGGGGGGCACATAACATTTCTTACCTTATGTTAAAACCCCATCATATGACATATCATTAGAAAGATAATGAAAAGTAGATCTTATAATTTCAAACTCTGAAACGTTTGGAATTGCTAAGCTCAAGATATACCATTTCCTTAAAATCAAGTTTAAAGGCTACCGTAACGGTCCACATCATCACTTTGAACTTACTTTTTGTACATCTTCCATGGGTCATGTCCAAACCCCATCATGTTATATATCAATGGAAAGATCTTGAAGAGTAGATTCTATATATGCAACCTCCGAAAAAATTGGAGTTGATTTACAAAAAATTTACCGTGGCCCCATTTTTTATGATGTGGCATTCCTTAGAGGGAATTTTCCCTAATGTTTTCTTCTTTTTGATCTTGTGAGCTTGGGTGTTTCTTAGCTCACTATTGGTTCTTAAGGTTCTTACAACATTATCCAGCTTAACTCTTCTCCCCAATTCTTAGATAACTCCTCATAAATCTCCATGGCCTTGATATATCTTAGCCATTGAGCATCTATGGCACAACAATGCTTCTTCTTCATCCATCTTTACAAGTTAAGGCCTGCAGGAAATTGAATACAAAGTTTCTTTCCCATAATAATTTTCAAAATCTTGCTCTTCCAAAGGGCTTCCCCATGATAAATCCATCATAAACAGTCTCATCATGTGCACTGTGGTGATGAGTATCTCTTCATTTTCCCAATCTGTCTCTACATACTTTGTCCCAATCTTTCCCATGACATCAATTGTTGCCAATACATGCATCTAGTTTTCACAAAAATCCTCATTCAAAAGAGGGCTATGTAAGATGTCCTCTTCTTGTGATTCTCTTGATATTTCATTGGTTGCACATAACTATATTGAGGATGTCCTTTCCATGGTATCATAATCATTTCCAAATAACCCTCCCTCCATGGGATGAGTTTTGCATGTCTGCACATCTATCTTTAGAATTTGTGAGTTCTTTCATAGATAAACGTGATCTATAGCCCAGCCCGTGAACTAGCTTAGCACTCCGTATAAAGGACCTATCTAGCATCACATCATACAAATCCATGTGTCCAATTTCGTGATCACAAATGTATGGTAGCAGTAGAGGAATGAGAAGACTTTCATCTTTCACCATGTTCTCTAAAACCCCCATAGGTCAGGATACGGTACCATCTTCCATTTTCACAATGAGGTTTATTTACTCTAAGACTGGTTTTCCCCACTTTTCCAAACATTGTTTCTTGATGATTCTTACTTCTGCTCTACCATCAAAGATTGCAAGGGCTTGATAACCCTTACACAATTGGAAATGTTGGCATTTGTGTCATCACTCATAATACTTTCCCATTTGGCTAATTGAAATTTGAGCTCATTCTCGCAAGTCTTCCCTTCCTCAAAACAATTCCAAATCTTCCTCGATAGGCAAGGGTAATTCTTCCTTTTTATTGGTGGATTGCCTTACATTCTTCCTTCCACCCAATCTTTCAAATCAACCCATAGTTGGGAGTTTCCCTTTAATCAGCTTTTAATTGGCATTTGTATTTCTACAGAAAGAAACATTGTCAGCCTTGCCACATCTTTGGGAGTTTGAACTTGATCAACATCATTATCATAAGGCTTGGGGTTAGGATCTCTCAAGTCATATAGATGATAGTCTCCTCTTTCCTCAAACATCCTTAAGAATTTATATATCATAAGACTCGAGTTTAGGATTTATCCAATCATATAGAGGATAGTCTCCTCTTTCCTCAAACATCCTTGAGAACAAATCATTCTTCCCCTCTTCTTCAAGGTCAATCTTTCCCTCACTATCTTCTTGCACAAGCCCTAGCACATTTAACTGTTTTGATTCCCATGTGTAGTGTTTTGGGTAGACCGTTTCAATAGCCTGGCTAGCTTATAAATGTTCCTCAAACTTCTTCTAGATTTCCTAAAATAAGGCTCGTGTGATGACCACTTTCTCTATCTCCTTTTGAGAATTTGGATACTCACTCCCACCCCCCTTGGTGTTTTGGTTTCAATGGCTCATTTGGCTTCTTCTTGTGTCACCACTTCCTTTCTTCCTATCAACACATTCTCTTGGCTTGACAAAGTGAATGTAGTATCAATGGTTCCCTCATCAGAACCATCCGATATCACATGTGACAGAGTCTCCTCATCCCTTCTTAGCCCTTCTTCTTTTTCTTCTTCCTAATGTTGAAAAGATGCAGGGGAGAAGAGAGCTTGAGCTCTTGCAACAAGCACACACACACTCACAAAACCCTAAAAGAGAACACACAAGGTGAGAGGCTAAAAATCTTCTTCTTCTTCACTCAACACTCAACACACCATATAAAGATAAGAGTACTCAATATGAAAAGGTACTCAACTAAATACATACTAGGGTTCTCTATAGTGTGAACCCAACTAAATGAGCTGGCGCTATAACTATGCCAGTCTCTAGAATGGCTATCACACAGCCTGTCATCCCACTGACCGCATATCACCCATGATCTCACTAACCATGCCAGTGGTGTAAATGTGGGGCCTATCCCCCAGGCGGGTCATCAATGTCCACCGCCTCACTAGATGAGCTCAATATCTCAACACTCCCCCCCCTCGAGCTCAACTCCATCTCATATACACCAAGCAAAGCCCTGAATCTGCGGAGCTTCTCTGTACCCAATGCTTTGGTGAAGATGTCAGCTACCTGATCCTGTGTGGTGCTGACATAAACAAGGTCAACGTATCCTACCAAGACCTTCTCTCCGACAAAATGGTAGTGGACCTCTATATGCTTCATGCGAGCATGAAAAACTGGATTCCTGGCCAACTGTATACTGCTAATGTTGTCACAGAAAATGACATATTGTCTATCCACTGATAGACCCAAATCTGCAAGTAGCTTTCTTAACCAAGCTACCTCACATGCTGCCATAGCAACACCTCTTTACTCGGCCTCTGTAACTGGATAGAGCAACCGTAGGTTGCTTCTTGCTGCTCCAAGTCACAGTAGCACTCCCCAAAGAAAACATGAAGCCACTAGTATATCTTCTATCTGAGATACTACCAGCTCAATCAGCATATGTGTATCCATGTACACATATCTCTGTCCCAGTTTCATAAAATAGTCCACAATGCAAAGTAGACCTCACATCCCTCAGTATGCATCTCAATGCATCCAAATGCGGCTTCTGAGGAAACTGCATAAACTGACTCATCAACCCAACAGCATAGCTCAAATCTGGCCTGGTGATCATCATGTAGATCAGGCTTCCTACTATTGCACTCAACTTGCCATTCTGATCCAATGGCACTGAAATAGGCCTACAGCCTCTCATACCATACTTGGACAACATGTCCAAGCCATACTGTCTCTGCAGTAATCCAATACCATGTGGTGACTTAATCACCTCAATGCCCAAGAAATATCTGAGCTCCCCCAGATCCTTCATCTCAAACTTCTGTCTAAGCAAGATCTTTACATCAAAGAGCTCTGCATCATGGTCCCCCGTAATGATCAAGTCACCATCTACATAGATGACAACAAGCACAACCCCTCTATCACTGTGTCTCACATACAGCGAGAAATCTGCATTGGCAACATGAAAGCCAATAGTGATAAGATATTCAAAAATCTTTTCAGACCATGCTCTTGGTACTTGTTTTAAGCCATAGAAGGCTTTCTTCAACCTGAAAACATGATCAGGGTAACTCACATCCTCATAACCAAATGGCTGCAACATATATAACTCTTCCTGCAAATCCCCATGCAAGAATGCATTCTTTACATCCATCTGATGTAAAGACCATTGCTTTGACACAGCCACTGCTATCACAACTCTCACTGTTGCCATCTTGGTAACTGGGCTGAAAGTTTCCTCACTCATAAAATCAATGCCATATGTCTGCGCATATCCTTTGGCTACCAACATTAGGAAGTGAATGGGGTCTTCTTGGGCCCTTTAATTTGCCCAAGCCTAATCAAGGTGATTAAGGAATAGCCAAATGGGGGGTTGCCATGTAGACTGAAATGTTGGGTTTTTAAGAGAGGTGTAAGAGTGGTCAAAGAGTGCACTTTTTTCCCCAAAAAGGGGGGGGGGGGGGGGGCAATTGTATAATTTTCGGACCTCCATAACTTCTACATACAAGCTCCGATTTGAGCGGAGATTACAGATCCGTGATCTACGCATCAAGAGCTTTCCATAGATATGTTACATGATATGGTTTTATCTGCTAGATTTTAAATTCCATTTTCCTCCCAAAATTCAAATTCGAATAAAGTAGCCGTTTTGAAGCTTCTAATTAGAAAACGTTTCTTCTTAAGAGAAAAGGTTTGACTCCCTTAAACTGCCAAATAAAAGGGCCCAAGAAGCCATCCATTGAGGTCCTAATGTCTAGCCTTGTACCTGCTTATGCTTCCATCACTGTTATGTTTTACTTTGTACACCCACTTGCATCCAATGGCTTTCTTGCCTTCAGGCAATTACACTAGATCCCAAGTCTCATTTCCATATAGTGCATCCATCTCCTCATCCATAGCTTCCCAACACACATTTCCAATAGCCTCATCAATGCATTTGGGCTCTACAACCTGCATAACTTATGTGCCACATAACCATCATAGGTAAACCTCTGCACAGGGTTCTTCACTCTCCCAGATCTTCGTGCAGCTTTGCATTCATGGCTTCTATAGCCTTCTTTACACCAGGTGTTCTCATAGTAGCTGGTATCCCAAGCTCCTCATAAAGGCTCATCTCTGAGCCACTAGACTCTCCATCAACATGAGAATGCCCTGCAGAAATGCCAGGCATACTAAGGGGCTCAACCACTTTCTCTTTGCCTTTATGTGATGTACTAATCACATTTGCAGGACTAATATTATGACGCAGCCTGCCACTCCATGGTCTATCAACAGAACCACTAGATGAGGACTCTCCTGGTCCACTCAAAGACTATGATTGCTGACTTGCATTTTGTGCAACCACACTTCCACTCACATCAGTTCCAATAGCTTCTTTTTCAATAGCATACCTGCTCATCTCATCAAAAACAACATCCCTGCTTACCCTCAACTCACGTGTAGCAGGGTTATAACACCTGTATCCCTTTTGCTCAAGGGAATATCCAATAAATACACATTTTTTAGCTTTTGGATCCAGCTTAGTTCTCAGCTCATCTGGCACATGCACATATGCAATGCATCCAAAAACTTTTAGATGAGACAAATCAGGTTTTCTACCAGTAAACCTCTCCTCTAGAGTTACATCATGTATGGCTGCAGTTGGAGTCCTGTTCATGATGTAAACTGCTGTAGAGACAGCCTCAGCCTAATAGCTATGTGGCATATTCTTCTCTTCCATCAATGCTCGCGTAATCTCAGCAATGCCTATTTTTTCGCTTAGCAACTCCATTTTGCTGCGGAGTGTATTTGCATGTAAACTGTCTCCGAATACCATTTTTCTTCAAAAATTCAGAGAACTCATTGGAGAAGTACTCTCCCCCTCCATCTAACCTTACTTACATATTTCCCTGTTTGCTTCTCAACCATAACTCTAAACTTCTGAAAGTGCGTGAACACCTCACCCTTCTCCTTCATGAAGTATACCCACACTTTCCTTGTGTGGTCATCAATAAATGTCACATAATACCTGTAGCCTCCTATAGACATGGTCTTCGTAGGACCCCATACATCTGAATGCACAATATCTAGTGCATTTCTACTCACATTTGTGTTATGTGGAAATACATGCTTTGTTTGCTTTCCAAATTGGCATGCTTCACATATTCTCTGCATACCTTCAACTTTAAATTTTGGTAGCCTTGTCAAAATTCCTTTAGTCTGCATAGACTTCATTCTCTGCACATTCACATGTCCAATTCTTCTATGCCAAATGTCTGTGTCTGCAACAATTCCTGAACCATTTGTAAACATTGCAGCACTCACTTCAGGCATGTTTACATTCAATGTAAACATTCTTCCCACTCTGTTGCTTTTTGCAACCAACCTGCACTTGTCTTTAAAGTCTTCAACATAACAACCATCAGGATTAAACCAAACCTGCAAACCCTGCTCAATCATCTGGCCAACTGAAACCAGATTCTTTGTTATGTTTGGAACATGAAGTACATCTACAAGGTACTTCACTTTGCCATCCTACATAGACAATGGCACATCTCCAACATGGGCAATTGGATGAGCAGTGTAATTTCCTGTTTCCACAAAACCTGGTCTTTCAAGGTTCTTCATCTCCTTGAACCACTCCCCATGACTTGTCATGTGGTTCCAAGCACCTGAATCAACGTACCATACATCATCTTTATGTGCTGCTTCAACATTTTGAGACATGGCATTAATGATATGCTGCATAACAAACAACCTTTCATTATCCTCATTAATTCTGCTCGAGGATGCATAGTTGTTTTACTGTAATTTTCCATTTTGCATGTCAGCCTGCTTCTTATAACAATCTGCCTGCACATATCCAGGCTTACCACAATAAAAGCATCTAGGTGTATCATTATACTGCCTTTGCCAATTTCCATGACCTCTTTGACTCCCCCTGCCTCTAAATTGGCCTCTTCCACCTGCGTGTTGTTGTTGTTGTTGTTGTGAATTCTGGGACTGTTATTGTTGTTGTTGTTGCTGGCCATAATTCTGATTACCTGTTCGGCCACCTCCTTGACCGCATCCATGGCCTCCTCTACTTCGTCCTCTTCCTGAACTTGTGTAGAAGGCCTGTTACTCTGAACTGTTTTTGTTTTGTGAAGATTGTTGGTCTTCACCTAAGCTCTTCTCTTCTATAATCAACATAGACACCAAATCTGTAAAATTGAGAATGTTTTCTCGAGTGTGAATAGACGTCTTGGAACGCCTTGTATTGTGGCCCGAGACCACGTAGACAAACTTCCACCTTATCATCATCATCTACTGAAACACCAATAGATCCAAGGGATTCCCTAATACCCCTTATCTTCAATGCATAGTCATTCACAGACATACTCTTTTTCTCCATAGTATGAAGTTCATTCTTCAACTGTATCTTTCGTGCCTTGGTATTCATTTCATAGAGTTTTACCAAGGTGTCCCATGTCTCCTTGGGGGACTTGGCATCCTGTATGTGCCCAATCATGGTGTCCTGTGTATAATGATAGAGAGCCAATACATAACTTTTCTAGCTCCTTGGTTCCAATCCTTGAACTCTTTCACATCTGCAGCAGTCGGATTGATGTCCGGTATCTCCGGTGCCTCTTCATGCTCAGCTTCTATATAGTCCCAGTAGCCCTTTCCCATCAGGAAATTTGTCAGCCTGAACCTCCAAGCATGGAAGTTGTTCTTATCAAGCTTCTCAGCAACAATCTGGTTTATGCCATCATTTGACATCTTGTGCCAGACACACAAATTTACCAGAAACAGCACTCTGGTTTGTCCTGCACAAACTGCTATATTTTCTGCAGCGGTACTGTAGTACACTCAAATGTCACAACCAGTGACCTCAATGTGCATACATACACCCAATGGAAATTGTTGAACTCCTTGCAGCACACACAGTGTCTACACAGCCAATTTGTATTCTTGCAGTTCTTAAAATAGAGTTCTGCAGAGAATCGATGACTTACCCGCAGTGCTGGAAATCGCCTGCTTTCTGAAAAACAGAGGTCCTGATGCGCCCAAAACGCGTTTTTGACCCAAACATTTTATCCAATACTATTCGATAGGACAATATAGTTGCCCTATAGCTTTACTCCCGCGAAGAAAGCTCCTCAATCGAGATCGTTTGCCGATGCCTCCCGTAGAGCTCCGGACAAGGGTGTGGTAGTTGAAGCTCTTACCCTCGTACTGCTTCCTGTGCTTCTCTTGCTTACAGCTCAGCCCTTAGCATGAGCCAGGCTCTGATACCATGAAAGGATGTAGGGGAGAAGAGAGCATGAGCTCTTGCAAGCACACACACACTCACAAAACCCTAAAAGAGAACACACAAGGTGAGAGGTTGAAAATCTTAGATTCTTCTTCACTCAACACTCAACACACCATATACAAAGATAAGAGTACTCAATATGAAAAGGTACTCAACCAAATACATACTAGGGCTCTATACTAGGGTTCTCTATAGTGTGAACCTAACTAAATGAGCTGGTGCTATAACTATGCCAGTCTCTAGAATGGCTGTCACACAACCTGTCATCCCACTGTGTCCGCATATCACCCATGATCTCACCAACCATGCCAGTGGTGTAAATGTGGGGCCTATCTCCCTGGCGGGTCATCAGTGTCCACCGCCTCACTAGATGAGCTCGATATCTCAACAATGTATGAGTAGAAGGCTTAGCTAGATATTCTCCATCATTTCCTAGGGTCGGTCTTTCATGCTTGTGCATATGTCATGGCGTTAAGTGGTGTCATCCACCCTTGATGACACTCCAATCATTTGGAGTCCTGTGGTTGGATTAGTGTTCGTCAAGGTCTCTCCTACGCTTCTATAATAATAATTCTTAGTTAGGTGGTCAATTTTACATTTCACGCTACTCAACCCTGGGTGTGTACTTACTTGGGTATTGTTGTATTGACCTTGTGATTGAGAACACTCAACCACACAATGAGGCCCTTGGTAGTGATAACATTGCACCTAGGATCTCCTTGTCTATGGCATTAATATCCTTGCCCTTCCATTGCACTGCAGTCTAAAACACTGGTACTGGTGTGTTTCCTATATCAAAAAATATTATGGGGTTACCTCCCAAGTGTCATCTAACTCCTCCATGATTTGTCAGGGTTCTCATACATAATCTCCTTCTTCTAGGGTTATCTCCCAAAGTGTCATCTAACTCCTCCATGATTTGTTAGGGTTCTCATACATAATCTCCTTCTTCTAACACCTCTTCAATGATCACCTGATTCATTGGAATTACTCTAGGTGCCAATGGTTCATTAGGAAAAATGTGGACTCATTTTTGGGCCCTCTAAGAAATGCCAAGTCATCATTCTATTACAAAAAGGGGGATCGTGGATAACTCTATCCATAGTACTTCAAATCTATATCATATAACATATCATTGGAAAGATCTTGATGAGAGGATTCTAACGCACTAACCTTTGACAAATTTTGAGTTTTTATGCTCAAGTTATGGCCTCCACACCCAAAAAAAATAACCTCAAAAGTTTCGTAAAACGGAAGCCTCACCCTCATTGGTCCTTATGGAATATTCCCTAAAATCTCAAAGAGCTTAAAAGGCCCAAAAGTGAGTCCAAATTTTCCCTAATGGTGGTGGTAGGATAGGTGGTGGTATAGGCACTTTAGGTACTCTCAACATACCCCTCGTTTGGTTTTGCACATTTGACACACTTGCCCCTAGAACATTTCCTTTCCCAAGTGGTGCTCATAAAGCTAATGGTAGACAACTAAGGTATTTGAGGTTGTTGTTTGTTGATGTGGGTACCTACATATATGATGTTGGTATCATGGTTCCCAAGTTATATACAATGTGTGCAGTACATCATGGGGTGCGAGGCCTCAACTGAGGATACTCAATGCTCATGTGATTTTTTCGGCATATTGAACACCATACCAACTCCCAACTGGGGTATAGATGTTGATTAATCAGCATATCCCTTACCTCCCTTAGCTTTATTTTGTCTAGAAGCATAGTACTTAGCTCATCTAAGATCATATCCTTAATTCGTCTCTTCGAGGTTCTTGTGCTTATTTGACTTGACACAGGCAAAAAAACTACCGAAGTGATGGATTTGGCATCATCAGGCTAAGGCAATTCGAGCATGTTATCCTTAAAGTTGATGGCTAATGGACAACAATCATCAAGCGACATTGGCTTAGCCAATAGGAAATAATCATGCATCTTGTGTCTCTCAGTCCCCCATGGAAGCAAGGTAAAAATTGCTTATCTGTTAACCTTTCTCTAGGTTTACACCTTGAGTGCTATGGGACTTGTTAAGTCAACCAACACTCACGGCACATCCTGAAAGGATTACCTTTACACAAGAATTGACCATGCCATGTCTAGGGTACTTTGAACATACAATGTTTATTGACACTAACCCCCTCACTTATAAGTTTTTTATGGTTGAGTATGTGTTGGAAGCAGATTTGATCTTGGGGCATAAATGGACTGTTGCTGCCCAAGTACCACTGTGCTTTGCTAGTGATAGAGTCATCATGATGGTCAACGACAAGAAGTTGACAATACCATACTGCGAGGAAGAGGATCCAACTTTAATGGATATCTATGATGTTGAACGCAAAAGGATACAAGCCTCTTCCACAAAAGCCCCTTTACACAATGTGACCTACCATCTGCATCAACAACCAACCCCAATAAACCCTCTACTCCATCAAACCCATCCTCATCTATGAAGTTCAATGCCAAAACCTCGTAATCAGTAGCTCCTAAAGAATTTCCTAGAGCCCAACCATCTAACTCTAACAGGGAACTCAAAGGAAAGTCCTCGGCTCCTATGCATCTTCATCAGCAAACCTCACCAAAGGAGACAACCACATGCTCAAAGGCCTCGTCATCAAAAACCACTCCACAAGAAGAGACTCTAACCTCATCATCAACAATGCTAATGAGTCTCAAACCTACAACCTCAGTGTGCCAACCAAAGTCAAGGAGGTCCCCAAACCTTCCACATTACACCAAAAGAAAACTCCACCACGACAACCACAATCAAGATATCTTAATAGTATCAAAATGTGGGTGGAAAAGTAGCTACTTGTAGCTCAAGGCTACAATGAAGGTGCCAATCAAATTTGGGTGCCTCGACAGTCAAAACCTCTTAACACAACAGTTGAAGCAAAGGAAGAACAAGAGTACTCCACAACACTGTCTACAAAAGCCTATGCGAGTTCCTCAAAGAACTCCACCAATGCAACAAGTGTGGGTACCCAAAACATTTCTGCAAGCACAAGGGTACTACCAAAGAAATACCAAAGCTTGGGTCCCCAAGCGCATCACAAAGTCCCCTAAGCTCGCACAAAGAAGGAAGCCTCAACATCCAGCACATCGGCAACCAAATTACAATGTTCATCAAAGATGGGTACCTGCGCATGTACTTCAACAACAAGGATACTATGATGGTAAGTCCATCATATGGTTGCCAAAATCGAATAATGTGAAGAAAACCTCACCACATCGACTTTAACCCCAACAACTTCACCTATAGTTTGACAAGAATGGAGGCCCAAGAAACAGCAAGCGAATCCCTCAACCACTCTCGTGTATCCAACACCAACACAAGAGCTTGTCTGTTCAAGCACTCTCGTGCATCCAACACCAACACAAGAGCTTGTCTGTTCTAGCAAACAATCAGCAGTCTTCCCTACTACCTCGACATCATTTCAGCAACAAATTCAAGATCAAATACACAGACTTAAGAGCACATCAAGAACAAAATAGCAATGCTCTTATCACCCCTCTGGAAATGATAAATGATCCATCCTAAGCAAGTGCAAACACAGTTGTAAAGTCATGGCCCATGTCAATCTTTGCAACTTAACGTCATGACTTTCACGTCTGTAACTTCACGACATCATGACTTTCATGTCTGCACTTTCACATCATGACTTTCACATCTGCTATTTCACATCATGACTTTCACGTCTGTAACTTCACGTCTGCTATTTCACAGAAGCAAGACTTTCACGTCCTGCTATTTCACGTCATGACTTTCAGATCTACAACTTCACGTTATGACTTTCACGTCTATACTTTCACGTCTGCTATTTCGCATAATGACTTTCATGTCTGCAACTTCACGACGTCTGCTATTTCACGGCAAGACTTTCACGTCATGACTTTCATGTATGCTCTTTCACGTCATGACTTTCACGTCTGCTATTTCACATCATGATTTTCACGTAGACCTGCACTTTCACACCTCAGTGTTTCACATCTTAGTAGTCCACGTGTTTTATAATAATAATAATAATAATAATAAAAGAGGTCAAAATTTACAAATTCAAGGAGCCCATCTCAAGGCTTAAGAACCTGCACTTTCACGATTTAAGTCTCATCATGGATTAAGCCATATCACACAATAGCCACTATATATTTGTTAAGCTTATTGCTTACTATTCTTTTGGCTACGTCAATGTAGTAGTTGCTCCATGAGTACGAATCCATACTCATGCATTGGAGAACATTTGCACCAAAGCCTCACCATCGACAACTTCCAGGTACATCTCTGGATGGGGGGCCATGGTGGGCGAAAGCTTGGTCAATGGTACAACCCATCACCTGGAATTTTCCTTCAAATTACAAACCTCTCCAAAAGACGTCACAATCTTCACAACTCAATGATTTTCCATCCCTACTGAAGATCTCTTTATTAGCCTCGCAAGTCGATGTAATTCTTTCAATCCCCTCACCCCAACAAGTGGCTACTTCAACACAGAGCAGTTCAATAAGAGTTTATATGACTCCATTCTTGTACTTAATGTAAATTAGCTTCATAAGAGCATTTAAATATGCAGAAAAATATAAAAAGCACATGGGCAAAAGAAGATGGGATCAGGTCCTACTACTCAACAACATTCTGCCACACAAAGGGACATCATCACAAGTCAATTATTTCAAATGATGAATGTCGCTTCAATGAATCAAAAGGAACTAAGTATCACCATCTCATTTTGATGATTAAGTCTACGTTCCTCCGGATTCTTCTCTCTCTTCTCTCCCATTATTAACATCTCTTAGTGTTCCCACTAACAAAAATCACATGTAACCTTGCCGATGATTGCCAAAAACAAAACGACTCACACAAATATAAAAATACAATCATTCGCAAATAACCCTCCACCCCGTTAGGAATTCCCAATACACCACTAATCTCTTTATTCATTAACTAGCTTTTCTTATTCCTTCCGGAGGAACACAGACCATTGAATGTCATTCAACATCAAAGCCATTGACAAAGCTTGTTCATTCTCCCCACACAAAGGTCTTCAACGTGATCACGAGGATGCGAGATCTAGTCATCTCAGGAAGGGGGGAATGTTAATCCAATTCTAGGATTAACAAGAGCTACCGCCGTTATCTTACATCAAGGAGTTACGATAGATACACCAAAGGGTCATACATTCAAGATATCAAGCAATAGTGTCCAAAGCTACAACTTGGACGGGCGCCCGTAATGGTGTGATGGAGTATTTATGGCAATTTCCGCTTCAAGAGCGTGTGGTAGCAAGTTAGGATGAAGTCCTAAGTGATGTACTTCATGGATATATTATGAGAGTAGTCATTGTAATAGCATTAGGCCTCTTATGAGCCTAAAGTGCCCGACCGGCCATAGTTTAAGTGAGTGTGAAAACTTATGGCCATGTATATAAGTGAATTTCTTTCATAATACAAGAGACTCTCCCATTGCGCAATTGAGTCTTGCTGTTGCTAATCTCTCTCCCTAATGCATGCTAGTGAGTGTGTGTGAGTGAAGTGAGGTGAGAGGAGGGACGAGGACCTGTAGTGCAATGCGGTGGTGTGACAACGCTCGTGGGAGACGCGGTGGAATTGCTTCTCAAGGAGTTGTAGAGCTTCGAGACCTCTAGAGTTAAGAGCTCGGCCATTGGAAAGATCCTCACGACAATTGTGGTTCACTAGGTAATCTCTTTTTGGATGTGTTTCAAGGAGGGTTAGGGTGAGCCTTAACAATTGGTTTAGCAAACAAGATTATTTCTTGCCATGCAAGAAAACCCTAACTTCCCATGAAGTCATGTATTCATTTATCAAACATATTTTTGTGCATTATGGCTTACCTAAGGTAAATGTTTTAGATAGAGATTCCAAGTTCTACAATACCTTTTGGATGACACTATTCTCTAACGTAGGCACCAAGTAGATTTTTTCCATAAACTTCTATCCACACTAGTCTATCTAATGGATAGACTAAAGTAACAAATAGTACTATCTTAGACCTACTTAGAGCTTGTGTTTCGATAACCTTTTGCTTGGGATCACCATATTCATCTTCCTCTCTCTTCAGTTTACTTGTAGAACAATACTCCTACTTGTCATCCACCTTTTCAAATTGTTTTGTAAATTCTTACTAATTCTAGCTAAAAGACTTTTCCATAAAATCAAAGCTATTGACCAATTCACCATAGACTTTAGACGTATTCTCCTTAAGTTACTAACTGTGGATTTCATGGTATTAGATGAAAGGTTATTCTATTCTCTTGAGCCCTGTGGGGAAGAAGATGACATCATCAACCATTTTATTACCTCCCTCACCCCCTGATAATTTTGAAATCCCCTTAATCAATCGAAGCAATACAAAAGGTATTTTAATGCATCCAAATGGCGCTTGCCTCTGATAATTTTGAAATCCCCTTAATCAATCGAAGCAATACAAAAGGTATTTTAATGCATCCAAAGGTATTTCAATGCATCCAAATGGCACTTGCCACTAATAGATGAAGCTAGACATAATAAAACTTCCCCACATGTGCCAAGAACAAATTGCAAAGAAGGTAACATCCTAAACTCTTTATCTTATTTAAGACACTGATGGTTCTATCCATGTTCCTGTGGAAAATACAAAAGCTCCACAACTTCTTCAAATTGGGCATTTTGGGCCCACTCCTTCTCAACAAATCTCTATGGTCCCCATTCAGGAAACTATTAGGGGTGTTTCTCTACCGGACATCTTGCAAATCTATCCATGTTCCTGTGGAAAATACAAAAGCTCCACAACTTCTTCAAATTGGGCATTTTGGGCCCACTCCTTCTCAACAAATCTCTATGGTCCCCATTCAAGAAACTATTAGGGGTGTTTCTCTACCGGACATCTTGCAAATCTTAACTCTACTCAATAATTGTCACAAGTATATCAAGAGGACTCTTTGCATAGGCCACTATCCCAAATCTAGTGCCCCCTCTTATATGAATGCCTCTCAATCAGTCAAATCAATGTTGTTGTTGTTGTCGCAAAATTTTGGCAAGTCTCTGGTGGTCCGCCGATGAAGACCGGCACCCCAATCCAATCATTCATGCACTAATTTTGAAGATGGTGCAACAAATTTCTATATTGTGGTCCATCATCGATGAAAACCAGCACACCAACCCCATCATTCATGCACTAATTTTGAAGATTGTGCAACAAATCTCTGGTGGATGGAGACCAACACCCCAACCCCATCATGCGTGCACTAATTTTGAAGATGGTGCAACAAATCATGCTGCAAATTTCCAGATCGATACTCTGATGCCTATTCTTGATGAAGTGTATGTTGTTACTCCTAATTTTCATTAAAGCTCAAACTTATATTCTTTATGGTGATTTTTATGGTGCTCCCAATCCTAATGATGGATTATACCTATAATTTGGTTTTATACAAGACTATGTCTACAAGTCTCCTTATACAGCAGAAATTTGGAATCCAGTCAGTTTTGCCTTTTAGTCCACAAAACATCTTCCAAATTGTGCCCAAAATGTGTCCCATATATGGGTGTATGAGCCTATTGGGCTACAAAATCAACTCTAAATCTCTCCCTAAATCTCCCCTAAGATGTCAAATCCGGGAGTAATGATGAGGCTATCCATGTCCACCATGGCTATACACATGACATCCCCTCCTGCAAAACTTGATGATGGGTTGGAAACCTCTGATTCATACTATTGAAATTTATGCTCCTAAAGGTCTCATTCAATTTGGCGCAACTTGGGCCCTTATTCCACCTGTGTTGTAAATTTTGAGAGCTTTGAGCTCTTATCTCCTTGTTCCTCTAAGACATCATTATGCTACTGCTCATGGACTTGTAGAAGTTACTCAAGCCCCATCTTGTGGTTTTGATGTTGATCCTATAAATGGTAATGCTCCTATTGAGAGCTTAGCTCTCCTCTTACTGCTCCTCATGTTTTCTCACATGCACCATGCTCATGCTCAGCACACTCTTATTCAATACATGGAACAAGAGAAGTATCATGTGAAGGCTCAAGTTTCAAATCTAGTTCTTCCTATGAAGACAAGTTCTATGAAGACAAGTTCTATGAAGATGCAGATTCCCATGAACATTATGAAGCCTCTTATTCACTCATGCCTCACTTCAGGCCCGTGTAAAGGAGAAGCTCAACACACCCCATGTTTCACATCTAGCTATTGACTCGGGCTAAGCACAACATTACACATGTAATTCTTCGTCTACCTTAAATAATTGGTGACTCATCCCTAGTCAAACTCATGAATCTCATTTCATGCACATGTAGCTTAGGCACACATTTTCCCTCATAGGAGGGAGGATGTAAGAATAGTGTGAACACATTAAAGGCACCAATAGACACGTGCCCATTCGAATCCATGGAAGGCAGTTATTCCTCTTACATACCTATGCAATCACCTCTCCAATGTAATACAATCATACAATCTTATTCTCAGCTACATGTTCTCATCCATGTCTATGTCCCTTGAGTCTCTATGTCCATGTCTATGTCCCTTGAGTCTCTATGTCCATGTCTATGTCCCTTGAGTCTCTATGATTTGAATATGGTTACTCTTAATAATCCTCCATGCTTATTATCTATTTTCAAAGGTATCACACTCAGATGTGGATACCTTAGCAGAAGGAAAATATAATAATGAGTCTCTATGATTTGAATATGGTTACTCTTAATAATCCTCCATGCTTATTATCTATTTTCAAAGGTATCACACTCAGATGTGGATACCTTAGCAGAAGGAAAATATAATAATGAGTTGTTCTAGAATCCTTTATAGCAAATGTACAACGTCCAAGGAAGGGATAGTTAAAGCCATCCCTGAAGAAATTAAAAGTGCTGGTGGTGAGAAGTTGTAAGAGCCACAAAAACCTTCTTACATACACAACACTAATCTATAGTCGAAGGTTGAGAAAAAGTAACAGCTTTAAATACTTGCTCCAAGTTGAGTGGTGGGCATGAGCTAGTCCAACGAGTCTGTGACTTGGTATATGACTTGTGTGAGCAGGGGAGTTATTCCCAGGGTCTTTAGGGTTCTTTAATGCTATGGATATCTTGATGTCGAAAAAACATATTTCAACGTGTGATAACCACTAAAAGAAAATAGAAAATATCAAGGGTTTCATTAAGAGCAACGAAAGTGAAACCTAAAAAATGAGTAATGATCCCTAAAAATACGACTAGTGTAAGTTGGTGATTTGTATACGTTTACAAGTATAATATAGGGAAATAAATGGTTTAAGGTATATGAGGTTTTAAAGAAATCTTATAATATAGGGACACTTTCAACACAAGACAATAGTTTTTTCAAAATGAAATTAAGAACAAAAGAGGTTCAAAAAACAAAATCTTTTATCCTATTCAATATTTATGCACTTTTTATTGAAAAGTTCTAAATATTTAATTTCATTTTGAAATCACTTCATATGACCTATAGGCTACAATTGCAATGCAAAAAAAAAACTATTATTTGAATCATTGGTGAGTATCTTTCATTAAAATTGGATAATAATTTTTCAAAAAAAAAACTTGTTTCCCAAACTTAAAGCTATCTTGCTAGTAGCTTGATGCCAATTTTGGTTTTTTTTTTCACTCTGTAAGTTGTGTGGCTCTTTTCAAGAGTTAATTATGTCTTTCTATATCATAAAAACTTATAAATTAGCCTTGATCCATTTTTGTGGTTGAAGCTTCTTTTTTCCTCAATCACACGACTAGTGACCTCTCAAGCTCGCATAGATCTTCATATGTTTGATAAAAAAGGAACGCTTTTCTAAAATATAAAATATTATTGTAAATTGTTTATATTTCAATGTGTTTATGCATATATGTATACTTTTAAGGAAAGATATATAATAATTATTTAAATGGAAGAAATTTCTAAAAGACTAGAACAATAATCATGTTATAAATTTAGGGGCAATGGTATGGGATAAGAGTGGAAGGAATGATGGTGATTGAGGGTATTATGTCTAGTCTTGAGTCTCATTTTCTACGAGTGTTGTTCACACATTCGTTATCCAGAGCCCAAAGCACTAGTGGGGAATTCTTTGGTAATGCTAGCACAACTTAATGGTTCTCTTAATTAGAAAAATAGATGATTAGCCAAAGAGGACAAATTTTCTCCTTTTTTTTGTATCTTCTCAATGTCGTAGCCTAGTCCATGCATTTTCACTAGCTAGGACTTTTGTGGAAATGAAAAGCTTAAAGATTTCCTACAGTCAAATAGTTACTTACTAGGAAGTGACACCATATTTTCTAAGAAATATGTGTGAACACCTTATGTGACCAAACCTATGTCTAAGAATGCATCTTGAGAGAGATTTAAGAGGCAAAGATGTGAACACCCAAAGTTCATAACTTGCTCCTTATGGGTAAAAGGCGAAATATGTGAACACCTTATGTTGTCTTAGAATGCATCTTGAGAGAGATTCTAGAGGGAAAGGTGTGAACATCCAAAGTTCATAACTTGCTCGTTATGGGTAAAAGGCGAAATATGTGAGTAGATGTGAACACAGTTTTTTTTGTAAATAAAAAGCATTGCCATTGCTAGCTAGCTCTCTCTCTTTCTCTCTCTATATACACACACACACACACACGAGACAGTAATAGAGGGGTGAAATACCATGAGCATTTTGGAGACGTTGCTGGCTCCATATATCTTGTGGACGCTGGCAAATCTCTGGGGCTCATGAGGTGAGAAGTAAGGAGCAAAGGGGCATTCCTGAGCGCATCGCCTCCTCAAGAGCTTGCAAGCCGCACAAGGGGTGGAGGTGTTAATCGAGCCCGGCACATGATATTGATGGTGAGGTGCCACTGATCCGGCCAGCATGCCTGATGATCCTGCGCTAGCTGCCGGTGTTGATGATCGACTGGTCGACTTGGATACCCTCCTCGCCGAGATTGAGTCGAATGATCCTTCCACAGTTTCCCTGCCGCCCATGCCCACTTCATAGATTAATGTATGATCAAATCAATGTGCATCAAATCTTGCAATATAAATCTTCAGTAATTAGCTAATGGAGAATTGATTCTGAGAAATTCACCTTTCTTTTGACATTCAGCTAACATCGGATCCTTGATTCTCCGAGTAATTATGGTTGGTTGGACCCTGCACAAGAGAAGATTTTAGGCAGAAAATAAATGTTTTCTTCATTAACAAATAAGAAAGCAAGCAATTGTAAGGTTTGAAGGAGATTTCGAATGATGGGTAGTTGTTTGAATTGCATGCAGGATGATGGGTTTTCCTCTGATCTAGTATAAGAGATTCCAAACAAAAGTATGCCTAATTACCAACCCTAGTAAAGCTTTAATATATCGGCCAACTCTTTAATCCTTCCGATCCGGCTCTGATTAAGGGTGTTTGACAAGGGATTAGATTTAGCGCCGGAGCTCGCTCGGGTTCCGCGCGATCTTCGATGACTAATTCGCGACGACGCCGTCGATGGCACAGGGGTTGTGTCGGGTTCCGTCGCGGCGACGTTTGATAACAATGAAGAAGGCGAGCATCAAGGCTTGGATATGTGTGCTAATTAAGGTATGAGGGATCTAGGAGCAAGTAGGGGAAGAATTAGCTACGGCGGCGACGTAGGGAAGCATGATTAGTTGCAGGTCGTGGGGGGGAAGGGGGGGACGTGCAGATGGTGGGGGTATGATCATGGAAGAAGGAAAAGGAGGAGGAGGGCGAGGGGGGTTGAGGATTGCGTGTGCAAAGAAGAGGAGGGGTTGACCTAGGAGCAGATGTGATAAAACAGCCGTGATAATGAAGATTAGAGAAGTGAAAACAGAAGGTTAGTGAATATATACGATAATTAGAGGCTAGAACGGAGGGCGATGGATGAGGAGGGGCGTAGAGGTGGTAGAGTGGTGGTTTGGCCGCAAACCACCGCCAACCCTGTGCGCGTTTACTTCATGGGAGCTTTTTATTGCTGCGCCAGCGCCGCCGCCGCCGCTCCTCGTCCCAGTAACCGCCATCTAAACCTAAAGAGTGGAGTTGGAAGTAGGTGAGAGGCTCCCCCGGCACATCAAGAGCCCACGCAAGCGCGCGCTTCTTCAATGAACGTGCGCCCCAGCACATGCACAGCAGCACAGACCCTTCCTTTATTAACTTACCGCGGCATTAAATTAAGGGGAATCGCCTCGGGATTGGACCATTTTAACTGCCCAATGCCTTCGCCTTCACTCTTTTAGCGTACTCTGCGAGCATCGCACCTTCTCCCCCGCCTTCTTGTTTACTTCCAATAATATATTTCATACTTCCAATAATATATTTCATACTATATAATATATATTTGTCTCCTTTCTTTTTATTTCACATCAATAATTTATCCCCTCATGTATCATAAGTCTATTATTATATCTTACCTTCCTTTCATATAATATATTTCTCTATCCATCTATTTCATGCTCCCATAACCCCCGTTTCTAGCGTGATTTTCCCCGCTTAAATTTGAAATCCGCATTGTCTTTAATTTCTTAAGGGATGAAATTACATGTTTCAATTATAAATCCCGGAATAAGTATGGTTTTTAGAGATTTCTAGGTCTAAATCTTAGTTCGGTTTTAGCATTGCCTTTAATTTTAAGGGTTTGAAAAAAAAAATTGAGCACTTGTCTATTTCATAGGCTCCCAATTGTATTACATTATGAATTATTATTTACTCATGTATAAAAAAATATGTAATAAATCATTAAGTCAAATGCCATTTGTCATAACCCCTTTTTTATTGTCAAATTGTATGTATTAATAGGTTTGACTGGAAATTTGAAAGTACACGACTCCTTGCATAAGGAGAGATTTGAACATATAATAGCCTCCTTTGTTGCTATTCCTTTCACGTTTTGAAAGAAAAGAAAACCCACCAAAACAATAAAAAAATAACTTATACCTATGCCTTCAACAAGGGATCAGATGCCGCTATCTACCTAATTGATGTCCATGAGTCTAGCTACCATTGTTGAAATTTGAAGCCTTTAGAGGACATCAAAGCCCTTTAAACCTTTTAAAGAAGACCTCTAAAAAAAGAGGGGTTGCAAAAGAGGCCATTGAAGGCCACCATGGCCTACATTTGACGCGTCCATCAAAATTTCAAATGACATGAAATTTTTTAGAGTGCCTTTCAATCATATAAAATAAGCACTATGTTTTGAAACTATTTAGTTGTGGTATAATAAAAAATGACACACAGATCATCTGATGTCACATGTCATTTGAAAGCTAATAAAAATTTCAACTAGTTTTGATTGGCAAAATTGCTAAAGACAAGCATGACAAGCGTCAAATTTAGGCCTTGAATGCCACTATTGTGAAAACTTCTCTAAATTTCACACACACATATATTTTGAAGGTCAACCTAGTTCATAAATTGAAGGTTAGGATAGGCCCTCAAATTTCATCCCTCCCACCTACTCTTCACATCCTCAAGATAGATTTTTAATAATTTATAAGCTATATTTATTTATTCACTTGCTAATTAGATTATTATTTTTAGACTTCGTCATCAATCGCGTGCTAGCACAGTAACCCAAGCATATAAGTACTCAAAATGTAGGAATCGAGATCAAGTCCCTGTCGTCTTAACACTTGTTTAATCATGCTAACTCCCCAATTTCCCAACCAGTTAATCGTGATTTGTGCCACAAAGCACACATATTTATAAGTGTTGTTTCCTATGCACACACTGTCATGCGGGCGGCCTCGACAAACGGCGGCGTTACATCTGTTAAGAAGCGGGTCTTCTACAGAGAGATTATTAATCCTAAGCAGAATGTGTATTAATAAGCCTGATTGTTTATTAATCCTATCAACAGGAAGGCCAAAGCAACAAGGGGTGCATTCACTAACGGCTTCTGCGCCATGCATTGCTGGACGGCAGCCACGTTAAAGAGCAGCAAGATCTCCAACCCAACGCAATCACGACTCTCTATGGAGTTAAATTAATACGTCCAAGGCACACACGTACTGCCCACGTAACGGAAATTTTACACGTACCACAGACCGCCCCACCGCAGGCCCTGGCATGTTGTCGTCGACGTGTCCTCCACGTCTCTCGGACCTCCTTCACGTCCAGCCCATCTACCCCACATCTCGAAGAATGAATTCATTATCAAAACACCTGCATGAAAAGAACCCAGAGATGAGTATCCACCGTGTCCATGGTCAACAAGCTTCATGTAGGAGCTCCCCTCATCACCTCTAAGGCTCTGTGATTTCCTTGAGAAAACTGTCAAGGAGGTGATCAAACCTACGTAAATACACTAACAAACTCATGTAAAAGAGGCTTCTTTATCTTGAAAGGTCAACATCCCCAATCCCATTGTGTTTGCAAGTGTCCACACCTCACTTCCTCACCTTCACTACAATTAGAGAAGCAAGCATTAGCGGCCTTCTTGCGGCGTGTAGCGGCGTTTTACATTACGCTATTATAAGTGATGCTAGATAAACGCTGATATAAGCAACGCTAAATGCCGGTACAAACTCCTGAGGGGCCCTGTAAAAAAATATAATGTTTAATTTGAGTGGAAATAAAAACTTGAAATAAATTAAAGTCCAAAAAGCTTGAGAAACATCCAAATCTTTTTTAAATAAAACAACAAAATCACCAAATTGTTACAAACCGATCAATGTGTACATATGTTATGATGATACATATTTAATTTTAGTACCATAATCAAATCCATTTTGCAATAAATCCATGCATGCCAATTGGTCTATCTCTATTTATCCATCATTTCGATGGCTCCTATATCAATACAAAGTCTTATTCCACTACTTAAAGAAGATGTAGAGGTATTAACATCATGGTTATGACACATAGCCTCAAATTTTGAATGGGTCCTCATGGTAGTCATATTGATTGTTAGTTACATCTTCCATTGATCGTCCACCATGAATTTCTTCTTTAACACCTTCATCTTGAAATAAATGTTTAGATCGAGAAGCGACTTGTATTACATACCACCAATTAGGATCTCTTTGGTCCGGATGAAACACAACCTAAAAACAAGAACCACAAAATATTTACAAGAAAATATATACAATGCCTTCATTTTATCTATCGATTCATCAAAATTAAAAATCAAGTGCAAACCTATTCACAATGTTGTGGTAGAATGTATGTGTCTCTTGAATCTTGCCATAATTTAGTTGAGTCAATTGCAAAAAATCTGCTTCTTGGATGCTTCTTGACGATTTCTCGAGTACCTCTATATACCACTTTGAACCACTTAACATCAAAGATGAACACTTTGAAAGCTATAAATCCAATCTCTAAGATGTCTTGAATTGTTCCACAATATTCGAGTTTCTCCGCTATAATGTTATTATCTCTTCTACTAGCTCTACTATCATGATTGGTCAAAAACTTACCATTACACCACAATCATATGTGATTCTCTTGGAGTCCGCACGTTGAGTGCGAAAATGTCGACCTTCTATGAAAAGTACCTCAATACCTTTTGTTGAAATATAGCTTATATTTAAGCAATTTAGTATTCAACATTATATATCTTAGAAAAATACAATATATGTTAGTTAAATATTAAACCATCTTTACTTACATGGCAGTTGCATCCCCTTGCATACTCCCATTCTTCTCTTGTAATCTCCTTTCGTGTCCTTTTGGCTTGCTCTAGGACATCTCTAAACCATTCAATATTGCAATCCTTTCAAAGAGCCTTTAGGCTGGGTGGGTATGCCATGTACCTTTGTGTTGATCTCTTAAATGCTCTTCTCTCCTCTATTCTTATCTTTCTTACATCTTCATATTTCTCAATCCACTTTTCCAACCATCATAGAAGTGTTAAGAAGACAAAATGGTGACACTCACACACATACACACACATGTAGAGCACGCATGGATGCACACCCACACACATGTAGAGCACACATGGATGCACACCCACACACACACACACACACACCCCAAAAAAGAATGCCACATGTTATGTTTTTTGCCTACATACATATACATATATGGTGACACTCACACATACACCCACACACACACACACACACATGGATAAGAGAGAGAGAGAGAGAGAGAGTGGGTGTGTATGAGTGAGTGATTGTGTGTGGGTGTGTACGCATACATTTGTTTATCAAGTCAGGTTGTACATGACTTAGATGGCATGCATTAAGTGAACAAAAGAATTTTGTTTATCAAGTCAGGTTGTACATGACTTAGATGGCATGCATTAAGTGAACAAAAGAATTTTGTTTTTATAAGGGACGTGGGCATGTTTTGTAAATGTTATGTGGATGAGTGTGTGTGTGTGTGTGTGTGAGAGAGAGAGAGAGAGAGAGAGAGAGAGAGAGAGAGAGAGAGAGAGACAAAGAGACAGAGAGAGAGTGGGTGAGTGTGTGGGTGCATATGCATACACACACCCACACACATGTAGAGCCCACATGGATGCACGTACATATTACAAAAGTTGTATAGTGTAATGTATTTTAAATTAGAGAGAAAGTTCAAGATGTATATGTTTTTTGCTACATACATATACACATATGGTGACACTCACACACACACACACCCACACACACACACATGGATGCACATACATATTAAAAAAGTTGTATTGTATAATTATTTTTTATAGAGAGGAAGTTCAAGATGAGACTGTTTTCAAGATGAGCAACACACACACACACACACACGCACACACACACACACATGTAGAGCACACATGGATGCATGTATAATTAGAGAGAGAGAGAGAGAGAGAGAGAGAGAGAGAGAGAGTAAATACATATGTGTGTGTGCCCTTGATTATGTGCTTTTTGTGTTTAGGGGTGGACAGTTTTGTAAATGCAATTTTAATATAAAAAAGAATGCCACATATTTTGTATAAACATGAGAGAGAGAGAGAGAGAGAGAGAGAGAGAGAGACTTAGTGTGTTAGTGAAACAAAAGTTAATAAGTTGTATTTATTTTCATGTATCTATAAGCTTAATGTATGTATGTATATATGTGTATACATACATACATACATACATGCATATATAGACAAATCTAAAAATATTCCTTTCTTTGCTACACTCTTGATTGTAGGAGGACCCTTCTTTAAAATATTCATGTTTATTGTGCAATATGCTTTTTAATTTTCATGGTGGTGATCTTTGTAATTAGATGTGTTTATTTACATGTCACATCTTTTTATATGTTGCACATCTTTGTATATCTTTGCACATAGGAGCTACAATTTTCATTTATATACACATGCACATAGTAATCATGCATCTACTTACCTATATATATGTATGTATAATTGACAGAGATGGAAGAGGTGACACGCATTTTTTTAGCACATGAGGAGTACTCTTTCCTTTGAGGAAAGGGTGAATTTGGCTACATAATTTGAGCATCGCTTTTTTGATAGTCCAACCTGGTGGGGCCATAGGTTCATGCTATTGGATGGAACGATGTTTTTAAAATTATTGTACATTTAGATTTAGAAAAATTAGAAGAATATATTTTGTTAATGAATATTAAAGAAATTCTAGGTTGCTTGATCTTTATGAAATAGACTATAATGTCTCTAGCCCAAGATATCAAGTACGTCAAGTATTGGACAAAGTTATTAAATATATCCCAAAGCATAAGTTCATTCAAAAATAAATATGGTTGTGTTCTTCTTCTGTGACCGTCTTTATTTTTTTTATAAATATCATCTTTCTCTCTCTTTCTTTTTATGCTCTCTCTCTCTCTCTCTCTCTCTTTCTTTTGCTAACTATAAAGAAGATGATAATTATTATTGATATGAAGTTTGATTCTGTTTTATGTATAAACATGGCATTAGAGATTTTGAAGTTGACCTATGACAATAATAAATTGTCATATACAATTTTCTTTGATGAGGAGATGCCACAATTGGGTTTTTTTCTGTTCCAACAACCTAGCCCAAAATGGGAACTTCTTGGGTTTGATGGATGGGATGATATTAACCCACATTATATGTATATAGACTTAGACTCTTACAAGCTAGATGACAATCTAAAGCTCCTCTTAATCAAAGAGGCATTGGGATTACTAGATGGCTTTTACATTGTGGATAGCAGATGTAGGAGCCTTGAGAAAAATCACGTCATTATTAGGGAAATATTGAAGTGCATTCCAAGAAGGAAATTGATGAAGTTAATGATGTAATTATCTTTGAGGTTATTGATCATTCTCTCTCTCTCTCTCTCTCTCTCTCTCGCACACGCACGTGCACACACACAGTCACGTAGGCTGTAACGCCTGTGAGGACCGACGACAGGATGGGGCCAGACGGGGGCTTTAGCATCAACGCCTCGGCTAGAGTGCCGAGGACGTGGCCATCCGGGGTTCAATGGGAGAGGACGCCCATGCGGAGTCATGGGCGGCCAAGCTAGTGTGGATGGCAGGCCACACACTATATAGCCTGGGGGATGAATGAGGGGCAATCCTCATTCTTCCTCTGTGGCTGGGTGGTGAGCCAAAGGCTGTCCCCTCCTGTGGTAGTGCCCGTAGTAGTGTTACGGTGATCTAACATTGGTATCAGAGCTTGGCGTCAGGATCAGTGACGTGCGAAGCGGGCTCAGCTATTTAATGATTGGCTCTCAATCAAATTTGGGGGGATAACCTTATCCCAAAGGTCCTACAGCAAGAAGTCGTGGAGAAGAAGAGGTTGGCCATAGTTGGAAGGAAGGTTCCCTCTATTCTCTCTCTCTCTCTCTCTCTCTCTCTCTCTCTCTGTCTCTCTCTCTCTCTCTCTCTCCGTTGCACACACCCAAGCGAAAAATTACAGGTAAGCAATTTCTATTTTTTTGCTTTGGAGCTTGTGAATTTGTGTTTAATTCTCTATAAGAGAAGTCGTGTGTGTGTGTCTAGAGCTATGGGGGGCTGAGGGTCGACTGTGTGTGTCTGGAGCTTTGGGGCACTGAGGTCGTCAATATGCTTACCATCTGTCGGTGGGTGATGTCGTCATCCATCGCCTGCGTTGAGCGAACCTTGTAAGGGGAGCTGTCTGGTGCTGCCGACTCTATGGAGTGAACCTTGTAAAGGAACTGGCGGCCTACTTGGTGCTATCACGAGGAGACGGCCAGCCCACAGGCAGCCAGCTAGGCCAGTGTGCGGCGGCAGCCAGCACATACGCGGCCAGCTAGGCTAGCGCAGCCAGACGGCCAGCCCACAGGTGGCCAGCCAGGCTAGCGCAGCCAGTCGGCCAGCCCACAGGCGGCCAGCTAGCGGCCAACCCACAGGCTGCCAGCCATGCCAACGCAACTCGCGGCCAACCAAACTAGTGCCGACGGCCAGGTGGCCAGCTGGGAATTTTTATTTTTATTTTTATTTTTGTTTTATTTTTAATCAAACGAACACCTCTCTTCCGGCAATGGACGGATAATCCCGGCAGTAAAGGGATAATCCAGGGATGTTCAGGCACAGGTTCCCACAGGTAATAACTTTTTTAATGAGTTGTAGGCACCTTTCTCTCAGATCGGAGCATCCCGGAGAGTAGCGACGCTTGTAGAGGCTCGTAGCACAACACAAATCGGCAGTCGACGATGCAGGCGACCATAAGGGGGGTGACTATTCTCTCTCCACCACTGCTCATTTTATTAGCATTTTTTTTGTAATTTTCGAGTTCTCGCATTTTTATTTGTGCAAGAATTAAAATTACCTGCTAAACGTAGTGTGTCCCCACTGCCTTCTACTTCTCTAGGGTTTTCAGGTCTCTTGTCCTCGGTCGTGGGTTTGACCCCAATCGAATTGTCAGGCCGTATACACCCGATCATTGTCCGGTCTGGAGTACGCTCGTCGATCACACGTTATCCGCCAGCACCCTCCGCGTCTGTTGACCCCGCGGCCTTAGGAGACCCAGCGAGCCCGCAGCGACCACAGTAGCCAGATGACCGCTTTCTGGTCGATGAGTCAGATGACATGAACACCAACGTCATCGAGGGGACCGAGGAGGACCTCTTGGAATATGACGACAATGACGAATATGACCTATTGGACCCCGCCGACGTCCTGACAAAGACGGAGCTCTCTAGTGGACTTTTTAAATATCTTAATGCAAAATTGAACATTATGGGTAAAGTCCAGGCGGACTTAGTCACGATGCTACTAGAGAGCATCTCTACACGGTTAGATGCACTGACAGCCGCCTCGGCTACTACTCCGACTCCTCGTGATAGACGAGATCCTGCGGCACGGGTGAGCGTAGCCTCGCCAGTGGTTGCAGGAGTACAGGCCGATGCAGCTGCAGAGCCGTCCATAGAGACAGCTTCGTCGTTACTGAAAGACTTCAAGCCGCCTAGTTTTGGTGGCGAGGAGAAGGAGAGAAACAAGGACTCAGTCAACATGTTTCTAGTGAAGTGGTCAGACTTGCACGCGCTGCAACAGCAACCTAGCCGGGGTGCAGCCCGTGTAGAGGCTAGCCTCTCATTAACCGGCAAAGCGTACAAATGGTGGATGAGTTTGACAACTCATCCTGCCACTTGGACGGAGTTTGAAATGATGTTTCGAAAAGAGTTTTTGCCTGTTAATGAGGCAGAGAGAAGCTGGGAGTTATGGGACAAGTGCTCGATGGAGAACAAATCTGTGACTCAGTACATCTCAGACTATAGGGAGATAGTACTCAAGCTAAAGGGGATTGATGCATTCCAGACATTGCGAGGCTTTAAAAGAGGCCTCAAAGATGATTAACTTGAGTACGTAGAGCCCTTACAGCCTAAAGACTTAGCAGAGGCAATTAAGTATGCGCAGATATTTGATGACATCAAGCGTCGTAGTGCACGTGGTGGTTCGAGAGCAGGGCTGAGGGTAGTGAGAAGAGGAGGTCAGGCCTTAAAAGAAAAGGGTTTCACAATGATAAGCAGGGGGATAGGATGGACCACGGAGGACAGGGTGGTCATTGGTCTAAAAAATCGCGACCATCCAGGAAGAAAAGAGACAGCGAAGTCCAAAAAAAAGAGGAGTATATTAAAGCGCGAAAGAAAAATCGCTACTTTAATTGTATGTATGTACGTATGTATGTATGTATGTACAAATTTGTAAAAAATTTGGACAGTATCTCCTTTGCCTTTTCTAAAAAATCCCAAAATAAACTTCAAACCTTAACAATGTTTCTTTAAAATCTAACATGCCAAATCTTAAATGTAACATGAACTTTGTATATATGTAGGAATTTAGTATATAATTTGGTGTATGTATGTAGGTATGTATTTATGTATGCATATGTATATGTACATATATGTTTACATATGTATTTGTATATGTATATATATGTATGTATATGTATCTAATATGTATATGCATATGGATAGTTTATATATAATTATATGTATGTATAGGTATGTATTTGTATAGGTAGGAAGGTTTACATATACATATACATATACATTTACATGCATATAATTCAATAGAAAGCAAAAAGGTACCTTTGTCTAGGAGCTCCTCACTTGGAGGCACATGATTTAGAGGATAGTCCAACCACCAAGGACATCTCTTATATTCCCAATCAGAAACCCCTCTCTCAACCCATTCCTTTGGGTACATTGTTTTCGAGGAATTTGGATCTCCCAATCTTTGATTGCTTCCGTCTCTTCGTCCATTAGACCTTGGCCAATGAGTAGCTGGACCCACCTACATATCCAAAATAAAACAAATAGCACTAAAATATTTTTTTAAATGCATATATGCATTTTTTACAAAAATAGAATGGCATTAGAAGATATATACCTGTAGACAACCCTCTTTGCGGCATTCTCCACCTCAGGTTACTTTTGGCCTTCCTTCACTTTTCGAATCTTTGCCCACACCTCATGGAAGACCCATGGTATGTGTTTCGATCACTCCTCTTGCACCCAGCGTGGGATGTAGATAACATCATCATATACCAATAAACCCTCCAAAATAGAGTCCGCCTCCCCTATTAGCTCTTCCCAATACAACTCTTTCTTCATATGCAGCAATGTCTTTTTGTTATCCCCAAACATCTCCGAAATTACCTTGTCCTTCGCCCTCCTGATCAAGCATTTGAAGCGATTCCGTCTTTCTATTTCAGCATCATACCAAAGCCATAAGAGATTAGATGTTAAGGTTAGTTTATGTTAAGGGAGGTTTATTGACATGTGACATACATTTGAGTTGAAATCCGAGATATGGCGACTGTGTAGAGCTTTTCTTTGGTCAGAGCAACCAATCCCTTCTTAGACCAATCATAGTTATATACGAGTTGAAAGAATGCATCACCATTGGATGGGTTTGTAATTATGAGCATCTTGTACGCTCTATCTCGAAATGTTTGCTCTACACCACGTCTGGCTTTCTCACATTTTGTCTCATATTCTTGCAACCCCATAGCATGTCTATCAATGCATGATATAGCTTGCTTCACCGCATTTTCAATGTCTATGTATAAGGAAAAGGACTCATTATCACTCACACGATTAAAAAACATTGATAATCCATTTATTAATAAAAGATGGGAAATGCAAACACTACCTTCCACACAAGCTGTGCTAAGATTGTAGCTGGAGCATTGTACCATTGCTCTCCACTTCGTCGCTCCAAACTAAGTTCCATTAAAGCCCACCTCCTTACGTCTCTTCACCAAGGTAGTCCAATATGGATGATTTTTCCGCCATTCCAAATCATTGAAACATGAAGATCTCATGTGACAATGTGGGTGTAACACTAGTGCGCACCAATTTGTTGTAAAGAGTCACAATGAGCTAAGAACTTCACAAAATGACTTCACAATGTCCGTAATTAAGTAGAGAGAGATTACTTACTCATTTTGAGATCGCAAAGCCAATAGGAATTCTCCTTCTTGCTTCTTGTCCATAACCAAAAATTGACATTTGACCCGGACATGGCGTGAGGGGCTATGAGACCAAGCTAGAGAAAACAAAATAAAGATATTACAATATATCACTTTTAATGTTGCATAAAATCATTCTATGGCATTCAAAAGAACATACCTTTGTGCATTCGGGACATCCATGCCTTCACACGATGATTGCCATCCCAAACAAGAAACTTCTTACCACTGAGATCCTCCCACTCAGTTTCTCTGATTTCATCCTCAAATCTGTCATGTTGTACCACCCAGTATGTTCCCCATTCTTGCAAGTCTATTTGTGTGACCACGAAATACATAGAGCTTCCGGGATGTGTAAGGAAACTAAAAAAGGAGGAGATGCTTCGACATAGCCATGGCAATCAAAGGAGGAGATGCTTCGACATAGCCATGGCAATCAAAGGAATCACGAAACACCTCAAGTTGGCTAGAAACTGTACGGATGGCTTCATTTGGAATCAGCCTGCATAAAAGGACCAATGGGGTAGAGGAATTGCATTGCACAAAAAACTTAGTGAATACATCACCAAGCAATCCCAATTCAATAGATTTTCCAAGAAGCCTTCTATGGGTCTCCCCTTGACCAGTACTAGATTCAGTTATCTCTGTGTGAGTTTGAGGAGGTGAGCTCATTGAGCCAATTTTTCTCTCCAACACAAGCGTTTCTTCCTCATGAACAAGAGAATTATACGCTTCTATTTCCTCTCTAACAGGAGATACATGTGAGGACACAGGTGTTCGTGATTGAGCTTCCTCGCTAGAGTCAAACAAACACACCTAGATCTAAGTGAGTATCCCCTGTTGTCTATAAGACACACACACCAAGTAAGTATATCTAAAAACATTAAAACACAATCTCAGTAGAATCTTGGCTATTCACATCATATACCTTTCTTAGTCTTTGTCTGTTGTTTTCCTGCTTTTCTTGGAGCCATCTCTCTCTCTTTTGCCTTGAATATGAGTAGCAAACAGTTTGAGCTGAATGACAGATAGGAGACGAAAGGTCATGAATCTTGCTCTACTACTATTGCACAAGATCTTATCATGGAGTTTGGCTCGCTAGAAGGCAAAGCAAAAGAATACAAAATAATAGGGAATGTTGATGAGGACCAAAAAAAACTGACAAGTTTTGTAGCAGAGATGATCAACCTCACACATAAACCCTACTTCATGTCTATAGGAAAACATCAACCTCATACACAAACCCTACTACATGTCTAAGAAAACATTCAGGATGGTTAAAGCTCCAGAGGCTAGCACACAACTTCAAAGAGTAGATCAGTAAGCTCACAAGGCCGGATACCAAAACCAAGATCGGGCCGTATCCCGAGGCCCTATTCAAAGAAACCTCTAGGAAAGAAACATTCACCCATCATCAACTAATGGGCCCCACTATGCTGGATCCACCATGCCCAAACCAACCCCAATAGTGCCAGGCCCATCTAGTTTTTTGGAAACCATAGAATTGGACTAGATGTAGGGAGTATTAGATTACTTGAATAAATGCATGACAAATGTCCGCAAATAAATGTCCAAACTACAAACAATCATAAGGAAAAAAGATGTGGCATGTTCTTAGAGCATGGTTCACAGAAGAATTAAGGAGCTAGCAAGAACCACTATAGGAAGAACTGCACAATCTTGAGGAGAGCATAAGCCAATCAAGTGGAAAACCTACAAAGGCAGCTAACAGAGATCCACGAGGCCAAGAAAGGGCCAGGACAAGAGGCCTCCTCCCCCTCACCATCGCCTCATCTCCATCCTCCATCTCCCCCCTTTCCCCCCGTTGCTCCGGCCACTCCAGGCACCCGGTAGAGCCGGGGGATGGTCTAGCGCAGACCATCCCCCGACTCTGCCGGGTGCCTGGAGTGGTCGGAGCAATAGGGGGCAAGGGGGGAGATCATGACCGCCTCCACCTCCACCTCCACCTCCACCCCCATCTCCATCCACCTCGCCCTCCACCTCCACCCCCATCTCCATCCACCTCGCCCTCCATCTCCATCTCCGCCTCTAGCGCCATCGCCTCCTTCGCCTCCAGCGCCATCTCCATCCACCTCACCCTCCACCTCCATCTCTGCCTCCAGCGCCGCCATGGGCCCTCAAATCACCACCTCCATGCCTCATCTCCATTGCACATCTCCCCCCTTGCCCCCGTTGCTCCGGCCACTCCAAGCACTCGGCAGAGCCAGGGGATGGTCTAGCACAGACCATCCCCCCAGCTCTGTCGAGTGCCACTCCAGGCTCCAATGCCACCGCCTCCTATGCCTCCAGCACTGCCACGGGCCATCAAATTGCCACCTCCATGCCTCATCTCCACTGCACATCTCCCCCCTTGCCCCCGTTACTCCGGCCACTCCAGGCACCCGTGGTCGCCGGAGCAACAGGGGCAAGGGGGGAGATCAAGACTGTTTGGACCGCCTCCACCTCCACCTCCATCTCCATCTCCATTTCCATCCACCTCCACCTCCATTTCCATCCACCTCGCCCTCCACCTCCATCTCCGCCTCTAGTGCCAGCACCTCCTATGCCTCCACAGCTTGACCGCGGGCCATCAAATCGCCACCTCCATGCCTCATCTCCACTGCACATCTCCCCCCTTACCCCCATTGCTCCAGCCACTCGAGGCACCCGACAGAGTCGGAGGATGGTCTGTGCACAGACCATCCCCCAGCTCTGCCCGGTGCCTGGAGTGGCCGGAGCAACGGGGGCAAGGGGGGAGATCATGACCGCCTCCATCTCCACCTCCACCTCCACCTCACCCTCTCCCTCACCATCCTCGTAGCCCTCCACCTCCATCTCTCTTCACATCACCCTCTCCCTCACCATCACCGCCGCCCGCCCCCCATCTCTAAGCACAGCGCCCGGGCCATCTTCTCCACCGCCGCCACCCAACACCACCGTCGGCTCTAAAATTAACAGAAAGAGAATAGCAGAGAACAGTACCTTACTTGTTCGAAGTTCACAGATGCATTTGCCAGCTGAGTTGAGAGTATCCACACCACCTCTTTTCCTTCACAGTAATCTTGAGATTGTAACAAAAGATGTTTCTTTACCCATTTCATTCAAGATGGTTGGGTCTTTGACTTGGAAGGTATTGTTTCGTGTTTCTTCTTTATCGAGAGGCTTAGCAAGCACTAGTTCATGAGGCTTAGTACTAGTTCTATTTGTGGTCGAGATGGTTGGGTCTTTGACTTGGAACTAATATAAAAAGATACATATAATACTTAGAACCAATAAATGTATATATTTGTATATTTTTATATATATTTGTAGATACATATATATTTGGATATTTTTTATATAAAAAAATTTATCGTGACCATTCTCAATCGTGATTGCTCTACCTTGTTTTATCATTTCAGCCGCCTTACCTGACAATGATTGATTCGGCCTAGATACCTGATCTTGTATTTTTTTTATAAAGTCCACCTATTCCTTCATTTTTATATTTTCATTTTACATTTTCGTCTCTCTTGTCCTTTTTGCGTCTTCGTATTGCCTTCCCTATGGAGCACACTGTGACCTTTGAGAGTGGGAGCTTGATGGCTATAGCAAAAAATCTCAATTTTTAATACTTCTCCACCAGACCACGCTTGTCAGTCACATGGATATCTACAGGGGTTTCTTCCTTTATCACACGCCCTTTCTGAAGTGAAAGCTACTAGGACCAATGGAAGCCTACAGGAAATCATCGCTCATTATGATATGGAGGGCAATAAAAACTACCTTGTAGATATTACTCGAAGTAAAAAATATATGCTACAATGTAGTCCTCTCTATGTTGCTGATAGTCTTGATTCTAGTGCTAATGACATTGCCCAAGATGTCCGACATTTGGAGACCTCAGTGGAGAAAGAATTAGGGACACAAAACACCCATGTTCATATCTCAAGCTCCTCCTCTAAGAGTGACTTGAATGGCTCAACAACTGTTTTGCAACCAGGTGAAGGCACAAGCAATCCAAAAGGTTCAAACCACAATATCTCTGAAGATGAATGTATTGCTTCAGAGAGTATACTTTCAATTCTTCGTCGTAAAAGAAGGAGCAACCTTCTCTTCTACGTTCATTGTTGGAAAAAGTTACTCAAGTCATCCAAGTCCAAGAGATGCCAAGACATTATGATGGTGATTCCATCCTAGAGTTTCCACCAACATATGTGGCAAAATAGGAAATATGGATGGAATGGAGCAAAAATATGATGGTCAACTATGGACACGTCCAATAACATCAAACATGTCTGTAAGTTGTACCATGCGTATTAGCTATTGTGTTGATACTTTGAAGTGCCATAGGCTTAGCTGTCATTTTTACTTGAACAATAAAAGGTATAACAACACCTTCTTTCATGGACATCTAACAAAAAAGATTGCAATTGGACTTCTGATAGAGGATGAGAAAACTAAAATAGTTTGTCACTTTTGTCGCAAAACTGCACACACGGTGTGCAAGTGTGTAGATGTGTTGTGTATTACGTAATGCCTCGTGACACAACTATTACAAGAATGATGCTCCACACACTACAAGGGATCGGGCTCATACCCGCGCTCCTAGCTGCCCGCTAAAAATGACGTGAAAAAAGTAGCGGGCCCGTGTATCAGTGCGTGTATAATCGCGGCCAGAGACATGCGTGTAAAAGCACATGTATAGGATTGTTCAGACGCACTGATACACGAGCGTATACACGCATTCTATCAGTTCAGCTGCGCTTAGACGCGCTGATACAAGCATCTATACACGTGTTTTGTGAGTTTAGCTACGCTTATACACGCATATTTCACAGATTTGACGTGTCTATACATGCGTGTTTTGCAGATTATCCTCGTATATACACGTGACTTTTTGCAGAGTTGACGCGTTTATACATGCGAATAGAGAGCAAAAAAAAATCTAGAGAGTGCTATTTGGTACCTGAATGCTGTTCTAGCATTCCAGCACCCCAATAACACTCTCTGGAATTTTTTTTTTGGTGCATTGGACCATCCACGAGGAAGATATCCATGAGGAAGATTAAGACAAGAACGACATGAATGCATACATTGTCAATACACGATTGAAGACATACATGAATGCAATACTATCGATTCACGATTCAATATTACTATCAAAATTATATGTGTACACATATATACAAGGGAGTCCATATGTCGAAGTAGCCCATGGCTTCAGTTACAAAAATATATATACAACCACATCCTCAATATGGAATGTGATACTATAAGTCTGAGTACTACTTAGACCCAGATGATGACTCGGTGCTCCCTCCATGCTCAGATGAGCTCACATCGGTCGGAATGTCCGATGAGTAGTACTCACGTCCACCCTCTGTAGTGGCGGCGAGTGGATCATCAGTAGCTTGTGCCTGCTCAAGTAATATATAGTATATAAGTATATATATATGTAATTCAATAAACCAAAATCATTCGTTTAGAGTTTTTAAGTACCTGTCGACCGTATGATCTCATGGCCATCTCAAACTGCAAGTCCGTAATACGTCCCTCGGCTCTGAAGATGGCCCACGTGTCACGTCTGCTATGCCGGCGAGCATACCCAGTATCGTGGGCTGTGGTCTTCCTCCCCGTAACCCGTCGCTGTATCATAATCAACACAATTTGTAAGATTAAAACAATCATAGAATCAATGAATTAAGTAAACAATCAAATAAAGTGGCAAGATACGAACTCTGTCTCCCATGACTCGATGCTGCCAGATCCGAAATGCAAAGATCCAATGGTCTCCATTTGGATCCATCGTGCCTCCACATGTTGACTCACACAAATACCATCATCCAAGCCACCTATTAGCTCTAAGCCCATAGAATGGGAAAACACAGTCGCGTGTATACACCCGTCCAGAAATGCGTGTATACACCCATCCAAAAATGCGTGTATATGTACGTGAACCGTCTGTGCAGACATGATACACGCAGAAATACATGCACTCTACACGCGGCCTGCGAAATTTTTTTTTTGAAAGCGACCTCTGACAAATCGTCCTTATAAAAAGGCCCACTCTCGCCCCCTGTCATAATCGTTCACCAGATGGCAACCAGAGAAGGAGAAGGACGGAGACAAACCCATAAAGGAAAGAGACAATAGCATAAACAAATCTAAGGAAAGAGACAGGGCAAAGGACAAACTGACTCACCTCTGAAAAAGTGAGACTCACCTCTGAAAAAGTGAGTCTTCTTTTTGGTCGGTTTCCTTCACCTGTGTGTGCTCCTTGTCTGCTCCTTGTACTTAGGTTTAGTGCTCTGTTGGAAGAGGCGACGATGAAGGAGAGCAGATCTATTTTTTGAAAATGTTTATTTGGGAAAGGCGGGTTATTTTTAGGTTGAACAGGTCGTCGTGTGTAAAAACGCGTGTATTTTTGCATTTATAATAAATCAGTTGTGTTTATACACGCAATTTTTAGGATGTAGCCGCGTTCCTACACGCGATTTTCAGGATGTAGCCACGTTCATACATGCGATTTTTAAATGTAGCCACGTTAATACACGCGATTTTATGGATGTAGCCGCGTTAATACACGCAATTTTAGGATCTAGCCGCGTCAATACACGCGATTTTTAGGATCTAGCCGCGTTAATACACGCGATTTTTATACTTTCATTAAAAACTGATTATGATTTTGTGTTTTCTGGTCTGTGTTAGGATGTCATCAACCTCCTCAAGCAGTTTTGGTGAGGATGAGACAATGCGTCATCGTATAATCGCGATGTGTGGTTGGGACAAAGGATCAAGTGTATATGTAATCGATGTCAAGGATGCATTGTACGAGCACGTCGAATTACCTTGAATCACATCTCCATGTATGGAGAATGGAATCAAACAGGTTTAGAGGTGAGTAGATGTAAATTGATAGTATTCAAATGACTCATGGTATCCAAATTAAATTAATGGAGTTGTAATATATATACTCTAATTGAAGGAGGATGCAGTACCACACCCTAACATGGTGCCCTATGCGCGGTGAGAGCACGCAAAGCGTCGACGAGATGATGCTGGAGCTTCAGGATCTATTGTCAGAGATGAGTGGGAAAGGGATGACAATAGTCCTGGATCCCACAAAGTTGTGGAAGAGGAAGTGGTTGATCCCAAAGGTGAAAAGATGCAGGGGGGAAGAGAGCTTGAGCTCTTGCAAGCACACACACACACTCACAAATCCTAATAGAGAACACACACGGTGAGAGGCTGAAAATCTTCTTCTTCTCTACTCAACACTCAACACACCATATACAAGAATAAGAGTACACACAATATGAAAGGTACTCAACCAATACATACACGGGTTCTCTATAATGTGAACCCGACTAAATGAGCTGGCGCTATAACTATGCCAGTCTCTAGAGTGGCTGTCACACAGCCTGTCATCCCACTGGCCGCATATCACCCAAGATCTCACCAACCATGCCAGTGGTGTAAGTGCGGGGCCTATCCCCCAGGCGGGTCATCAGTGTCCACCGCCTCACTAGAGCTCGATATCTCAACACTCCCCCTCGAGCTCAACTCCATCTCATGTACACCAAGCGAAGCTCTGAATCTGCGGAGCTTCTCTGTACCCAATGCTTTGGTGAAGATGTCAGCTACCTGATCCTCTGTGCTGACATAAACAAGGTCAAGGTCTCCTGCCAAGACCTTCTCTCTGACGAAGTGGTAGTGGACCTCTATGTGCTTCGTACGAGCATGAAAGACTGGGTTCCTGGCCAACTGTATACTGCTAATGTTGTCACAGAAAATGACAACTTGTCTATCCACTGATAGACCCAAATCTCCAAGTAGCTTTCTCAACCAAGCTACCTCACATGCTGCCATAGCAGCTCCTCTGTACTCGGCCTCTGTACTCGATAGAGCAACCGTAGGCTGCTTCTTGCTGCTCCAAGTCACAGCAGCACTCCCCAAAGAAAACAAGAATCCACTGGTAGATCTTCTATCTGAGATACTACCAGCCCAATCAGCATCTGTGTACCCATGTACACATATCTCTGTCCCAGTCTCATAGAATAGTCCACAATGCAAAGTAGACCTCACATACCTCAGTATGCGTCTCACTGCATCCAAATGCGGTTTCCGTGGAACCTGCATAAACTGACTCACCAACCCAACAGCATAGCTCAAATCTGGTCTGGTGATCGTCATGTAGATCAAACTTCCTACTATGCGTCTATACATAGTAGGATCCTCCAAGATCTCTCCTGAATCTGCACTCAACTTGCCATTCTGATCCAATGGCACAGAAATAGGCTTACAGCCTGTCATACCATACTTGGACAACATGTCCAAGCCATACTGTCTCTGCAGTAATCCAATACCATGTGGTGACCTAATCACCTCAATGCCCAAGAAATATTTGAGCTCCCCCAGATCCTTCATCTCGAACTTCTGTCTAAGCAAGATCTTTACATCAAAGATCTCTGCATCATGGTCCCCCGTAATGATCAAGTCATCTACATAGATGACAACAAGCACAACTCCTCTATCACCATGTCTCACATACAATGAGAAATCTGCATTGGCTACATGAAAGCCAATAGTGACAAGATATTCAGAAATCTTGTCAGACCATGCTCTTGGTGCTTGCTTTAAGCCATACAAGGCTTTCTTCAACCTGCAAACATGCTCGGGGTGACCCACATCCTCATAACCAGGTGGCTGCAACATATACACCTCTTCTTGCAAATCCCCATGCAAGAATGCATTCTTTACATCCATCTGATGTAAAGACCATTGCTTTGACGCAGCCACTGCTATCACAACTCTCACCGTTACCATCTTGGCAACTGGGCTGAAAGTTTCCTCATAATCAATCCCATATGTCTGCGCATATCCTTTGGCTACCAATCTAGCCTTGTACCTGTTTATGCTCCCATCACTGTTATGTTTAACTTTGTACACCCACTTGCATCCAATGGCTTTCTTGCCTTCTGGCAATTGCACTAAATCCCAAGTTTCATTTCCATATAGTGCATCCATCTCCTCATCCATAGCTTTCTCCCAATTCACATTTCCAACAGCCTCATCAATGCATGTGGGTTCAACAACCTGCACAACCTTTGCCATATATGCATAGTGATGTGCCACATAACCATCATATGTAAATCTCTGCACAGGGTTCTTCACTCTCCCTGATCTTCGCAGCTTTTCATTCATGGCCTCCATAGCCTTCTTTACACCAGGTGTTCTCATAGCTGGGATCCCAAGCTCCTCATCAAGGCTCATATCTGAGCCACTAGACTCTCCATCAACATGAGAATGCCCTGCAGAAATGTCAGGCATACCAAGGGGCTCAACCACTTTCTCTTTTCCTTTACGTGATGTACTAATCACATTTGTAGGACTGGTATTATGACGCAACCTGCCACTCCATGGTCTATCAACAGACCCACTAGATGAGGACTCTCCTGGTCCACTCAAAGACTGTGATTGCTGACCTGCATTCTGTGCAACCACACTTCCACTCACATCAGCCCCAATAGCTTCTTTTTCAGCAGCATACCAGCTGCTCATCTCATCAAAGACAACATCCCTGCTTACCCTCAACTCACGTGTAGCAGGGTTATAACACCTGTATCCCTTTTGCTCAAGGGAATATCCAATAAACACACATTTTTCAGCTTTCGGATCCAGCTTAGTTCTCAGCTCATCTGGCACATGCACATATGCAATGCATCCAAAAACTTTCAGATGAGACAAATCTGGTTTTCTGCCAGTAAACCTCTCCTCTGGAGTTACATCATGTATGGCTGCAGTTGGAGTCCTGTTCATGATGTATACTGCTGTAGAAACAGCCTCAGCCCAATAGCAATGCGGCATATTCTTCTCTTCCATCAATGCTCGCGCAATCTCAGCAATGTGCCTGTTTTTCCGCTCAGCAACTCCATTTTGCTGCGGAGTGTATCTGCATGTAAACTGTCTCCGAATACCATTCTTCTTCAAGAATTCAGAGAACTCATTGGAGAAGTACTCTCCCCCTCCATCTGACCTTAGGCACTTTACATATTTCCCTGTTTGCTTTTCAACCAAAAATCTGAAATTCTGAAAGTGAGTGAACACCTCACTCTTCTCCTTCATGAAATATACCCACACTTTCCTTGTGTGGTCATCAATGAAAGTGACATAGTACCTGCAGCCTCCCATAGACACGGTCTTCGTAGGACCCCATACATCTGAATGCACAACATCTAGTGCATTTCTGCTCACATACCTGTTACGTGGAAACACATGCTTTGTTTGCTTCCCAAATTGACATGCTTCACATATTTTCTGCATACCTTCCACTTTAAATTTTGGCAGCCCTGTCACAATTCCTTTTGTTTGCATAGACTTCAATCTCTGCACGTTCACATGACCAATCCTTTTATGCCATATGTCTGTGTCTGCAACAACTCCTGAACCATTTGCAAACATTGCAGCACTCATTTCAGGCATGTCTACATCCAACGTAAACATTCTGCCCACTCTGTTGCCTTTTGCAACCAACCTGCACTTGTCTTTAAAATCTTCAACATAACACCCATCAGGGTTAAACCGAACCTGCAAACCCTGCTCAATCATCTGGCCAACTGAAACCAGATTCTTTGTTATGTTCGGTACATGAAGTACATCTGCAAGGTACTTCATTTTGCCATCCTGCATAGACAATGGCACATCTCCAACGTGGGCAATTGGATGAGCAGTGTCATCCCCTGTTTCCACAAAACCTGGTCTTTCCGGGTTTTTCATCTCCTTGAACCACTCTCCATGACTCGTCATGTGGTTCGAAGCGCCTGAATCCACATACCATACATTATCTTTTTGTGCTGCATCAACATTTTCAGACATGGCATTCACGACATGCTGCATAACAAACAACCTTTCATTATCCTCATTATTTCTTCTTGAGGATGTATAGTTGTTTTGCTGCACTTTCCCATTTTGCATGTCAGCCTGCTTCTTATAACATTCTGCCTGCACATGTCCTGTCTTACCACAATAATAGCATTCACGTGCATCATTATATTGCCTTTGCCAATTTCCACGGCCTCTTTGACTCCCTCTGCCTCTGAATTTGCCTCTTCCACCTGCGTGTTGTTGTTGTTGTTGATTCTGGGACTGCTACTGCTGCTGCTGCTGCTGGCCATAATTCTGATTACCTGTTCGGCCACCTCCTTGACCGCGTCCATGGCCTCCTCTACCTCGTCCTCTTCCTGAACTCGTGTAGAAGGCCTGTTGCTCTGAACTGTTTTTGCTTTGTGAAGTCTGTTGGTCTTCACCCAAGCTCTTCTCTTCGATAATCAGCATAGACACCAAATCTGTAAAGTTGGGAATGTTTTCCCGAGTCTGAATGGACGTCTTGAACGCCTTGTATTGTGGCCCGAGACCACGTAGACAGACCTCCACCTTATCATCATCATCTACTGACACACCAATAGATGCAAGGGATTCCACAATACCCTTTATCTTCAACGCATAGTCATTCACAGACATGCTCTTTTTCTCCACAGTATGAAGTTCATTCTTCAACTGTATCTTACGTGCCTTGGTATTTGTTTCATACAGCTTTACCAAGGTGTCCCATGCCTCCTTGGGGGACTTGGCATCCTGAATGTGCCCAATCATGGTGTCCTGTATACTAATGGAAAGCCAATACATAACCTTCCTGGCTCCTTAGTTCCAGTCTTTAAACTCTTTCACATCTGCAGCAGTCGGATTTATATCCGGTATCTCCGGTGCCTCTTCATGCTCGCCTTCTATGTAGTCCCAATAGCCTTTTCCCATCAGGAAATTCGTCAACCTGAACCTCCAAGCATGGAAGTTATTCTTATCCAGCTTCTCAGCCACAATCTGTGTTATGCCATCATTAGACATCTTGCCAAACACACAATTTTACCAGAAACTGCACTCTGGTTTTTCTGCACAACCTGCAGTATTTTCTGCACAGCGGTACTGTAGTACTCAAATGTCACAACCAGTGACTTCAATGTGCATACATACACCCAATGGCAACTGTAGACCTCTTTGCAGCACCCACAATGTCTGCACAGTCAATCTGTCTTCCTGCAGTTCTTAAAACAGAGTTCTGCAGAGAATCGATGACTTACCCGCAGTGCCCGAAATCGCCTGCTTTCTGAAAAACGGAGGTCCAGACGCGCCCGAAACGCGTTTTCGGCCCGAAAATTTCAGTCCTATAGTTGCCCTATAGCTTCACTCCCGCGAAGAAAGCTCCTCAATCGGAGATCGTTTGCCGGTGCCTCCCGTAGAGCTCCCGACAAGGGTGTAGTCACCAACACAATAGGGAAGAGTAGTTAAAGCTCTTACCCTCGTACCGCTTCCTGTGGTTCTCTTGCTTGCAGCTCAGCCCTTAGCACGAACCAGGCTCTGATACCATGAAAAGATGCAGGGGGGAAGAGAGCTTGAGCTCTTGCAAGCACACACACACACTCACAAATCCTAATAGAGAACACACACGGTGAGAGGCTGAAAATCTTCTTCTTCTCTACTCAACACTCAACACACCATATACAAGAATAAGAGTACACACAATATGAAAGGTACTCAACCAATACATACACGGGTTCTCTATAATGTGAACCCGACTAAATGAGCTGGCGCTATAACTATGCCAGTCTCTAGAGTGGCTGTCACACAGCCTGTCATCCCACTGGCCGCATATCACCCAAGATCTCACCAACCATGCCAGTGGTGTAAGTGCGGGGCCTATCCCCCAGGCGGGTCATCAGTGTCCACCGCCTCACTAGAGCTCGATATCTCAACAAAAGGTATGGACAACGATGATATGGAACAAGAGCATCTTTACAAGGCTTCATCGACACCGGTTTTTGAAGGGTGCACATTCTCTATTTTACGTGCTTCACTTGAACTACTCAATATACAAACAGTTTATGGATGGAGCAATGCAAGTCTTGACGCATTATTGAAGTAAGCATTCTAACTTGCGAATTTGAATTAGTATTTTAGGGTATAAGGTTTAGGACTAATTGATGATATTGGATGCAGGCTATTATCAAACATGCTTCCAAAGGGAAATAGACTACCCACCTCAAGAGACATAGCGAGGTGCTATGTGACATCTCTTGGAGGATTGGATTATGATCGCATACACGCATGCGTCAATGATTGCATTCTCTTTCGTGGGATGCATAAGGAGGCTCGACATTGTCCCACTTGTGGGTGAAGCAAGGTATAGAACAGATGTGAAGAGTTTTAATGTACCTCGTAAAGTACTGCCACAACAATGTGAGCAGGTATGCATTTTTTTACTAATGTGTTTCATGTACATATATATCTAAGCTCGCGTACCCCTTGACTTTTGATATGCTAATTAATTACTGCAGTATGTGTATTTGAGTAGGTTATCTATTTGCCAATGGTGCATGACATTAAATGGTGGTACGTCATCCCTATTGCACCACGTTCCAAAGTGATGTATAATACATTCACTGATATGGAGCATATGGAGGATGTAACAAGCCGCAACGAAGATGATGTCGAACATGCCAAATGAAGATGTTGTGATCGATGATCAAGAAATAAGAGATGATCATGATAATGAGGATGAGTGTTGCGTGACGGGCTTATATTAGGGCTCTTGTAAAGAGTTCCAAGTTGTGGATGAGTGTGGGAGTGGGCTTGACAATAATCCCACATGGAAACTTTTGGGAGTTTTAGAGTTTTTGTATAAAAAGTGGCTCATTTGAGAGCTTAGGGACACATTGGGCTAAACTCATGTTTGAGCTCTCTTGAGACTAGCTCTCCCTCTTTTTCCATAGAGGTGCAAGCTCTTCTCTCTCCCCATCTACATTATGGTATGAGCAATGTTCTTTTTTAAATTCAATGCAATGCAATGTTCTTTTTTTAATTCAATGCAATGCAATGAGATGATGTTTGTTTGTCTCTCTTCTCATGTCTATTCTCTAGTGTGCATGTTTCTTTGTTGATAGTTTCAAGGTTTGTGTGCATGCTAGGGAAGTAAGTGCTTATTAAGAATGAAGTATGCTTTGAGCTTGTGTATGCATTAGCTTAGCTTTCTTCTTGTATTGAATGCATAAATGAGTGGGATGATGAGTGAGTGAGTAATGGCAAGATTGAGCTTGTGTGTGTGTTAAGTCTATGTCAATGGTAGTAGTATTCTTAGCATTCTCTCCATTTGTGGATAAGCTTTTGTGCACCAGTACGGGTTGAATCCCTAGCTCCAAAAGGGATGCAAATCCCATTGGATTGAGCTATACGTGGATCATGCTACTCTTGCTACAAGTGAGAGAGTTTTCCGTCGGCCGCGTGGAGAGGTAGCAAAAGAAGGCAGCGAGCTTCAGCTTCTCATTGGCCGGCGTGAAGGCGACTGGCCGGCGAGAGGCGGCTGTAGGGCGGCCGTGTGGAAAGCATGCAAGAAGCCAAAAGAGAAGTGCGAAGGCCGGTTGCTGCAGGGCGGCCGCATGGAAAGAGGTGGTGTCTGCTGCAGTTGTGAAGGGCTGGTGCGAAGGCCGTGTGGGCAGCGAAGGTCAGCAAAGATCCAAAGGCCGGCAGCAAGAAGTTGAGGCGCCTGCTGCAGCTAAGGGCCGGTAGGCGACCAAGTGGAGGCAAAGCAAGCGTCGACAACAGAAGGAAGAGAGGACTGCAGCTGGCGAAGGAGCGGGCGCAGCAGCAGCAGGCGTCAGCGCAGCAGCAGCGAAAGCAAAAGAAAGGGCCGGCACAGCTGCTAAGCCGGCGAGAGGTGGCTGCGTGGAGGCAACCGGCAACTGGTTGTAGTAAGAGGGAAGCGAACGTAGCAGGCGAAGGTTGGGAAGGCAGGCCGAAGGTGGTGGCAGGCGAGGAGGCGAAAATAAAGCCGTTGAAGGCTGCATCAAAAGAAGGCGAGTTGACTGGCCATAAGAAGGCAGTGACCGGCAGCTGGCTAAAGAGAAGGCGAGAGGCAGTTGCAAAGACAGTGGCCGCCGACAGAGCAGACGCGAACGCAAGCAAGTGAAGGTGGCTGCTGCTAATAGACGAGGCGAAGGTTGGAGGGCGAGAAGGGCGGTGGTGAGCTTGCCGTAGAAGCTGCGAAGGTGTGAAGGCGGTGGCTGTAGCACAGACAAAAGCGAAGGCGGTGGTGGTTAGGTAACCGCCGAAGGTGAAGAGTGAAGGACGGCTGGCTCCAGATATGGAGTCACGTGAAGAGCCCGGCGAATTTGCAGAAGAGAAAGCGCCAGGAAAAAAGGTTAGTATTTTTTTTAATTTGTTATTTTTTTATTTTTTATTTTTTGTTAATTTTTATGTTCTTTGCATTTTTTTAAAAAAATAAAAAAAATAAAAAAATAAATATAGAAAAAAAGGAAAAAATAAAAATAATTAAAAAAAAGAGAGAAAATAAAAGAAAGAAAGAAAGAAAAATAAATAAAAAATAAAAAAAATAAATTATGTGTTTTATTTTGAGTCCATATTTTTTAATTTATATTTTTTTAAAATTTCTATAATTTTTTGGCATAATTAGTGTAACTTGCATTTTTTAAATCTTTGTAATTTTGTGCATAATTAGTATTTTTATGTAATTAGTAAAAAAAGTAAAAAAGTAAAAAAAAATAAAAAAAATAAAAAAAATAAAAAAAATAAAAAAATAAAAAATAGGATAGATAGTTACACACATAATCATGTTAGTTTCATTTAGGGGTTAGGTAGGGAAAAAATACATACATACATATATATATATATATATATATATATATATATTTGTTTTAAAAAAACACAACAACAAACCTTAAAATTTTGACCTTATGCACTTGCGGTCGGGACGTCATATAGACACTGCCATAGGGCCTAGGGCACCTTCTAGAGTACCTATGCAGGAAAGTGGGACCCAATCGGTAGGAGATTTGGCAGATATTGCTGAAACCTTTTTCGAATCCCAATCTGATACCCTTTCCAAAACAACTAGCTCATTGTCCATGGACAATCTAGGGCCGTCAAATAGTCATCCCTTAGCTCCAAATAGGACACCCACAAGATCTTTTAATCCATTTGATGCCGACACCATGGGGTTAACACTCAATGTGAGACTTCAATATGTCTACACGAATGCTCAAGGAGCTGAGATCTTTAGGGATCCACAACAATGGTGTCTTGTTAAGATCGCAGACTTTTTCTCAGAGCTTGATAGAGCACCTCTAGTCAATGACCAGGGTAACATGTACATGGGAGGAGATGGTGTTCGCTACGAAGTCACCTATCATCCAGAGAATGTAGACAAATTAGGGGAGCTCTCTAAAAGCGAGTTCTTAGACTTATCAAAGCTTTCCAGAGCAAGGGAGTCTAGAGATGATTGGCTCATTGAGCCAGACATGCCAGGACCATCCAATGCCCAGTCCTCAAAGCCATCCATAGATGATTTACTTCTTGTAGATCTAAATTTGGAAAGGGATAGGAAAGGCAAGAGCAAAATGGATCAAGGGGCTGAAAACCAATGGGAGTTTGTACGACAAATTCCAGTGACAAAGGTCTTACAGGATGACCCACTTCAAGAGGTCTATAAGGACTCTTTAGAAGGATATTATGCCACAACTAGATTGCCAGAGCTAGATCTTCCTCTAGCACTTGTGGTGGTAGTCGGGAAGCTTGCAGGACACATGAACCGAATCGTTGATAAATGGGCCAATGAATACCGAACCTTAGATTGGAAGGAGATTCGGGAGCTCACGTGGAAAGGACAACCATTATTCATGGAAGTATTCTCAACAAATACAGCTAAACCAGGAGAGACAGCCTTTCATGGAGAAACTGCTGCTCCTCCCCTACGAGAGTTCACTAGAGAGGGACCCTCAACATCAAAGTGGACCACTGCAAGTAGCCCAACTCTAGTACCAAGATATTATCCTACACCAAAAGTGTGACCACAGATCACACCACAACGTTTCTCTCACTATGGCAATCAGAGGGTAGGGGAGCCAACTCGGCCTCCCATAAATGCACCTCCTGAAATGCGGGTAACAAGATCTTTGGGGGTTGGTGAGGCAGGTAATAGGGGACCCACACCAATTTAGGATGCATGTGGACCATCTTACCAAAGAGAGGAACAATTCCCACTGAGAGTGAGAGGCCGTAGGCCCTATGATGAATATTCAAGACAAGTAAGGCCATCAACTCTTCAGAAATTGGTAAAGAAGTACGAAGGGTCGGGAGATCCATATGACCATGTAGCAGCATTTAGGCAAGCAGTTCGAGCTGAGCAAGTGACTGACAAGCATACTCAAATTGAAGGATTTGGGCTCACTCTTGAGGGAAAGGCCCTTGCTTGGTTTCAGGCACTAGAGGCTTCAGACAAATCTTCTTTATTTACGAGTTTTGGAAGAGAGATTCATTGCTGCTTTTTCCTTGATGGGGATTCAACATGACACGGTAGCAAACATCTACTCTTTCAAGCAAGGCGAGACTGAGAGTGTTAGAGATTGTGTAAATAGGATGAAGCAGGACATTAATCGTTGCCGAAAAGATGAGAAGCCAACCAAGAGTAGATTAATTTCTCTCTTCTTAAAAGGACTCAAAAATTCAACACTGCATACACATCTCTATGCAAAGAAGCATACAAATTTCAATGAGTGTTGCCATGATGCTATGGATTTCACAGATAACTTCAAATTCCAAGATGGTACTGGCCCTAAGGTGAAACCTAGAGATCAGTGGGGTGATGACCAAAGTTCATGATCTAGTGCACTAGTAAATCCAGACTAGATAGCTAACCTAGTACTAAGGAGATTGGGACAAACCTATCGCCCACCCATGCAGCCACAACAACAGCAGCAGTGAATGAGGAGTGTACTACCTACAGGTCCTCCTCTTTGTGGAGCATGTGGCACTAACCATAAAACCGAAGAATGTAATACCTTTTCTCCTCTAGTCACAAACCAACCCACAAAGAAGTGGTGCCAGGCCTGTGCTTAGAACTTTACCCACACCACACAGGAATGTACTCGCATTGCAAGAATGAGACAGGAGCGTGAGCAGCAAAGGGGTGGAGTGACTCCACAAATGCATCAACAGTATACTAATTTTGAACGTAAGCCACCGATGGCACAAGAGCAAGCACGACCTGTTCTTGGAGCTCAACCTCCTGCTCTCCTGGGACTGCTCCTGTGAGGGTTGTTGACTACAACAATTCAAATATGTGTAGAGACTTGGTAAACCCAGGCTATGTGGAGGAGGAATATGCATCATATTCATCCAAGGAAAATCTCTTTGAAAGTATTAGAGAATGAGGATGTCGTGCCACTTAGAGTCATGACTAGATCACAGACACGAAATGCCGAAATGCAGACTGATGAGACACCTCGAACTAGGGATGCAAAGGCAAATCTAGTGGACAAGACCCTACATTCCAATAGAAAAAGGACCACTAGGAGGAAAAAGAACCGCAACAAGCGAACTAAAAGTGCATCCACTAGTTCTCAAGAAGTCTCTAAACAAAACATGAGGAATCAAACTTTTACATCCCAAGAAGTGCATGAGGAGCATCAACCTCAACCTGGGCCTAGTGCTAAACAAGATGAGGCTAGTACGACCGAGGATAGTTCTGGGGGTTCTATTTTTATGGATAAGGTGAACGAGACTCTAGATGCCATCATCGATGCTCATAGAAGTCGCATTGCAGCTTTATCTGAGCTATCCAAGAAGCTTCAAGAATACCCAAACCCTCGTGAGGAGAAGATCAATCTAGCTGTACATTAGCAACTCATTAGGGAAGCTCAATCAATACTTGAGGGACCACCTCCACCTATCCCTCGGGGCCCAACCTCTCTTAAGCCAACATTAGAAACCATACCAGAAGTGTCATCAAGTTGGGAAATGAAAAGTGAGCTCATCTCACAATGTCATAGCGAGAAGTCTGCACCAATTGCCACCCCATTGAAAGAAGGTATTCTGCCACCACCTAGCCTTGCCTTCCCATGCAAAAATGAAGTTATTGAGGGTAACGAGGACATGGCAAATGAGATGTGGGTAGCAGTTCATGAGAAAGTTAATGAGAATATGTCCTCTATTATTTCACCTCCATTCTTTGAGGTGGATTTTACCAGGGGCACAGAAAACAACTTTAGACGCCCAAGCATCCAGGAGGAAGTTCAAACAATTGTTTCTCCTAGAAGTAAGCATACAATGAAAACCTTACCATCATATTTGGGAGAATATGAGAACTGTTCTCAAACCTTGAGGATACCCTCTATGCATAGAAGGTTGACAAAGGAGATGGATATGGGTATCGTGCAAGCTATTTTGTCAGCACCAGTGGCTTGTACCCTACCTTTTCTTGATTTGATAAAGCTTCGACCTGAGTTGTGGAATGATATTGCCACACGTTTGTCAGAGCAGGTATTGCTACAAAAGGGTCACCATCATTGTACTATACACCCTGAGACAAAGCATGTTATGCCAGTTCCTATCAACAAAGTAGGAAAATTTTGTGAGGATGATCAGGGAAATGCTACCCTCCCATTAGAAGTGCAAAAAGTAGCTTCAACTGCAATACTTGATAGTGGTGCAGGAGTGGGCATTGTGACAAGGTCCATTTGGGAAAAGTGGGGCAAACCAACTATTAGGAGTACCAGGATGCGCTTGCAGCTACTAGCAGATGGAAGCTTAGAACATCCCCTTGGGCTGCTTGAGAACATATTGGTCACCACATGTGGGATTGAATATGAGCACACCTTTGCAGTAGTGGATTTTGGAAAACATCCAAACTATGAAGTGATATTGGGTAGACCATTCATGTGACAATTTCAAATGATTCAAGATTAGGGATACAATTATTTGTACCTCCGACATGATTCTGTCATCACAAGGGTCAACCTAGAGAATCACTCATATCGTGATGTAACAAGGTCTCCAATAGATGAGTTTGATTCTACTTCATCTGAGGGCTCAAGAGTTACATTGTCAGATGGGCGAGAAGATCTGTGGATGTGTGGAGCCTCATGTAGGGATTTCAACACTGAGAGACTTAAGGGTAATCGAAGTGTATCAGATGAGGCATACATTCCACAACCCTTCCCTGAGCACTTAATTGATCCACTAGAATGGAGTCATGTCCTTGCAACATTATCGACATGTGCTTTACCTAAACCAATTCAATTTTGTGACTCAGACGGATATGACATTATTCCTATACGAATGGTACAACCACGTGATCTTCTAGATGTTTTGTACTATGGGGATGCATCCACAATAGCACTGCATGTAGAGGAAGTCTCAGTGGAGGATTTAACACTCGAATATACTAATGATGCTGATAAGGAAGATGGATGGGACTTTGATTTTGATAATGATGTGATAATCCCTGAGGAAGAGTTAGGAAAGGCACGCCTGCTCTTGAGAGAAAGGGAGGTTCAAGTAGAGATCCCTCGAAGCCGACCTAAACGTAAATGCTGTAAGAGCCACAAGAGAATTCGTAAACAAGATGAGAGGGAACGACGTGAGAGACTACAAAAATAAAAGGAGGAGTTTAATAATGAACACTCTCGACCACCACCTCACTTCTCAGGAAAGAACGGATATCTATACTATGTCCAAGCACAAGATAGTATCAAAGACCAAGTAAAACGATCAGATGGATTCCAACCTGGAGAAAAGCTAAAAATTGTTAGCAAAAATCAAACGAAGAAACAAAAACCAAAACTCAAGTCTAAAACCGATTCAAAAGAGAGTGTCGGAAGTGCAAAGATAACGGTTGAACAAAAAACTCTGATGCAAGATTGCAAAGGAGAGCTCAAAACCGCATGGTCTTCAATGAGTGACGACTCAAGTGGACAAGAACAAGGTCTCAATGTTCCCTCCGACTTCACACAGTACACTCTTCAAGATCGGAAGATTGTTCTTCAACAGCCCATGCGACAAAAGCCAAGCATGCCAGGGGTTTCATATGATGGTCCAGAAGATGCAAAAAAAATTGATATCGCTAAGCCAGGAGAAGAGCCTCGCTATGTGTGGATTGCCACAGACTTGTCCTTAGATGAGGAGAAGTTATTAATTCAAACAATAAAGGAGTATCGCGATGTTTTTGCTTGGAGTTATAAAGACCTCAAAGGAGTTGATCTAAGCATATGTCAGCATACAACTCCATTGCGAGAGGATGCAAAGCCTTCCAAGCAACGTCCTTATACTTACAATGAGAATTTTGCACGAAAGATAAAAGAAGAAATAGACAAGCTCTTAGAGGCAGAATCTATCTATGAGATTGAACACACTGAATGGGTCTCCCCTATTGTAGTAGTGCCCAAGAAAAATAGAAAACTCCGAGTATGTGTAAACCTCAAGAAGGTAAATGTAGCTACTGTACGTGATCATTACCCACTTCCAATCACGGATCATGTTCTGGAACGAGTTGCAGGGAAAAAGGCATATAGTTTCTTGGATGGATTCTCCGGTTACAATCAAGTGTCAATTGATCCAAAGGATCAACACAAGACAACCTTTGCTACTGAAAATGGCATCTTTGCCTATCGTGTTATGCCATTTGGTCTAACAAATACACCAGCAACCTTTCAGCGGTTAATGAGTCATGTATTCAAGGAGTACCTTAGGCAATTTCTTGAGATCTTCATGGATGATTTATGTGTTCACTCACAAGAACGTGATGATCATATAGAACACCTCAGACTTGTTATATGCTTGAATCCTGACAAGTGCAAATTCATGGTAAGACAAGGGAAAATTTTGGGCCATATTGTTTCTCATAATGGGATTTCAACAAATATGGATAAAATTGATGTCATTGTCTCATTACCTCGGCCTATCAACCCTAAAGGGATACAAACATTCATGGGACATTGTGGCTATTATCGTCGATTCATCTACATGTACGCTGTCCTAGCCAGGACCATTATATGCTCTTCTTGTAAAGTTTAATTGGACTGATGAGTGTGAGGAATCCTTTGAAAAGTTAAAGCAAGCATTAGTGACCACCCATCTTACGGGCACTAGATTGGAACCAAATTTTTCATGTCCATATTGATGCTTCAAACTTTGCAATTGGATGTATTTTGGCTCAATCAGGAGAACATAATAAGGATTTCCCAATCTCATATGCTAGTCGACAGTTGAACAATGCTGAGAAGAATTATACCACAACAAAAAGAGAAGGTTTGTCCATGATATATGGAGTGAAAAAGTTTCGCCATTACCTTTTGGCAAACAAATTCATATTTTTTGTGGACCATCAAGCACTGCTATATTTGGCCAATAAGCCTTGTGCAACTGGAAGTATTGTGAGGTGGTTTATCATCCTTCTTGAGTTTGATTTTGAAGTGGCAGTCCGAAAAGGAACAACTCATCTTAGGGCAGATCATTTGTCTCGAATCACCTCTGGCGAAGCTCCGGTGGGTGTGGATGATGATATGTTAGATTCAACACTTTTCCTTGTAGAGATAGCTCCTAAATGGTCTGAATCCATCTTAGAAATTTTGACAAGTGGGCAGATACAACTAGCAGGTCCTAATGTGGACCTATGGCGACCATTCAAGTTAATCTCAGGGAGATTATATCGTCAGGGTAATGATGGAGTGTTGCGGCTTATACCTAACCCTGACCAATATGAGGAGATCTTGGAATGGGCACACATGGGTATCGGTGGAATCCATGCATCAGCTACTACTTGTGTGCAACGTATATCTCAGGATGGGCAATGGTGGCCTACCATGCATGCGGATGCTGAAAAATTTGTTCGAAACTGTGCTTCATGTCAAATTCAACAGCCAATTCATAATGTCACATTATTCCAAATTTCAACTACAACACCATATTGGGGAATATGGGAATTTCCCAGTAGTTTGGGACACGTGGTCAAATCTTTGGATTAATCATAACTTGAACACCGTTACTCCAAATTGAGCGCTCTATAGCTCACTAGATTCCATTTTCTAAACGCTTTCCAACAATAGGTCACCTGATATGGTTTTGAGAAACTTATAGGCATGTTATCCATGTCCCACCTTTTTAGTATTCAAAAAATGGGAGTTGGGAAATTCCCAAACTCATGAATATAGTGTTCTACACCAAGTTGGAGTAAGTATATTGTGGACTATCTTCAGCATGGTCATACTGATCAAAAATTGCTAAACATCGAAAGCGTGCTATTGAAGTTGAAGCAGCAAACTATATGCTGATAGAGGGCCAACTCTACAAGAGGGGCAAGGATGGCAACTTACGCATGTGTGTATGTGAAGCTGACTACTTGAAAATCTTGACTCATGCACATGTAGGTGTTGGGGGTGGACACTTTTCGGGCAATACCACAGCTAAGTTGATTAGGTGGTCTGGGCTTTGGTGGCCAACCTTACAAATGGATGCCGAAGAATATGTAAAACGTTGTGACGATTGTCAAAGGACCAAACCTCCCATCACAAAGGACAATATGCCATTGCGGCCTATGTTAAGCACACGTGCTTTTGCAAAATGGGGTATTGATTTTGTCGGTCCCATTAAACCTCCAGCTCATCACACGCATGCCGAATATATTTTAGTCGCAACTGACTATTTGACCAAATGGGTAGAGGTAAAGGCTACAGTTAAAAATGATGCCAGAACCACAGCCAAGTTCTTGTATGAGTACGTGTTCACACGCTATGGCTTACCAATTGAAATCGTTAGTGATCAAGGTGTGCACTTCGTGAATGAGGTCATAGAGTTTTTGCTTCAAGAATTTATGGTAATTCACAGGCGTTCTGCACCCTATCATCCCCAGACCAATGGACAAGCTGAGAGTACTAATAAGATTCTTTGCACAACACTCACAAAGATTGTTGAGGGACATAGGACTGATTGGGAGCAAAAGTTGCACTCAGTTCTTTGGGCATATAGGACAGCCTATAAAACATCTGTGGGCACAACCCCATTTGAGCTTGCTTTTGGGCTAGATGCACTTCTTCCCATTGAATTTCTTGTACCTACTCTACGAGTTGCTAAACAATTGGACTGGACTGGTCATGAGCTTTCACAACGCATTGATGAATTGGAAAAGCTTGATGAGACCCGCTTATTGGCAGTAATGGGGATGTATGCCAAGAAGAGGAGACAAAAGCAATGGTATGATAGAAATGTAACAACTGGCCGATTCAAAAAAGGGAACCTTGTGCTCTTGTACACACTTAAGAAGCATAAGAGAAAGCTCAAGAAACGTGGCCTAGGACCGTTTGTGATTAATGAGCTTACTCCAAGTGGTGCAGTGTGTTTAGAGACACTAGAAGGTGAGCAAATGCCTAACTTCATTAATGGAAGTCGTCTCAAGAAATACAATGAACCATTAACTGAAGCCATGCTTCAACAAATGCATGCTGCACACACACGAAAAGAAGCACATGACCTACTTAAACGTCAGGATCAAGAAGAGGCTAAAGCTAGAGTTGCAAAAGCCAAGGAGCGTCACAAGGCTTCTATGTTAGCCTTATAGTTGGCTACTGATGAACCATATATCGATCCTTTCAATATTCAAGTGTGTCTTCATCTTCATGAGACTACCTACTTTGTCTCTGTCTTAATTGACTCTGGTGCAGATTATAATGTTCTCTCGTTTGACACATGGATAGCCTTGGGACAACCAACACTTGTGCACATTCCTATTGACTTACGAAGCTTCTCAGGTGAAGATAACCCTATAGAGGGAAAATGTGTCATTATGATGACTTAACACACACTCAAGCTCAATCTTGCTATTGCCCACTCAACTCCACATTCCACTCATCCATGCATCCAAACAAGAAGAAAGCTTAACTATTGCATACACAAGATCAAAGCATTCTTCATTCTCAAATACTCATTTCCCTAGCATGCACACAAATCTTGAAGCTATCAATAAGAAACATGCACACTAGAGAATTGACATGAGAAGAGAGACAAATATCAACTCATTGCATTGAATTAAGAAAAGAATAGAACTTACAACAATGTAGATGGGGAGAGAGAAGAGCTTGCACCTCTATGGGAAAAGAGGGAGAGCTAGTCTCAAGAGAGCTCAAACATGGGTTTGCCCAATGTGTCCCTAAGCTCTCAAATGAGCCACTTTTTATACAAAAACTCTAAAACTCCCAGAAGTTCCCATGTGGGATTATTGTCAAGCCTACTCCCACATTCATCTACAACTTGGAACTCTTTACAAGATTCCTAAGTATCTTTTTGTTGCATCCTTGCATTGATCTTCACTCGTCATGCAACACTCCCCCCTTCCTATTTTGCGCACGTCCTCGAGCGCGGTAGAAGCAAGAGCTGCAAAAAACAATGGATACAAGTAAAGCCTTTTATTGAAAAAAAGAAAAGAAAAAAAACCAGCAATGATAATTTCACACGTGAGTATACAAGTGAAAGGCTGATTAGAGTTTTAAAGAGTACTAAAATAGGTGAGTAAAGACTAGTCAAAGTGAGACTAAGTGGTAGATAGTGCTATGCAAAGGCAAGTGTGCTTGTACACCGCCGGTTATGACCGCAGTCTCAATGTCCTACAAGTATTTAAGTTATTCCTAAGTGGCAAACCTACTCCTAAATATGAGCAATGGTGATTGGACCTCTTTTTGTTTATATATATATATATATATATAATTTTTTTTAATTTTAACTTTTTGATGTGTGTGTAGAGGATGATAAAGATTAATGTTCCATCCCAATGAGACCCAAGCAATGGCCAAGAGACCTCCTCCAAGAGAATCTAAACGCCGCTAAGTATCTCAAAGGCGACAGACCCTTTTCTTTCTTTTTGTCATAAGGAGTACCCCATGAAGATGAGGGCATCGGTCTCGAGGGCCCATAATGTACCCCAGAGTCCTACCAACATCTATCAAAGCAATAGATTCCTTGAAGGTATTTTTTTGAAGTTTTTAGACGTCAGTGTTCACCCCATGGAAACCAAGGCATCGGCCCCAAGGTGCTAAGACAACCCCAGGTCCTACCAAGCATTCCACATGGCTATAGACACGTCATGTCGCGATTCACTTGTATATATATTTTTTTGGGGTATATTTTTGTAAATTTTTTTATTAATCCTAGCACCTAGCTCATACCTAAGAGGTAGCTACCACTAGGGATAACTATTATACCTTGAGAGGTAGCTACCACTAGGGATAACTAATATACCTTGAGAGGTAGCTACCACTAGGGATAACTAATATACCTTGAGAGCATAAGAACTTGGCATACTCCATTGGTATATATCCTACACTGTCTTTAAATAGAAATATCTTCTACTAAGTCCTCTAAGAATCTAGAAATTACTCACCACATTTTAACAACTAATCTAAAACTTAAACCAGCCCACTGTGTGTGAACATGCAAACCATATATCCAAAAGTAAAAAGCACATAAACAACAAAAGATTATGATTTGAATACACCTGTTGTAGTGCTTGTTGATGTTATGTGTTTGCATTGATTCATTGCTGACTGTTGGGGCGTGTTTGATGCTCTTGTTTAGTTGAGATCTCTACAAAATGTTTATTAACAAACAAGAAAAGAAAAGAAAGGAATAAAATTTGTTATTGGTGCCAATCACCGAATATAGCCGAGGGAAAAAACCCAGTGGGAGAAAAGTGCCCTGGCTTGTCGATCTTATTGTGGAGTCGCTGAGCTTATCCTTGCACTGGTGGTGGATCCGTGTCCTCGTCTACTGGAAAGATGGTATCGATTTCTTCAGGATGCAGGGACAACCCTTCACAAAAACCGGCCTCTGGAGAAGGTGGTAGAGGAAGGAGTGCTTCCTCGCTAAAATATGGCATTGGTTCTATGGGAAGGTTCAGCAGACAATTTTGATTTTGGAACTGCGCAATATAGGTACTCATATTGATCCAATATTGACATGTTGAGGCTTGGGGAAGGAGGGCTTGCAAGATCGGTGGTTGCAAGTCATTTAAGCATGTATCCCTCCATTGTTGTGCTTGAACCTCCTCAGGTAATCTACGTTGATTTGGTCCTCTCTATGGTATTCTCACATTAAGAAGATTATGGCATTGGGGTGTAATTCCCACAATTTGTTTCATTAAGCCCGTGCCATATCGTCTAAAGTAAGAGCGGCATATCCAACAAATGTGTAAAGCTTCTCCTAATACGAGTCGTGCACACTCTTGACAATGTGGAAATGGGTGATGCTGTTGATAGAATAACGTGACAAAGTGATGCCCATAGCAATTTTCACCTAAGGGAGCATAGAAGTACCTGAGTTTGAAACGGAGGAGCACTACAACCCCCGCGATGATCAGGTCGAGTACTATCAAGGTCAATGCATGGTGGACATGTATCTCGCCAAATATCCATCAGGAGTTATCTTATCTGCCGCCTCCGAATTCCTCGCCGCCACACCCACGTGCCTTCTTCAATGCGCCCACGCCTTCCACTGCTTCTTCCACGCCGGCTACTCCACAGCTGCAACCGGCCGGCTCTCGGCTCTCAGTGCCTTACAGCTTCACAACTCCACGTAGATAATCTCCTTCCACGTTTCTTCCACTGCTTCGACGGCCTTTTGCTTGCGCCCGTCTTCTACGCCAGCCCTCAGGCGCCTTTCGGCTTCACTGGTTTAGCTTCGTCCTAATGCCTGGTCAGACCACGGTCCTCAATTCTCCCGCCGCACGGTCAGGCCGAATCTGGGGCAGAACTGGTTGTGTGTTCGATGCCAGCTCGGGCCTTGGGTCCTGTAAAACTGGGGACTACGGTGGCATTTTGGACTGCAACGACGCCGCTCGGCGGGTGAGCTGACGCCACCCGCCTCACCTTTTCACGCTTCGTTCCTCCCAGCTCTGCAGCCACCTTCGCAACAACGGTTGCCTTTTTTTTTTCTTCGTCACCTTCCGCCACCGCCTACTGCCAGCTGCTACACCTTTCTTGCGTTCGCCTCTGCTGCCAGTCGCCTCCACTTGCTTCAGCCAGCCGACATCTTGTTGCTTGCGGCTGCCTTCGTTTGCTTCAGCCACATTCACAGCCTTAGTTACAGGTGACGATGCCTTCCAGCTTATCCTTCGCTGCCCAGCTGACACCTTGCTTTCCACACGGCCTCCTCTTTCGGCCAGTCGCCTCCACACCACCGGCTACCGCCTTCACAACTGCAGCTAGAGCTCGCCCATACTCAGCCTACAGCCCGCCTACAGCAACACCTTCAGCCGCCTGCATGCAGCCTGCACTTCGACCTCCTCTTCGACGCCACCACACGTGGGGCCTCTATATACTATATAAGACCATGAACACAAGCCTAGGCCTTAATATATTACGCACTTTTAAAATGCAAAGGTCGGTGCCTACATGGAAAAGGAAAGACTGTGAATGCCCATCGCTTAGCAACTCTCTCCACGCTTTTTTTCTTTTCTTTTCTCCCTCCTCTCTTCCTTAAGTGGGCTTCACGCTTGGGAGTCTATGGAGCTTGCATAAGCTATGGAAGAGCTTAGCAACGCACCTCTTTTCTTTTCTTTTTTATTTTTTTTACTAACCACATGTTAGCAAAAAGCATGAATGCATGAAATGGCAAAAAAACAATGAATGTAAGCAGGGATTTCATTAACGTCTTCACAATTTCGTGATCACGTTAACAAAACCTATTGTTAACATATTAAAACTTGTGATCACATTGTATATTCACATGACCTGAGCAATGACCTGCCAGAACCCACTAGTCCCGTAACACCTCCGGGCTTTTGGTTTTCCCAGCGGGCCTGCTGGGAAAACTAATTATCCCGGCGGGCCCGCCGAGAAAAAGAAGGAACACCGGCGGGGTACTATTCTGTATATAAACACTGCCCGACACCCATCGTACAACTTTTGGGGAGATAGTCCTTGTTTTGGGGGCGTGATATCTCTCCTCAAAGTACTTGTAGAGCTCTCGAGTTGCTAGAAGTGTCCTCTTGGGAAGAACGTCCTTATCTTAGGGGCTGTCGTCTTTCCTTGTAGGCACTCCTAAGGCTATTGAGCCACTCGTCCTTAGTTCTTTGAACTGGGGGCAGGGTGTGGTTCGTAGCTAATACTTGCGGAGATTTAGGGACAAATTTGGAGTCATTCAGCTTTGCATTTGAGCCACGTACGTAATCTACCTCATTCTGCTTTATGAATGGTTTGATGGAGCCAAGAGTCTTGCTTAGGGGCTTGTATTGGTTCTTGATACTTGATATAGTTTAGAGTAGACAAGGGTCTATTGTCCTATACTAGAGTATTGGGCAAGCATAGATCTTTGATTTTCTTTGTGAATGTTAGAGAAGGTCTATTGTCCTATACTAGAGTATTGGGCAAGCATAGATCTTTGATTGTGTAAAGTATCCTTAATTGGGTACAAAAGGCATCCTTCATTGGGGGTGCAATGTGCATGATAGTTTCGAAGTAGTTTTGTAGTAAGACTTTGCAAGATAGTTTGAAGTAGTTTTGTGTTATGTGATGATCTTTTGTATTTGTCAAGATAGTTTCAAAGTACTTTGTCTGCTAATGTATGTTTTGTAATATGTGAGTGATTTGTTGTTTTTTCATTTGTGTATTCATTGTTATATGCTTGGTTGAACAGGTTATTTGTTGAGATGGAGGACAATGTTGGATCCAGTGATACCTCCAATAGAGTCCAAATTTCAAATAGCAGGAAAAAAAAGGTACCTGGGATAGAGTAGCAATATGCAATTAACGTTGGTGATCGATTCATAGATTGGGAGTGTAAGCTATGCCACGCATGAAAATCAGGTGGGGCGCCTCGACTAAGAGAACACTTTTTAGGCGGACCGAAGAAAAAGTCATGTACCCACCCCTCTGCACCTATAGTGGCCAAACGCATGAGAAGAAATTCAAAAGAAAGATTCAAGAAAACATGACACTCCTACCGTTAATGTATCAAGGCTGCAAGAACACTGTTGTTCTAATCATCAAACTCCCGCTACATCGCCTACTTGTACCCCGAACGGCAATGTGCAACCAGAAAGTAATCTACCCAGTGCATCTTCCTGCAAGCGAAACTTTGACGTAGGAAATATACCCATGCGTCAAACTTCATTGCAAGAAAGCCTACGTCAAGGTCAACTCGATGATGCACAACTCGCCCTTGCTGAAGCGATTTACTTTTCTGGGAGTGCTATGATGATGGTGGACAGTGAGCATTGGAAGAGAGCATGGAAGAAAATTGGTGAGTTTGGACCAGGGTTTTCACCGCCTACGTACCATGCTATGCGAAATGATCTATTAGAGAAATGTGCCACCTTCTCAAGGTTCTTGTCTGCTTCAAATACAAAATTGAGAGACACCCGTTTTTTGGGCACTCTCAGCAGTAACCCCCAAATCGATAATACCTATGCGTGGCTTCAACTCTTTTGTAAAATCCAACACTACATTGAATGGATGTAGGTCGGTATGTACAATTCCTGCCAGATGTGCTGCCGCTAGGCCTTCCACCAGGGCATGCATAATATGTGGCATGGTTATTACTATTTGTTTTATTTTAGAAAGTTCTAGATGACTTAAAGGAATATTATCAGGCGGGGGTTGTCTCCATCCTCGATCCAAATGGAAAATTGCTCTAGTGAACTCATTGAATCTGAAGGGAACCTTTAGAAGAGTATCACCAAGAGAGCCGCCATTATAGTACGAGAAAATAGTGATCCAAGGAGTTTCTTTTGTAAAGGAAATGCACTTGACAATCGATGGGTGTAGAACTTGCATGCCTTGCTCTGCCTGGAAGCTCTCGAACTTGGCGCTGCCTTCTCCTTTGTAGTGCTTTTTGCAAAAAGTAATGTGCTCCGGTAAAAATGATATACCTTTAACTGTATACTCTTTTACTGTGCCAAAAACACCAGAGCCAATTGTTCGCCCTTCGAACAGAGCCTAGTGCGGGATGCCAATGAGATGTGTGCACATAGAATTATAGATGGTACGATTAATGACACCTGTACCACTTGCATCTGCCTGGCTGGACGTTGCAGCGACGTCCTAGGCAATGCGCACTCTTTTGGGGAGGGACTCTGCATCCAACGCCTTCATGCGCTTGCTCTTTGCTCTTTGCTCGCTCCATACAACGTCCCATGACTGTAGACATTGCATATTAGCTTCAGGCGGGGCAGCATCTCTAAGATCACTGCATGCTACATGCATGCTCCCCAAAATGGTTCGTGTTATATGTTGATGGTTGAAATCTGCTATCTTCTGTCTATCAAGCAACTCAACGTTGCCTCCGCCGCTTCGAAGCCAACGCTGTGCATTTTCCCATATCTGGTCTTTTAGATCTCGCATGAGTATCTCAGACTCATTGATTTTTTTGACGACATCATCAGCACATTGTGACACTGTGATGACTGCTTCAATGCGAATTGCTCAATGCGAATTGCTCAATGCGAATTGCTCGTAGAACGATTTTACGCTCTTCGGGGGGAAAGCATGTTGGTCGTCTTCGTAAATCTAGAAAATATCACTAAACACAAAAAAACAGAATATCAAACATTACTGAAATCAACATCGAGCAAACGTGAGAGAACAGCAACAAGTGTATCATTACTTATCAATGTTCAAACAAAAACGGAATATCAAATAATTTGAATGAACTCAACATCATCCAATACATCATCAAACATGAGAGAACAGTAGCAAGTGTATCATTACTTATCAATGATCAAACAAAAACAGAATATCAAACAATATTACTGAACTCAACATCATGCAATACATTATCGAACGTGAGACAACCGCAACAAGTGCATTATTGCTTATGAAGTGTATACATTATTGAACGAGAGAGAGAGAGAGAGGGGGAGGAAGAGAGAGAGGTGTGACAGATAGAGAGAGAGGGAACATTAAATGACATTTTTAATAGTTTTGTGAGTTCCTAAAGAGAGGAAAATAATGTTTTGTAATCCTAAAGCACTCCTCATCTACACACCTATCGTGATAGAGAGAGAGATGTAAAATGTATCATAAGAGAGAGAGAGAGAGTTGTGAAGTGTATCATGAGAGAGAGAGAGAGAGAGAGAGAATTGTGAAGTGTATCATGAGAGAGAGAGAGAGAGAGAGAGAGAGGAGAGGAAGAGAGAGTTGTGACAGATAGAGAGAAGAGAGAGAGAGAGAGAGAGGAGAGGAAGAGAGAGTTGTGACAGATAGAGAGAAGAAACATTAGATGACATTTTTAATGTTTTTGTGAGTTCCTAAAGAGGAAAATAATGTACTGTTTTAATTTTTAAGTAAATAGAGGGAGAAAAAAGAAATTATTAGGAATGATGTATATTTTAAGAGAAAAAAAAAGAAATCCTTATATCTACACATCTATCGTGTTGTGAAGTGTATCATGAGAGAGAGAGAGAGAAAGAGTTGTGAAGTGTATCATGAGAGAGAGAGAGGGGGGTAGGAAGAGAGAGAGATATTCATATTTTTTGAGTTACGAATCACGATATTATAAAATAAAACGTTTAGAAAATATGATGTAAACTTTGATCCATGAAATACTCATGCTGCGTTAGCAACCAAGTATCGCATGGATCAAACACAATAAAAACAATACAAGTCAAATCAAACAAATTTACGACATTTTTTCGACCGCGTTAACGATTATATGCCGTAATATGCAAGCAAATTTATGATATTTTTTCGACCGCATTAACGATCAAATGCCGCAATATGCAAAAAACAATTTATGCACTAGCGGACGACACCAACTTGCCGCGTTAACGACAAAATGCCGCTCGATTCTATGGAAATACGAATAGGATACGAACATACACTGGCCCCGTACCGACCATATGTCCGCATTTGACAAAGGGAAGGGAAGGGAAGGTGACATCGCCATAACGATACTATGCTTGCCGCGTTACCGACTAGTACCGCTACGGCATGCCATACTTACCATAGGACACAGACTAGCCGCGTTACCGACTAAGTGCCCCAGGGTAAGCACCATTCCGAAGAATGGCCTTACACACCACCTGTCGTGTGTGGCGGACCACCCACATCCTGCCGCGCATTGTGACAATGGGCGGCTGCCCGCACGAACACACACCCACACACACATCCCTCGTGTGGCGGACCACCCACATCCTGTCGCGCATTGCGACAGTGGGCAGCTGCCCGCACGAACACACACCCACATACACACACACACACACACACACAAGTTTCATTACCTGTGTATGTTGTCAGCAATGAACTCCCAAAGGGCCCCTCGGGCCCATATATATAGGAAATTGTACCTCGCCGGGCTGGATGACGACCCCGCCGGGGTTTAGGTTTCCCCGGCGGCGGGACCGCTGAGTATAGCAAAATCCCGACGGGATTTTATCCGGTTACCAGGTCGCTTGCCACCGGCTTTTTTGAGAACATGTTAACATGTTAACATGTTAATAACATGTTAACACATGTTATTAACAAAAAAATTTTTGTGATCACGTGAATATAAAATCATTGAATGTAAGCATAATGACGGTACTTGAAAAGAAATAAAAGCAATTAAACATAAAAAACAATGCAAGAGAAACCTCAACCGCTCAATGGTTTTTTTCTTATCCTAACCTTATCCACTCACACCGGGATCGCACACCCAAACTTAACCTAATCACTCAATGGTTTTGCAACCAAAAGAGGAAATAGTGGTGGTTTCCACACACTCTCAACCGGATTTGAGTCTTCTCCCTGGTAGCGGCGCCAATGGAGAGACGAAAAACTCTCTCACTTGTAGCAAGAGTAGTATGATCCACATGTAGCTCAATCCAATGGGATTTGCATCCCTTTCGGAGCTAGGGATTCAACCCGTACCGGTGCACAAAAGCTTATCCATTTGATGGAGAGAATGCTAGGAATACTACTACCATTGACATAGACTTAACACACACTCAAGCTCAATCTTGCTATTGCCCACTCAACTCCACATTCCACTCATCCATGCATCCAAACAAGAAGAAAGCTTAGCTATTGCATACACAAGATCAAAGCATTCTTCATTCTCAAATACTCATTTCCCTAGCATGCACACAAATCTTGAAGCTATCAATAAGAAACATGCACACTACAGAATTGACATGAGAAGAGAGACAAATATCAACTCATTGCATTGAATTAACAAGATCATAGAACTTACAACAATGTAGATGGGGAGAGAGAAGAGCTTGCACCTCTATGGGAAAAGAGGGAGAGCTAGCTCAAGAGAGCTCAAACATGGGTTTGCCCAATGTGTCCCTAAGCTCTCAAATGAGCCACTTTTTATACAAAAACTCTAAAACTCCCAAAAGTTCCCATGTGGGATTATTGTCAAGCCTACTCCCACATTCATCTACAACTTGGAACTCTTTACAACAAGAGCCCTAAGTATCTTTTTGTTGCATCCTTGCATTGATCTTCACTCGTCCATGCAACAATGTCCATTAGATGTCAGTTCCCTTTTATGTGGCAAGTAAGTCCAAGGCAGTGGTAGAGGCTGTTCTCGGTCGATCATGGTTAAGTGCTACCAATTGTTCATTAGATTGGAAGAAAAGATAATACAAATTACAAATTAATTCTGATTGCATCTTGGGATCTGCTACTCCACGAGCTTTATCATGTCAAAAGGGTGGTGTTTCTACCTTACACAACCCACTTTCAAAATCTGATCTTGAAGCTCCAACACAAATGATGTGGATAATCGATGAGTCCTCAAGTGAGGGCCATGGCTGGCATGTTCCAACTACTCTAGTCAGTGCTCAAAGAAGGCCAGGCAAGAAGGAATTATCAATTTGGCTACCCACAGATGCGTACAAACTTGTACCATCTATCCTAGTTGGCTAAGCCTCCTAAAAAGCACATCTTTTCCAAGCCTAAACCTTTGATTGTTACTCGTTGGGTCCCAAAGCATGTTCTTAAAGCACAAGGCTATTATGAGGGTGCAATAACACTTTGGCTTCCCAAATGCCATGGTTTGCTGAGGTAAAAGAGTGTATCAGTAAGATTCCAAAAGCCACCCTTGGTTTTCCATATCAGTGGGTGCAAAGGAAATCAGCACAACCTCTTCAGGATAGGTCGTTGTAATAGCACCTACAAATCTCCTTGTGTTGGCCTTCCCAAAACATGTATTGAATCACGAGTTGTCCCAATATCTCCTTGTTACACAATTCCACCATCAACTTGTGTACCTAAGACAAATCCAACTTTCCATGAGGCTCCTTTGAGCATAGATTCTAGCACTTCAATGCCTAAATCCTCTTGTCTTGCTCAAATTCCTCGACAATTGCTAACCTTCCCACCTCTTAAGAAGGACATACCCAAAACCAAAGATAAGGCATTAACACTACAATTGAAGCTCTTTGGTAGATCAATGTTTAAATAGTCTCACATTTACTAATGTGGTTTCTTATGCCTTTAGAGGATTGTGTTCTTTTTGAGATGATATTGTCTACAATGTTTTTGATTGGGATTGTAATGATGGATATGAGTGTTTCTAAATTTCATTGTTCTACGACCAGATACCTCCACTTGGCGAGATACATGTCCACCATGCATTGACCCTGATAGTACTCGACCTGAACATCGCGGGGGTTATAGTGCTCCTCCTTTTCAAACTCATTCTAGGTACTTTTATGCTCCCTTAGGTGAAAATTGTTGTGGGTATCACTTTGTCACTTTATTCTATCAACAGCATCACCCATTTCCACATTGTCAAGAGTGTGCACGACTCGTATTATTAGGAGAAGCTTCACACATTTGTTGGATATGCCGCTCTTACTTTAGACGATATGGCACGGGCTTAATGAAACAAATTGTGGAAATTACACCCCAACGCCATAACCTTCTTAATGTGAGAATACCAGAACGAGGACCAAATCAACGTAGATTACCTAAGGAGGTTCAAGCACAACAATGGAGGGATACATGCATAAATGACTTGCAACCACCTATCTTGCAAGCCCTCCTTCCCCAAGCCTCAACATGTCAATTTTGGATCACTATGAGTACCTACATTGAGCAGTTCCAAAATCAAAATTGTCTACTTAACCTTCCCATAGAACCAATGCCATATTTTAGAGAGGAAGCACTCCTTCCTCTACCACCTTCTCTAAAGGCCGGTTTTTGTACAGGGTTGTCCCTGCATCATCCTGAAGTGATTAATACCATCTTCCCAGCAGAACTAGACACGGATCCACCACCAGTGCAAAGGGTAAGCTCAGAGACTCCACAATAAGATCAACAAGCCAGGGCACTTTTCTCCCACTGGGTTTTTCCCCTCGGCTATATTCGGTGATTGGCACCAATAACAAATTTTATTCCTTTCTTTTCTTTTCTTGTTTGTTAATAAACATTTTGCAGAGATCTCAGCTAAACAAGAGCATACAAACACGCCCCAATAGTCCACCTACCGTGCACACAAATTAGGAAGGGGGGGAGACATGCAATGCCTACAAAGAGCAAAGAGAAGCAATCTGCACAACATTAGCAATGCATCAATGCAAACACAAAACATCAACAAGCACTACAATAGGTGTATTCAAATCATAATCTTTTGTTCTTTATGTGCTTTTAACTTTTGGTTACATTGTTTGCATGTTCACACATAGTTGGCTGGTTTAAGTTTTAAATTAGTTGTTAAAATGTGGTGAGTGATTTCTAGATTCTTAGAGGACTTAGTAGAAGGTATTTCTATTTGAAGACAGTGTAGGATATATACCAACGGAGTATGCCAAGTTCTTATGCTCTCGAAGTATATTAGTTATCCCTAGTGGTAGCTACCTCTTAGGTATGGGCTAGGTGCTAGGATTAATAAAAAATTTACAAAATCATGTCCTAGAAAATATATACAACTGAATCGAGACATGACGTGTCTACAGCCATGTGGAATGCTTGGTAGGACCTGGGGTTGTCTTAGCACCTTGGGGCCGATGCCTTGGTTTCCATGGGGTGAACACTGACGTCTAAAGGATTTAGAAAAAGACCTTCAAGGACTCTATCGCCTTGATAGATGTTGGTAGGACTCTGGGTACATTATGGGCCCTTGAGACCGATGCCCTCATCTTCATGGGGTACTCCTTATGTCAAAAAGAAAGAAAAGGGTCTGTCATCCTTGAGATACTTAGCGGCCTTTAGATTCTCTTGGCGGAGGTCTCTCGGCCATTGCTTGGGTCTCATTGGGATGGAACCTTCCTCTTTATTCATCTTTTATACACACACCAAAAAAAAAAGAGAGGTCCAATCACCTTTGCTCATATTTAGGAGTAGGTTTGCCACTTAGGAATAACTTAAATACTTGTAGGACATTGAGACTGTGGTCATAACTTGTGGTGTGCAAGCACACTTGCCTTTGCATAGCACTATCTACCACTTAGTCTCACTTTGACTAGTTTTTACTCACCTCTTTTAGTACTCTTTAAAACTCTAATCATGCTCACGTGTGAGATTGTCATTGCTAGTTTTTTTTCAATAAAAGGCTTTACTTGTATCCATTGTTTTTTGCAGCTTTTGCTTCTACCGCGCTCGTGCGCAAATAGGAAGGGGGAGTGTTGCATGAACGGGCTTATTTAGGGCTCTTGTAAAGAGTTCCAAGTTGTAGATGAGTGTGGGAGTGGGCTTGACAATAATCCCACATGGGAACTTTTGGGAGTTTTAGAGTTTTTGTATAAAAAGTGGCTCATTTGAGAGCTTAGGGACACATTGGGCTTTGAGCTCTCTTGAGACTAGCTCTCTCTCTTTTTCCATAGAGGTGCAAGCTCTTCTCTCTCCCCATCTACATTATGCTTAGCTTTCTTCTTGTATTGAATGCATGAATGAGTGGGATGATGAGTGAGTGAGCAATGGCAAGATTGAGCTTGTGTGTGTGTTAAGTCTATGTCAATGGTAGTAGTATTCTTAGCATTCTCTCCATTTGTGGATAAGCTTTTGTGCACCGATACGGGTTGAATCCCTAGCTCCGAAAGGGATGTAAATCCCATTGGATTGAGCTATACATGGATCGTGCTACTCTTGCTACAAGTGAGAGAGTTTTTCGTCTCTCCAATGAGAGAGTTTTTCGTCTCTCCAATGAGCGTGCCATTTCTCATGATCATGAGAATGACCCTACCATTGAGGATGATGGTGATGTTGATGAGGATGATCAGGACATCGATACCATTATCAATGGACAGAATATCGATAGTGGAATAAATTTAATCGTAGCCTTACAAATTGATCAAATGGATATTGATGTTGGTCGTTTGGCAAGGATGGATCTTATTGAAGATGAGATCGAACCCTAACCAATCCATCATTGTATCGTTCTAAATTGATGACATTTCTATTGTATATGTTGTCTTTTAATTATCTCATGATTTATTTTTGAATATATTTCATTGTTGTAAATGCATGTAGTGGGATTGTGTAATGATATATACTGTAATGTACTATGAGATGGTTTAAAGAAAATAGTTTTTTAATTTTGTAAAGGAATTTATTTTTTCTTAATAAAGCGTGTATTGATGCGTGTATTAATGCATCTATAATTGCGTGTATATACACGCGCTTATACACGCATTTCTGAAAAAAGTATACACACAAATTTAGATGCCAGTATACACGCACTGATAGATGTCAATATACATGCGAATTTAAATGCCAATATATACACGCGCCCGATACTATTCAAATACATGCGCGACCGTACACGCGCTCGTAATTTATCGCGTGTATGGCAGCATTGTCTTGTAGTGACATTGGGCTACATGAACATCCAATTCAGCGAGGAACTTCAAGGTCAATGTTGGAGCACGTGAAAATGTTTGTTTCTCAAGTGTTGAAAGCCCAGAGAAGTGCAGGTCCTCGAAAAATACAAATGGATATTGTGAAGGATATGCTGTTTTCCTCCATGATGAATCAAAATGATGAGCTACCTACAAGTATTGGGGATCATGAGCTCTGCAATTTTTTGGAGGAGTTGAGTCCTCTTATGGAGAACCAGAGGTGAGTATTCATTTTGTAACTTAATTATATTTGGATGTATTTTTCTACATTCAGTCCTCTCTTTATTTGTGAAATTATGTTTTTTAGGTTTAAACGCATTGTATTCCAGGAGAAAAGAAAATTGATGCCGGCGGCGGCAGGAGAGGGCTTTGATAGCATCCTTCTTATACAGAGAAGATCTCGCTATTCATTTATACAAGGTATCCGTTTCCCAGGACAAGGTGGCCCTGATGACAAATGTTATGTGGAGGTGACTTGGCAAAGTCCTGGGTTTTGTTTGATCACACTCATCGGTGTGATAGTGAAGGTGACTCGGCAAAGTCCTAGGTTTTGTTTGATCACACTCATCGAGTTTTTGGTTGGTCAACAATGGCTTGTCATGTTTACGACCCAAAGTGAGACTACGTACTTCAATTTTTTCCTTTCTTTCATTTACCTTGAATGATAGCTGATTTGAAAAAAATACTACGGAGGGAGTCAAAAGGCAAATAGTCTGAAGGAAGTCTTCCAATGGTTTTACCGAGGCATACTACAGAGGCTGCATGCTAAAAGAAAAGTTGCTAGCTCCAAAGTCAAGCTTGCTTTTATTCTAGCCCAAAAGCAAAGACGAAGACAAACTTTGGACAATTCAATGGCAGCAGAGAGACATAGACAATGGAGGGATTCGAAGATATTTAGAAACCATAAATGGACAAGTAAACATGAATAGCAGTTTGTAACTTATTGGTGTTATGTCCACATGTTTTCAAACTCAATCAATAGATTTTTATTTTGTGGAACAAGTGACTCTTGGTGTTATGCCTATATGTTCAAAAGTATTTCTTTTGTGAAACATGTGATCTATATTAACAAGCATCAATACATCCATGAGCTACACACAAAAAATTCAATCAATACTACTTAATTATGCTAGACACACTATTGATCCTTACCAATAAGGTACTGATGAGTGTCAAATGCTTTTAGAAGCTACTGAGTGTCAAACGCTTTTAGAAGCTACTGAGTGTGGGAAGAGTACTGAAGTGTCGTACGGTGATGGGACAAATGCAAAAGGGAAAGGTAGAGGATCAAAGACTTTGTACAAATCAGTTCAACTTCAACATAATGTTTGTGCTATATTTGATGACTAAATCCTATTACTCCCAGGGCCTGCCAAATCGAAACTCTCTTTTTGATCTTGATTGGACTCTTTTTCTTCCTTGTTGGCTTGATGTCGACTGTCTGTTTATCAATGCTTGCCTCTGTTGCTTGTCTGGTATCCTTGTCTTCAGCTATCTCCACGTGTTCTTCTTCTTGGATTGTGTCGCCTGATGCAATCATGGGTGACTCTCGAAACCTTATGAGCTTATGTTTTCCATAGCCCTCTAGACATTTGGGCTCCTTAACACCACATGCTAATGCATAAGAAGTGTAAGACAAAAAGTAAGAGACCCTAGAGGCCTGCTTATTCACATAATCCCCAAATATATCTATGGCAGACAACCTCTCTATCAAAATGATCTTTTCCTTTTGCCATGAAAGATCATGTCCACCTAAAACCCTAGACAAACATTTAAAGAAGTAAACAATGGCTTCTCCATTGTTGCTCAACTGCCTATGGTAAATCAAGATCTTAGCACTGCCTAGATCATGAATATAATGAGCTAGGCTTGACATTTTGCCAAACCCAGCCGGCCTGCTTCCACTTGTTCTCTAGAGGAATGTGTCATCCTCAATTTGTAGCTGCCACACATATTAAAAGATTGGAGTGAGACAATACACAACTACAAAACATTTAAACACAAGATAAAGTATTTGATTTGAAGTAACAAGATCATACCTTCTCCTCTATGCCATCCTCCTTGTCAAGCCTTAAAGCGTGGGTAAAATAATCATCTTTTATGCATACCTCTATGCATGAAATTCAAATATGATAAAAGTAACACTTTTATAATAAAATAATCATCTTTTATGCATACCTCTATGCATGAAATTCAAATATGATAAAAGTAACACTTTTATAATAAAATAATCATCTTTTATGCATATCTCTATGCATGAAATTCAAATATGATAAAAGTAACACTTTTATATTAAAATAATAATCTTCATGTATACCTCTATGCATGAAATCTAATTATGATAAAAGTAACACTTTTATAATAAAATAATCATCTTTTATGCATACCTCTATGCATGAAAATCAATTATGCATAATATAAAAATTAATTTCTCTAGGATTACAATGAATATCTTTCAATTAATCTAGGATGATAATTCCTAGAATATGGTAGGAAGTCCTCTTTTCATGCTTTGAATGAAATTATTTTATGCGTATTTTTTATAAAAATTTTGCCATAGCTCCGCTGCTATGACTGATAAATCTCAATTTTTCTAAGGGATAAAGCTTATCATTAAGAAAATAATTAGAATGATCCCTAATTGGATCATTAATCCATAGAATAAGGGAAATGGCATAGTCCTCCCTCATATTGAACATACACTCTATATCATGGAGGAAGACATAATCTTTACCACCAATCAAGACACCTGGAAGCATGGGCACTGCATAGTTGCTGCTCTGAACATCAAAATCTTCAACTGGCTGTGCTGCCCTAAGAGTTTCAGTCCTCAGACAAGAGCAGCCACTTGCAACCCCTCATCTTGGAGAGTGATATCTTCTTCCTGCTCTGCCATTTCTATTGCCACAGGAACATCCTCTTTTTCCTCTGCTTCAGATGTGTCTTCTTCTTCAGCCTCTTGCCCTTGCTCTTCTAGAGAGCACTAACTAAAGACAATGTACATAAGGAATGCCATGGTTTCCTCAAGCACTCTACACTTTCTGGTGTGCAAGCTACAGTTGAATTTATATTCCTCAGGCAGGCAGTCAAATCTTCTATTCACATGGTACCTCAGCCTGTCAATGGAGACAATATGATTTATATGCACAAAAACCTTTTCACCTTCCACAATTCTTCCTGCCTTTGTCAGTTGTTTGAAGGTATCCCAATGATCTGAAAGAAAATCTCTGTGATGCTCCAGTACAGAGCTCATAGTGAACTCCCTGTTGAAAATATTGTGGTATGTGGAAGTACCTCTAAGCCTTGCATTTGTGAAGAAAGTCAAATAGGAGCAAATCTGGAGATTTGTGCTCTTCTGATTCCTTTTGTTTTGAGAGGGAAGACTCAGCTTTCTGCTCCAGTCTCTTCCTTTTGCCTGAACCAAAATTTATATATCATGAATTCTATATGCTGACATATGCAATCAGGGAATGTATAGGATATCACCAAACAACTCCCTTCATGAGCACACATGACTCACCTGGTGATTGCTGTGGTCTAAGTAAAGCAGCAGAAAAGTCCAACTTCCTCTTGAAAGGAGGGGCCTGAGAATCAACTATTCCAAAGCAAAAACTTTTCTCATCATCAAGGAGGGGCCTAAGAATCAACTGTTCCAAAGCAAAAACTTTTCTCATCATCAAGGAAGAAATCCCCAGGGCCAAAGAAAGCAAAACAATGAGGAAGAAGTGAAAACCAAAAGGGACACAGGAATTTGCAAGAAAATGCGATGTAGGGCCATTTGGAAAATGTCAAGTACTCTCCTCGCATTTTGTTGTGCAAATTTTTCATTTCTGTTGATATCCATCTCCAATCAAATGCTAGGATCACCTCACAGATTCCTCGACAGTAGATGATACTAGGAAGAATTCCCCAGGGCCAAAGAAAGCAAAACAATGAGGAAGAAATGAAAACCAAAATAAATATAGGAATTTGCAGGAAAACGTGATATAGGGCTCTTTGGAAAATGTTAAGCACTCTCCTCGCATTTTGTTGCAAACTTCTAGGTTCTATTGATATCCATCTCCAATCAAATAGATAGCTTCCAGGTCAGTAAGACTCTCTATATCCTTATCTTCTTGTTTAATAGTATAATACACATACTTTTGGGATGTGATGTAGCTTAGATATTAGGATAAATACCACAAGCAGGAAGACTTTTGAATTGGGCTGGTTGAAATGACTGAAGGCATGTTCCAGCAGGCTGCCTCATGAATTTGCAAGAAAACACAAGGAGAAGGCTTTAGGAATTTCAAACAGCCGAAATCGCGTTTTGTTGCAAATATAAAACTAGGATGTGGAAATTTGGGATATGGGATGTGGTGGATGGGAATCGCCCAGATATCTGGACATCAACAATTCTATGGATGGAAGAAATATATATCAAAAAACATTGAAAACATTGAAAAGAATATAGAACTCTGACCTTTCTTTTCCTTTTCCATGCTGTTGGAGTTGCACTGGTGAATCTTTTGCTCTCTCCCAAACTTGAGCTGCAGCCTAGGTAACCTGGAGATCTGGCAGTGGTAGTAGTCTTTAGGCAGGTTGCAGTCTGGATGGAGTGTGTTGGGTAGGAAGGGATCAGAGAGGGAAGAAGGAAAAGGATGATGGGAGGGTGCTGGCAAGGATGAAAGACGGGGAGGAAAGAGTGGTTATGGAACTGATTATAAAATCATGATTGGCACGGCAAAAAATATCCCATTCACATGTGCCAAGTTTCAAACTCCAAGAGATCTGGGTCCCATCCACACGTGTGAAAAAGCGACTCCATTCCACACGTGTGGTATTTAGTAGCTGCCTTGTTTGTATTTTGCACTAATCTTTTCCCTCCTGTTTAATCTCTCCTGTCTTGGCCCTCCCCTCTCAGCTCTCTTGCCTCCCTACCTCCCTACTCTACACCATCAGCATCCTGACCAGTAGCACAGGTTCATCCCCAGCAGCACAGGGTACTCATCAACAGCACAGCACACCCACAGATAGCTTCGAGGGCAGTAAGACTCTCTATATCCTTATCTTCTTGTTTAATAGTATAACACATACTTTTGGGATGTGATGTAGCTTAGACATTAGGATAAATACCACAAGCAGGAAGACTTTTGAATTGGGCTGGTTGAAATGACTGAAGGCATGTTCCAGCAGGCTGCCTCATGAATTTGAAGGAAAACGTGAGGAGAAGGGTTTAGGAATTTCAAACTGCCGAAATCGCGTTTTGTTGCAAATCTCACTTTTGGGGTCTTTTTTGGCCGTTTTCGGATGTCCGAATCCAGCGTTTCGAGTGCCGGTTTTAGGGTTTTGGGCCGTTTCGGATGCGTCTACAATGTCAGAATCACCAAATTCTGTACAAAAAATAAATTTTTTAAAGATTCAAATTGGATCACCTTATTAATGTGACACGCTTCTACGAACATATAGTACTATTTATTTTTCTTATTTTCATCTTCTTTTGTTGAATTTTCAACGTAACCTTGGCCCACTACTAATTGGTTGAGAGCCTATTTTCTCTCACTTCTAAAATGCCCCAAAATGAGCTCCCTTTTTTCCTAATGTATTGTATTTAGTTGTAAAGACAGAGAAATCACTGTAGGAATGTACCAGCATGTTACTTCAAGTATTTGTAGGAAAACGCGAGAGTGAGCTGTTAGAAATTTCAAACTGTCAAAATCGATTTTTGTTGTAAATTTATAAATGTTGCTTCATCCACCCCTGTCATTGCCTTTTTGTATCATTCCATGTTCTCCATGGATGTAATCTCTTTCCATTGCTTTGTGTGCAGCTTGTCAGAGTGATGGCAAGAACCAAGTCAACTGCAAGGAGTGCTGGCAAGGGACCAGGGCTTGCAGCAGCAGCAGCTAGGGCAGGTATCAAGGAATTTAGTGTGCCTCCAAAGGGAAGAGTTGCACATGGCAGGAAGGGGAAGCCAATGAGCCTGCTCCAACAAAAGGCCAAGAGATTGAAACATGGTGCAGGTGTGCTAAAGGAGATCAGGAAGCAACAGAAAGCTATAGGCTTTGCAATCCCCAAGGCACCTTTTCAGAGACTAGTGAAAGACATATGTGATAGTTGGCACCTTGGTTTCAGGTGGAACAGGACTGCCATTCTTTCCTTACAGGAAATGGCAGAGGATTACTTGGAGAAATATTTTGAAGATGCAATGCTGGTAGCAGCCCATGCTCACAGGGTAACTCTGATGGCCAAAGACTTCAACACTTTGTCCAGAGTGAGATGGAGGTATGACAAGCTGGTTCATCCTGTGGAATGGTAGAACATCAAGATGAGAGACATATTATTAATTCCACCTATAAGAAAGTTGAAGGTAGATGCGGTTAAGGTTGTTGAAGTAACCCACTCAAAGAACACCAGAGAGGGAAAGCTGCTTATGAGGAGTCACTGAAGTAGTAAATAAAAGAATCCAAATCTGTTATAGATGTGGAGACTGTACAGAGGGAGCTGCAGATACAGAGAAGGTTGCAAGAGCTGGGCCCTAACATAGTTGTCTAATGAGGATGAAACTTCAGTGAATAATTTTGACTTGACAAAACCATGCTTGGCAGCATTGGCTCATAAGAACGAGTATTGCTCAGATATTATCATTCTTGCAATGCTCTAGTAAGTGTCTTTTATTTTACATTTGTTTGCAAATCAATTCTTCTTGTACCTCCTTTACACCCTACCCTAATTATTGTTTGGTCCAATGCAGCATGATGAGAAGCTCGCTTAACCACGCTGTACAACATACAGTTCATATTATTGATCCTGCCATTTCCTCCAGGTTAAGAGATGCAAAGGAAACTCCCATGGATATTTTTAATTGGTTCAGACACTACAATTTTGATGTTATCGATGTTTTGCTACTTCTATACCATAACAGGTATGTGGGTGACTTCTTCTTTTGGGATTCTTCTTTAAGATTGAGAACTCTTGTAGCCTTTGATTTCTTAATGCTTTTTTCCTTACACAGTGACCACTGGAGCTTTGCTTCTATTGATATCCAGCAGAAACAATGCTTTATATTCAACTCTCTTAAAAACACACACAGAGAGCTGAAATTGTAAGTGGTGTGTGTGCTATTTTTAACTTTAAACTTTATTATTTTGTTTTAATGCACACTAACTGTATTAGAAGGTTTCTAGATGCATTGGATCACTGTCCTCCTAATGTCAATCTTTTGGATTCAATAGAGTCAATAAATTTAGAGGTAGAAAGTCGTTCCCCCTACTGATGTCTATTTCATGCTATGCCTTTGAACCTTTTGAATAAGTTTGTTTTGTTCAGATGTTAACAGTTTCTAACATATCTTTCCAACTGTACAGACACCACAACAAGATGATTCAAGTAGTTGTTGCCGGGGCTGTTGGAGAGTGCTGATCAGTGCCAAATATATACTTTCAAGCTATTTTGAGATAGGACAGCCAGACCTTGTAAGAAAAAATAATTTTCATTTAGCTTCAAAATAATTGATATTGGTACAGAGTGTTCTAAATCATCATATGCCATTGCAGATGAGAGAAGATAGCTTCAGCTCGAACTATGTATATAGTTTCAAAGCTGATACAATTTGGAAGTTTTTGGAGTATGCCTCCCCCAAACCTATTGTACCAGCTACTGTCGAGTTGGGTGAGAGCTCTAAAGTCCGAGAAGGTGTCATACACCTTGATGACACAGATGATGCTGATGTGGTGCCACAGGAACAAGGACCTAGTGCTAATGAGGAGAAGCCACAGGAACAAGGACCTGCTGCTGATGTTATTGAGGAGAAGATGGAGCAGCATAGCAAATAGATTCTCCAGGGGCAGTAGAGGAGACAATGGAGCAGCACCAAGAGATTGTACAGAACAGGATGGAGCAACAGAAAACAGATTCTCCAAAAAAAGATGATACGGAGAGCTTGGACCATGTAGAGCAGCCTCTGGATCAGGCTGTAGATAAATAGAAAATGGTTGTCAAGAATATGTTCTACATATACAATTAAACACTTCTGTACAAAATTTTACTTTATTGAATATAATACCTTTGTTTATGGAGTCTGTGTTATCTCAATTTTTAAATTTTCAATGTCTTTGCATTTTATTGAACTCTCTCTTCTTTTGAGCACCTGCAAAAAAGCAATATGAATCAATAGGGTAAAGTAAACTAATAGCAGTGCTTAATGAGACTAGGATAAGTCAGATGATCTTGTTTTCTTAACACAACATGTGTGTTAGTATTGTCCAGCAACAACTGATAAAAATGATCAGTAAAAAATATACCCGATTGAGCTAGCTCTGTTGCACATTGACCTTGGTATTGTTGTTCTCCTATCGATATCGATCCATGCAAAACATCTATAAATCCCAAAATACAATCGATGTTTTGCCATGTCTCATACGATGAAGGGTATAAATCTGAAATAAAATAACACAAGAATGTCAATAAGCAAAGAAAGAAAGCTTCATCTTAAAAATCCATACACCTCATAAAGAACAAAACCACAATAGAAAAATATACAATTAGGCCTATGTTGCGGAAGATCATTTGGATAGTCTCGCAAGACAAGTTCTTTATGCATGTACACATGCTTAATCAAAACTTCTTTCACCGATATCTTCCCTCTGGTGATTTTAAAATCTCGTACTCTTCCCTTCCATGACGCCAAGAAAATGTTTTTTGTTTGGGGTCTCTTTCTTTTGCTAGGTTGCATGAGTACCCATGCTCCTTTCGAAACACTAAACCTTTCCCAAGTTCCTTCCGTTTTGACTATACTTGAATTCTCTACCGAAGAAATAGAAGAAGCAAGTCAACGGGGTAAGGATGTGTGGTATAATTCTCCCTTCATAGCATTATCATCCACAGAGCGTCTTCCACAAGAACGACCATAGTTTTTATTCACCATGGAGACCTTGTGAATCTGTAACAACAGCAAAGTAATGTAAACAAGATAACAAAGTGAAGTTTCAAGAAAGAGAAAGTGGGCAGACAGACAGTTGACAAGAAACATCTTACTCTAAGCCAAACAGGATCAAGGGAGCAGTTTTGGAAAAGAAGAGGGTGCTGCACAATGAGGCAGCGGTGTAGAATGGTAGACCTTTCGAAGGAAAGGCAGCACAATATTTCAAAGTTCAAAGGAAGTTGGAAGCGGGAAGGCCCTTGTCAAAGAAAATGTCAGACTAGATTCTATCTTCATGTCCAAAGATCTTGTGAGAATAAAAAACCAATCTCCACATTAATGTAGCACGCTTGTACCTACATAAAGTATTATTTCTTTTATCTATTTTCTCTTATTTTTGTGAATTTCCAACGTTACGTTGGCCCTCTGTTGATTGGTTGAGAGCTTATTTTTCCAAACCGTAAAAGGCTCCAAAATGAGCTCCCTTTTTTCCTAATGGCTAAACAATGCGTGAAGGCAGAAAGTGGACAACACCATATTGACTTGTGTGAAGAATGGAGGTTGGCAACCAATAAGGAGTCAGCTTTCTTAAGAGTGGTGGAGAAATGGACATGTTCATGAGGGAAAACTATCAGTAATGGATACGTGGATGAGTTGGTGGGAAGTACGAATAGCACATTAGGGCAACCTCATGTCAAGGGTGAGAAATTTTATGGAGAAATGATATGTTGTATGGATGTATTTGCATTGGAGTCAATTTTGTGAATTCATGTACGAAACCTCTTGTGTGCAGGTGGTCTTAAGCTCGGTGTACATGGAGATAAGGAGACTATTCAACGGAAGAGGGTGAGGACAACGGAAGTAGACCAATGCTCACATCATCCAGGTTATGTCATGCAGAGCAGACATCGTCAAAACCGGATAACAGTAAGAAGAGTAAGTTTGGAGATAGATCTAGAGCAAACAATGCAGCAAGTCACGCTTCAAGGGGAGGACCAAAAAGTCCAATGAACTGAAGGAAACAAAGATGTCGGACATGAAGAGCCTAAACAACATTATGGCACAATGAGTGGAGGACAAATGCATGTAAAAAAAGAGGCCGTTGGACGCACAATGTGGGCCATTAGACGAACCACATTGAACTCAAAAGTCAAATGTTTGGGAGGTATTGATGAAAGACTTAAGTACAACTCATACATACAGGGAAGCTCTATTGGAGTTGTTGCCCCTAGCTTCTACTCATCAGAGCGACGACATCCTAGTCCGAGAGGGCCAAAGGCTCAAATGATGTGGTTTTGTCCTTCAGATATTTCATACACATGGCATGTAGATCCAAACATAATATACAAGCAATCATACCCAGATATGTGGAAAGTGGATGTTGGGACCAACATAACCAGCCAAGAGGTAGAGAAATTAGTAAAGGCAGGGTTCAAGTTAGAGATGTTACTCATGAAGAACCTTTTGTGTGTCAGGGGTGGGAGAAATGTCCACACAAGTAACGTGCAACAAAGAAAGTGACAAGAGGCCACATGATGCTACATAGAATACAAAGAGATCAACCAATTGGAGGCATTGGATTTCCAAAGAAGCAAAAAAGAGGATTGGTAGTGCCGAGGCCATGACAGTGACAGTCCTTAATGAGAGTGCAATGCAGTCGTCCCCCTACTCTATTTTTCAATCGGCATATGAGAGTGGAGAGGACTATTTTATACACATCAAGGTACAACCTTGGTGTACATGTCCTGATTTCACGCCGAGAGAATCTAGAGGAAAGTCTTACGTTGCATGTAAGCATATCTATTTTGTCTTCTTGCGAGTTTTGGGATTACATAAGAATGAGGATATGGTAATGCATCAACCGACATTATCACCAGAGGATGTGGGAAATATACTATCATGTCCTCGAAGCAACCTTGGATGTTTGTGCCTATACTTAAGCTTTAATCAAGCCTCTCATGTTTGTGCCTATACTTAAGCTTTAATCAAGCCTCTCATGTTTGTTCCTATACTTAAGCTTTAATCAATCCTCTCATGTTTGTGCCTACTTAAGCTTGTAAGGAAATGTGAAGTCAATCTTTTTGTAAGAAAATTTGAACCCAATATTTTTGTCTTGCTTTGGGATGGAGTATACTGTCACGTACTCTAAAGTCTTATTGTAGGTAGCTTGCGCGACGCTATGGTAAAGGAGTTGTACCAACCATATATCTTCTTGTAAGGAAATGTGAACTCAATCTTTTGGTAAGAAAATATGAGCCGGGTATACTTGTTTTTACTTGTGTTTAAATAAATATTGGAACAAAGGTACATAGATAGGTATGTTTGTGCCTATATTTAAGTTTCTTTGACATAAAATCTGTGTTTATATGTAGGTAGGTAGGTAGGTAGGTATGTATGCATGCATGCATGTATATGTTTAGGAGTATGCATGCATGTATGTATGTATGTATTGTACAAATGTGTATATATATGTATGTATGTATGTATAGGAAGGTAGGTAGGTAGGTAGGTAGGTGTGTTTGAGAATATGCATGTATATATGTGAATATATTTATTTCTCTTTCATAAATACTTACTATATAAAAGCTCACCAAAATGTATCATTTTTCTTACAAGCTCGCATAAAACTATCTTATCTCCAAAAAGCTCGCCAACAAATAAAGCTCGCCCGATGTAAGCTTTAAACACTTGATTAATACAAAGCCTTTCGAGGGGGGGCCGGCCTCATAAATGCGGCCCTCATCGTGTTGTCCTGTGCAATTTCTATTTATATATGTTGTCATGCATGTGTTAGAGGAGCAAGTGGTTATCCCCTGTTAGCATCCTCTATGTGTGGTTGTTCATGTATGATAGCTAGTAAATGCTATGCATGAATCTATAAGCAAAGATTAATAACAGTCAAACTCAATGAATGTTCAACACGCTAAGATTTTCTTTCTTTTAATAAAAGATTGTATCTATAAAGGCTAAGTAATCCAATATGTTTTATCTTGATAGCATGTGCATGTGAATGCTAATGAGCTATAGGTCACATGCATTAAGATAAGGCTAAAAACTAATAAGTGTGGAAACTACAATTGAATAGGCTAATCATAAATGATGCTTAGCAATGGTTATGTTAATTTTCTACAATTGTTATTTTAAACTAATAATGTTGCTACTATAAGAAATTAACATTTTGAATGTACTCTATCTGAGACAAATAAAGCAACTGCTTATGCCTATCTTGAATAATACACATAACAAGAATATGGCTTGCTTCCCCCAAATCTTTAATGTTAAGCTCTCACTTAACTTTAACTTTAGGGCTAAATTTTCATCATTATTTGGGCCGGAAATAAGCATGTCATCCGCATAAAGGATCAAAATCAGCAAACTACTATCCATAGCTTGCTTCGTGTAGAGGCAATGGTCAGCATCGCTCCTTTGATGACCTTGAGAGAGCATAAAAGCATGGAACTTGTGATACAACTCCCTTCGTGCCTGTTTAAGACCATAGAGGCTTTACACACTAAGTGCTCCTTGCCTTTATCCACAAATCCTTCTAGCTACTGCATGTAAATATCTTCATGAAGATCACCATGGAAGAACCAACGAGTGCTCCTTGCCTTTATCCACAAACCCTTCTGGCTACTACTACTGGATGTAAATATCTTCATGAAGATCACCATGGAAGAACGCTATCTTGACATCCATTTGGACAAGATCCATGTCCTTTGTGGCAACCAACCCAAGCACACACTGCAAAGTGGTCATCTTGACAACAACGAGAGAGAATATCTCATCAAAGTCAGCACACCTTGCTGCTGCTTAAATCCCTTAGCAACCAACCGTGCTTTGTACTTTGGCTTGCCATCACTAGGCATAATCTTTATCTTGTATACCCCTTTGCAAGGTAACGCTTGCTTATTCTTGGGCAACTGTACCAAATCCTAAGTAACATTCTTATGTAGCAAATCCATTTTCAGCTGCATAGCTTGCTCCCGCTTAAGCTTGTCATCTCTCAACATAGCTTCTTCATAGCAAGATGGCTCCCTACAATCTGTCAACATGACATAATCTAGAGATGAAACATAACGATGAGGAGGTCTAGAAATCCTTATAGACTTCCTCAAAACTGGTTGAGCCTAAATAGCCAGTTGTTCCACTCCATCGCTATCAACCATGGACTGATTTTGTTCTTGAACAATAGGTGCTTGTTGTCCATGCTGTGCATTAGCCCCCTAATGCATGTGTCCATCTTCTTGAATGATAACCTTCCTTATCTCCACACTAGGCGAAGGGCTCTTATGCATCTTCTCTTCATCGAAGTATATGTCATTTGCTACGAACAATCTTTCTGGCTTCGAGATCCCACAAACAATATCCCATCTCCCCAGAAGCATCATGGTCAAGAAAAATACATTTCTTTGACTTGGGAGCCAACTTGTACCTAAACTACTTATTAGGAACATGGTAGAATGCCTCACAAACCAAAGACTTTAAGATGCTTATATGAAGGTGGTTTTCTAGACCAAAGCACTTTAATTACCTTCTCTTCTGTTGCCTTATTTGGAGAACATTTAATCAAATGGATAGGTGTAGCAAACTGCTTCTGCCCAAAATTGATTGGACAAACTAGAATTTGACAACATGCTTCGTACTTTCTCTTGAATTGTGCGATTCATCCTCTTAGCAACACCATTTTGTGGAGGGTTGTATGGAGTAGTCAACTCTCTTTTAATACCTTTAGAATCACAGAATTCTCAAAAGTCTTTTGAGACATACTCCCTACCATTGTCTGAATGCAAGCTCTTTACCTTCTTGCCAAATTGATTCTCCACTAGTGTCACAAATTTTTGAAATACAGAAAGAACATCATCCTTTCTCTTGAGAGGAAACACCCACTCTTTCCATGAGTAGTCATCTATAAAAGTGATGAAATAGCTAGCACCACCCAAAGACAATGTAGGCATAGGCCCACACACATCACTATGTAACAGTGAAAGAGGCTCACTTTTACGAGTACTATGACTTTTGTGCGGTGATTGAGTTTGTTTACCACCATAAAGACAATGCTCACACACATCAAAATCAGAAAAATTGAAGCCAAGAACATAACCAAAATGAGACAATATTTCCATTCCATTTTTAGACATATGTGCTAACTGGCGATGCCACAAAGAAACACTTGGCTACTCGGTTACACAAATTACACGGTTTTTAACATTGGAAATATGTAGCAAATAGAGTGTACCCCACTTTGACCCACAGGCTATAACAAGGGAACCCTTGGTGATTTTCCATGCATGATCACCAAATGAAGAATGATAGCTGCATCATTCAATTGCCCTGTGTTGATTAAACTCTTGGTGAGTTTGGGGACATGCCTCACATTGTGAAGTGTGAAAGATGAGTCATTTTGAAATTTCAGCTACACATCACCAATGCCAACAATCTCACATGCATAGTCATTGCCAAGTCAAACATTGCCCTTGCGAGATGCATCATATGTGCTGAACCACTCTCTATTTGGAGTAACATGAAATGCCCGTGAATCTAAAATCCATTCATGCAAGGCATAGTCATCTGTGGCAACTAGATCAAACATGATGCATAACTGACATGAAAAGAACATCATTGCCCTTTATCTTCTTCCATACACACGGTATTGGCCTCATTTGTTTACCTTGGGAATCACTTTTGCCTCCTTCCTGTTTATTTTCTTTGCCTTTGTCACGCCTCCATTTGTGACAATCCTTTTTCATATGCCCCTTTTTATGGCCCTTTTTATGGCAATCCTTTTTCATATGCCCCTTTTTATGGCAATAGTAGCACTCAAGTTCCTTATTTTCTTTGCCTTTGTCACGCCTCCAATTTGTGACAATCCTTTTTCATATGCCCCTTTTTATGGCAATAGTAGCACTCAAGTAGACTAGTAGGAAATTTTTAGTTTCCTCTTCATTAAATTTTTTTTTTGGCCCACCCCGTGTCTAGGATCAAGTGTCGAAACCACGCCCACCCGTGCTCTTTTGTGCTCCTAAGGTGAGCTTTACACTTTAGAAAGTGAAAGTGAAAGACTTAAGTCCTTCAACTTTGAAAGTGAAAAGAAAGGCTTAAGACTTGGAGCTTGACTTTCACCTAAAGTAGTGCATCTTGGAATAGTGTAGACAACCAAGGAGATTGTCCTAATGGTAGAGCACTTGCTTCTAAGCTGGAGAGAATGGGTTCAAATCACCCTGCCTCTTGCCAGCCTTAGGCAAGGGTTCCTACGCGCACAGCCAACGGTGCCAATGAAGCCTTCGTAGCCTCGGTGCCGAAGAGATGCCGGTCTATGCCTTGGTCGCCGCCTTGGGCGTCCGCTGTGGTGGCCGTCTAGGTGGTCGGGTTCGGCAGGCGGCCCTCTCCTCCCGTTTCAGTTTCTTCCCCCTTCTTCCCCCCCGTAAGCTGTCCGCGTGCGGACTACGGCTACGGGCCTCTGCGGTGTGCGGTGGGGATATGCAGACTGCAGAGTCTCTCCTGTGCAGTTTGCGGTCTGCGGTCTGGACTACTGTCCGCCAACTACGGTGTGTGCGGGTTACGGCTACTTCCGTGTGCAATGTGCGATTGCGGCTTGCTACCCTATGCGGGTTGCGGGTCTATGGGCTCTGGCTGCTCCCCCCACAGTAGAGTGTTGTTCATGCACGATCGCCTTCTTCGCCCCACAGAGTGCTGTTCACGCACGATCGCCTTCTTCGCTCGCAGAGTGCTGTTCACGCACGACCGCCTTCTTTGCTGCAAATCAAGCTGCTTGGAGTCTGCGTATCTGGGTCCGGTAGATTTCACTTTTTGTTTCAGATTTTTTTTTAATTCTTTTCCCTTTTTTGAAGTGTGTGCTAGGTGGGTGCGCTTTTCAGATCCTATGGATGTGTGTGTGCGTGTGCGTGCTTTTCGTAACTTCTATGCGTGTGCAGATGTAAGATTTACAGAGAATTAAAAATGTGCGTGTGTGTGTGTGTGTGTGCATGATTATGAGTATGTGCAGAATTGTGTGTGTGTGTGTTTCTGTGTGTATGCAGGTGCAGTTTTTACAACAAACGAATTAAACAAAATGCATAAAATTAAAATACAGAGACAGAAACTAATCTAAAACAGGATATAAAATAAACATGCACTAATTAAAAATGCTAAAATTAAGCTAAAACAGAACTTAAATGTGCAAGGTAGCCCTCTTTCTTTCACACATAGAATTGAAATTAAGTGGGTTTAGCACCCACTTTAGCACCTACTTAAATGTGCAAGGTAGCCCTCTTTCTTTCACACATAGAATTGAAATTAAGTGGGTTTAGCACCTACTTTAGCCAATTGCACTCAAATCGCAAGACATTAAGGAGAAATCAACAAAAGATTAGTCACAAATTACAACCAATTAGTGTGTTAAAACAAAAATCAATGACATTAAAATAAAAATTAACATAACATAAAGCTTGCTTGCGGGAATAACTCAACCGCTTAATGGGGGTTCTTCTAATCTAATCTTAATACCTTTTCCTAATCCTAATCTACCCGTAGCACTCTTGGGATCCCACACCCAAAGCCCACTCTCCTATCCAACGGTTTTGCAACCGATTGGAGCTTAACAAGGATAGTGGTAGTGTGTGTATGGTGCTCAACTAATGTAGGCACTTGTCCCCGACAACGGTGCCATTGAAGAGCGGTGCTCTCTACCGTGCAACATAGTGCTCATAGAGTTCTACCGATCAAAAAATGTGTTGAGAAACACAATGTCAATCCGAGGACTCGACCCGATTAGTGCATGAAGGCTTATCCCTTCTTGCGGGAGAGTTCACATAAACATAACCACCACTTGACGATTTAACCATTCAAACATCTCAATCAATCCCTCAATCCCTTGAACCCACTACACTAATCAAGAGAACAAGCAATGCATGGCAATCTCTTAATCCCATTCAAACATTGATTAAATCTTAGCTTTCCCTAATACAAGAAAACCCATAAGTGTGCATCTACTAATCCACAAGCTTAAGCAAGCATAGAATGTAACATTCACAAACCCACAAGCTCATAGATAGAGTCAATCCATGAATATCTCATTGTTGCCAATGAGCTAGGCAAGAGCTTGCATCAATGGAGACTACACACACACACAACAAGCATGCATACACAAGAGAAAGAAAGAAGCATTCAACTAATCATAGATTAATCTACTTCAATGATGCTAATAGAGATTAAGAGGAAGAAGTGGAGCTTTACTCATAGCTTGATGCTCATTAGAGTACAATAGAGAGAGTTAGAGAGTTGCCATAGCTTGAGAGCTCAAGAGCTTCACTCAATAGCTTACGAGAATGACCAAAAAGTCCTCTTTCTTTAGCTAACATCTCTTTTATAGAGATGTCACTAACCCTAGGCCCCTTTCACACATGGGCGGACAACCCAATAAGTGAGCCTTGCTTAATACACTTAGAACTCTCATTTAGAACCCACATTGGCCTAAAACCATTTACATTGCACTTCGGCACAAAAATATGAAAAAATTATGTGTATATTTACGTTCCCATGGCTACAATCCCATGGCTACAATCCCGCTCTCTCGCATTAGTTGCTTCTGGCTTCCTTCCATAATAAGTGTTCCTGTGGAACAAGGCTGACCCCCCCTTGAAAGGCTTTGTATTAGTCTTTGCTCTTGAACTCTTTACAAAAAGAGAGTAGCTTGAATTAATACATCATTAGGACCATGGAGGCTATGAACTCCATAACCCATGAACTTGTTAGCTTGTTTCCCCCTTGTGCTTTGTTGTCCTCTTTTCAAAACCTCAGTGGCTATTCAAGTCAAAGACTTCATTACTGTGGTAAATATGGACACATAGAAAAAGATTGTTTCAAGAAGCAAAGAGATATGAAGACAAAGAGCAAACAGCATGGAAACTATACATCTTCTAGTGGTACACATGATGAGCAGGTTGATAGATTGTTTGCCATGCAGCATGTGTCTAAGAATGCACCTAAACAACATAAGGATGAGAGATGTGAAAAGATGCAGGGGGGGGGAAGAGAGCTTGAGCTCTTGCAAGCACGCACACACACTCACAGAACCCTAATAGAGAACACACAAGGTGAGAGGCTGAAAATCTTCTTCTTCTCTACTCAACACTCAACACACCATATACAAGATAAGAGTACACATAATATGAAAGGTACTCAACTAATACATACATGGGTTCTCTATAGTGTGAACCCGACTAAATGAGCTGGCGCTATAACTATGCCAGTCTCTAGAATGACTGTCACACAGCCTGTCATCCCACTGGCCGCATATCACCCAAGATCTCACCAACCATGCTAGTGGTGTAAGTGTGGGGCCTATCCCCCAGGCGGGTCATCAGTGGCCACCGCCTCACTAGACGAGGTCGATATCTCAACACTCCCCCTCGAGCTCAACTCCATCTCAAGTGAAGCCCTGAATCTGCGAAGCTTCTTTGTACCCAATGCTTTGGTGAAGATGTCAGTGTAACGTCCCTCCCAAGCCATATATGTATGTGTCTCTTTTAATATAGATTTCAATAAGAAAAGAGAGTGTAATTAGAAAGAGTGAGACAATAAGGCTAGAAACATTAGAAAAGTGTTAGAATAAAAATATGAGCTTCAAAAATCCTAAAAGAAATAAGAACATAAGAATAGTTCTATTAAGAGATAAGTATCCCCAAAAATAGAATTTCGAGTTTAGGTGATAAGAGGTCATATTTAGAGTACTTTTACACATTTAGAGTCCATGCATACTAAAAATGTGAAAAAACGATGCGTTTCTAAAAATAGTGCGTTTGCGGCTATATACAGACGTTTTTGCCTATTCTGCCCGCGCTGGCTTGTAGACCAGATACCTTCCCGTTCTTTTGACTGGCTACATGACCATATTTTGAGTTTTTATCAGAGAGTTATGGCCGAAACAGTTTGCTGTTTCTGTCAGGGTCTCTACATAGAGAAAACTGTGAGAAGACAGCAAGTAGCCTCAAGGTAATCCTAGAGTTTGAGATGCATATATCCCTTCATTCTTATCTAATATCTCAGAAAAGAAGCTTAGATTGCTATAGTCTTTCGGAGAGGAAGAGACCAAAACTCCATAGCTTTTCTTTTAGAGAAAGAATAGTATGCCGTAGCCCTGTAAGAGAAGGTTATTTTGCCATAGATCTTAGAAAGAGAGAAGAGTCACAGTATGAGTAAGAGGAGATAAAGCTTGGAGATGATTGGATGATTTCAATCATAAGAGAAGGTATTAGAAGACTCTATATTCTAAAGCTCTTGTTAATAACGAGCAAAGGCAACGATAAACGACAAATTTCTATAAGGTATATACATATTTTGTTTTTCAATTATATATCATTCTTAGGGGTTGAGGTATGGCCCCGGCTTCTCTATTGATTGTTACAGTGATCTATTTGATTGATTTACCATTTAAAGTTTGTATTCTTTTAAGCAATAGCATATGCCTGAATAAAGAATGTCGTATCGCAATCTCAAGTTGAAATGCTAAAATCTTTGTGAAAAGGATTGTTTTCTTGAGAAGGTAACATGGATTCTAGTACTATGGTTTAGTTGAATAAATGGATTGCTATCTTGGTTAAATTAAGGTACAGGTATAACTTCTCTCTGCCTTGACGCTGCCCCGTTCTTGTGCTTGTATAGCCGGACGGCGGAGACGTTAGTAAGGCCCGGAGTTGGCCCATGGTATCCCTCATACCATTGGGAGAATGAGGTTTGCCGATTGAGGCAAGTGATTGTGATGATGCTGCCTAGTTCTGAGGGCCCAGGCTAGTGCGGTGAATTAGCCCACCCTAGTGCGCAGACATCCCTCTGAGGGGCGGGAGGATCGAGCGATGTAGCCTGAGAGGGCGACAGGCCGGCTTGAGTCCTCGCCAGCGGCCGACGATGAGGTGTATGGTCCCGTAGGGTTTTGCCCAGCATGTGGAGGCTGGAAGGCCGAATTCTAGATCATCGGCGGTATAAAAGAAAAGAATAAGAGAGCCAGCTTGGCTTATATGAAATTGATTCATGTTTAAACTTTGTTTTTATAAATCTTATCTTTGGCATTATTGTATTGTGGAAAAAGGCAAAGGCTGTTTTAATAAACCTTGTGAAAGGGCCTTAATTAAGGAACATGTTTGTTTATGTCAAACAGTGTGGTAGGATTAATTAGAAAACAAATTGACGCGTGAGTAGGGTGGAAAGTGGGAGGATGGAATGCCCCGACGGCACCATCCTACGGATGGGTGGACCCGATTAGTCGGGTAGCTTTCCAACATATTAAGTGAAAGCCCTACGTTAGATAAATAGGTTCTCGAGCAATTCTATTCTAGAAGACTAGGCCAACGGCTGTGCCTTACATGGATGAGGAAAAAAGCGTTGTCTCTAGGAATCAAGACTAGTAGTTGCCCAAATTATGATCAATTACCCTATGGGTGATTTGATGTTTAGAAGACCACGCTTCCCCTGCGGGATAGAGCTAGGTCTTACCTACGAATCGTATCCTTGAATCTCTGTATGGTCAAGGTGTCGATGAGTAGGAAATTTTCTCTAACAAAATAAGACTTAGCGGACTATCTTAAGCGTTTCCCCTATTTGTGGAAGGGGGGAACCTTACAGTCAGCTACCTGATCCTCTGTGCTGACATAAACAAGGTCAAGGTCTCCTGCCAAGACCTTCTCTCTGACGAAGTGGTAGTGGACCTCTATGTGCTTTGTACGTGCATGAAAGACTTGGTTCCTGGCCAACTGTATACTGCTAATGTTGTCACAGAAAATGACAACTTGTCTATCCACTGATAGAACCAAATCTGCAAGTAGCTTTCTCAACCAAGCTACCTCACATGTTGCCATAGCAGCTCCTCTGTACTCGGCCTCTGTGTACTGGATAGAGCAACCGTAGGCTGCTTCTTGCTGCTCCAAGTCACAGCAGCACTCCCCAAAGAAAACATGAATCCACTAGTAGATCTTCTATCTGAGATACTACCAGCCCAATCAGCATCTGTGTACCCATGTACACATATTTCTGTCCTAGTCTCATAGAATAGTCCACAATGCAAAGTAGACTTCACATACCTCAGTATGCGTCTCACTGCATCCAAATGCGGTTTCCGTGGAACCTGCATAAACTGACTCACCAATCCAACAGCATAGCTCAAATCTGGTCTAGTGATCATTATGTAGATCAAACTTCCTACTATGCTCCTGTACATAGTAGGATCCTCCAAGATCTCTCCTGAATCTGCACTCAACTTGCCATTCTGATCCAATGGCACAGAAATAGGCTTACAGCCTGTCATACCATACTTGGATAACATGTCCAAGCCATACTGTCTCTGCAGTAATCCAATACCATGTGGTGACCTAATCACCTCAATGCCCAAAAAATATCTGAGCTCCCCCAGATCCTTCATCTTGAACTTCTGTGTAAGCAAGCCCCGTAACGATCAAGTCATCTACATAGATGACAACAAACATAACTCCTCTATCACCATGTCTCACATACAGCGAGAAATCTACATTGGCTACATGAAAGCCAATAGTGATAAGATATTCAAAAATCTTGTCAGACCATGCTCTTGATGCTTGCTTTAAGCCATACAAGGCTTTCTTCAACCTGCAAACATGCTCGGGGTGACCCACATCCTCATAACCAGGTGGCTGCAACATATACACCTCTTCTTGCAAATCCCCATGCAAGAATGCATTCTTTACATCCATCTATTGTAAAGACCATTGCTTTGACGCAGCCACTGCTATCACAACTCTCACCGTTGCCATCTTGGCAACGGGGCTGAAAGTTTCCTCATAATCAATCCTATATGTCTGCGCATATCCTTTGCCTACCAATCTAGCCTTGTACCTGTTTATGCTTCCATCACTGTTATGTTTAACTTTGTACACCCACTTGCATCCAATGGCTTTCTTGCCTTCAGGCAATTGCACTAAATCCCAAGTTTCATTTCCATATAGTGCATCCATCTCCTCATCCATAGCTTTCTCCCAACACACATTTCCAATAGCCTCATCAATGCATGTGGGCTCTACAACCTGCACAACCTTTGCCATATATGCATAGTGATGTGCCACATAACCATCATATGTAAATCTCTGCACAGGGTTCTTCACTCTCCCTGATCTTCGCAGCTTTTCATTCATGGCTTCCATAGCCTTCTTTACACTAGGTGTTCTCATAGCTGGGATCCCAAGCTCCTCATCAAGGCTCATATCTGAGCCACTAGACTCTCCATCAACATGAGAATGCCCTGCAGAAATGTCAGGCATACCAAGGGGCTCAACCACTTTCTCTTTTTCTTTACGTGATGTACTAATCACATTTGCAGGACTGGTATTATGACGCAGCCTGCCACTCCATGGTCTATCAATAGACCCACTAGATGAGGACTCTCCTGGTCCACTCAAAGACTGTGATTGCTGACCTGCATTCTGTGCAACCACACTTCCACTCACATCAGCCCCAACAGCTTCTTTTTTAGCAACATACCAGCTGCTCATCTCATCAAAAACAACATCCCTGCTTACCCTCAACTCACGTTGTCGTGACGTGTGCGGTCTAGCCGGGAACACACTGGGTGTTTGGCTGTGAGAGTAGCGTTGATTTGCATTCTCTTTATTTGATTACTCAGAGAAAATAAATCCCGCCAAACCTCCTCCCTCCTCTCTCAGAGACGCATAAACAAGGGGAAAAAAAGGTATCTCTCTTGGCTAAACACCAAACCATCATGATCATCAAGTCTTCAATTAAAGCAAGAACATGGCCCAAACACCATCAGCACCCATTACATATAGCTTCATGAGCAATAAGACACCAAAATCTCAACAACAACACGATCATATAATGATAATACCTCAGACATACCAGCAGCATGCCCACACTTGCCACCCTACGCCTGTCTATCGGTCTCCTCTGGATGAACTTGCAGATGTGTTCTCCATACTTGCTCCCACACAGGTTCATTAGCCAGTCAGCTTTTCACCAGCCTTCTACCAGGCAGCCACTTGCGCTACCACACCTTAGGGCCTTCACCTTTAGTACCTGTATAGCTGCTTTTGACACCCGTCACATCTGCACCCTCTACTCTCTGCATACTACCCCAATCATCTTCAGCTTACACATTTACCATTTTCTCATAAGCAGCTCCTCTGCATCGTCACCTTCACTCGCTTGTTGCCAGCGATCACGCTTACCACCGTAAGGTGATTCCTCTCAACGCCAATACCAGCTCAACCCCTTCGCATCGTCACTACCTGCAGCCTTCTGGAAAATCCCCTCGAAGATGCGCTGGTAGCCCTCTGTCTTTTGCTTCGCTTAGGCGACTCCCCAGTCTGCGCTAGTCCCTCCTCTTACACCCATCTGCGCCCACCTTACCCATAGGCTCACCATTTGTCCTTCGACGTCAGCCACAGCCCTCTATGACTGCAGTTGGGCTGCATAGCCCCGCCAGCCTCTGCTGCGCTCCACACCACAAAGCAGCATACCCTCCACACCTGGTACGTGGCTCCCTCTGATTTGCCGAATCACCACGCCTTCTACCAGGCGTCGCCTTTGACAAGTCCTCTTTGCTGCGCACTCATCTGTGTGAGCAACTTCGTCCAGAAAGCAAAAAAAAAACCAACAAAGTGGCCTCCTCAGCCCACGCTTAGCTTCTCTGTGCGTGATGGCTGCAGCCAGCGAACCCCAGAGAATTCCCCAGCTTACACGATTCCTTCCTTTGGCTGCAGCTAACCCCAAAAAAAAACACACACGGCCTCCACACTTACCAGAGTCTTCCCCCTCTATCACCTCTGCGCCAGCTCGTCTCTTCACGTGCCTGTGCCTTCTGGAGAGAACCCGCTGGCAGCAGCGTTGGCATTCCCCAAAAAAAACAGCCAAGTGGCCTCCCCACATAAATATCATTTTTTTTAAATTTCTTAAAACTTCAATGATGGCCACCCTCAAGCCTTGATTTCACACTATGTCCAAGCTACATTGGCCCATTAATATTTATTTGCTCCATGCTCCACACACCTCGTAATGCAAGTTAGTGCCCGCTGTACTTGGACGCATACACATTTCAAGGCAACATTAATCCCCCATGCTTCCACATCTTCAAATGCAATCTGCAAGTGTCCACTCATTTCTTGGATGTGCACACAATTCAAGGTGACCAAACAGCTAAAACCACCTCCATCCAACCATATTCCGAACAGGCTTGTAACAAGCTCAACACCAAACCATTTCACCTGTACACCTGGCGACGCCCTCAAAAGCAAAACCCTCCACACACCATACATCCCGTATGTACACAGACACTTAATCCCATGCATCTGGATTTGCATTTAATAGCCTCACATGCATGGTTTCACACCATAGACGTGCTGTGGCACGACAACGTGTAGTAGGGTTATAACACCTGTATCCCTTTTGCTCAAGGGAATATCCAATAAACACACATTTTTCAGCTTTCAGATCTAGCTTAGTTCTTAGCTCATCTGGCACATGCACATATGCAATGCATCCAAAGACTTTCAGATGAGACAAATCTGGTTTTCTGCCAGTAGACCTCTCCTCTGGAGTTACATCATGTATGGCTGCAGTTGGAGTCCTGTTCATGATGTATACTGCTGTAGAAACAGCCTCAGCCCAATAGCTATGCGGCATATTTTTCTCTTCTCCATCAATGCTCGCGCAATCTCAGTAATGTGCCTATTTTTCCGCTCAGCAACTCCATTTTGCTGCGGAGTGTATCTGCATGTGAACTATCTCCGAATACCATTCTTCTTCAAAAATTCAGAGAACTCATTGGAGAAGTACTCTCCCCCTCCATCTGACCTTAGGCACTTTACATATTTCCCTGTTTGCTTTTCAACCAAAACTCTGAAATTCTGAAAGTGAGTGAACACCTCACTCTTCTCCTTCATGAAATATACCTACACTTTCCTTGTGTGGTCATCAATGAAAGTCACGTAATACCTGCAGCCTCCCATAGATATGGTCTTCGTAAGACCCCATACATCTGAATGCACAACATCTAGTGCATTTCTGCTCACATATCTGTTACGTGGAAACACATGCTTTGTTTGCTTCCCAAATTGGCATGCTTCACATATTTTCTGCATACCTTCCACTTTAAATTTTGACAGCCCTATCACAATCCCTTTTGTCTACATAGACTTCAATCTCTGCACATTTACATGTCCAATCCTTTTATGCCAAATGTCTGTGTCTGCAACAATTCCTGAACCATTTGCAAACATCGCAGCACTCATTTCAGGCATGTCTACATTCAACGTAAACATTCTACCCACTCTGTTGCCTTTTGCAACCAACCTGCACTTGTCTTTGAAATCTTCAACATAACACCCATCAGGGTTAAACCGAACCTGCAAACTGTTGAAATGTCAAGCTCGTATATAGCTGGAGGATAGCACATGGGTGCTGACAGAGTGACAGTATGGTAGATAGATATCATGTGGTGTGTTTATGACCGCGTCCAGCTGGTCATGTGTGGTGTGGACATTACATTAGGTTTACTTTGTAGTGTGGACATAACACTATGTTGTGTTCTCCTTTGTGTGTGTGAGAGAAATGGTGACTATGGCTTCTCTCCTTCTTTATGATTGATGGATATGGGTTAGGGTTTGCTTCTCTTATGTGTGTTTCATCCTGCTTCTGTTTTGTATCATGGTATCAGAGCCAAGAGCTCATTAGCTGTGTTGTGAGAGTGAGTGAGAGAAGAGGGAAGAAGAAGAAAAAGCTGTGAAGGAAGCCATTGAAGCTGTGGAGCAAAAGAAAGCTGTGGAGCAAAAGAAAGCTGTGGAGCTCACCTCGGTTACAGATCTAAAGCTTGGCCTAACTGGTAAGAGTAGCAAAACTCCCTTGAGCGGATTGCAGGTGCCAAAAGAGCAGGTTCAGTGAAGATTGAAGTGCATAAAGCAAGCAAAAAATTTCTGGTTTTTCTCTAAGCTTTCATGGAAAGCTTGAAGTGAATGTACTCTTGGCAAATGTATACACAAAGGCACGTGTATTTGAACTAGCACATGTATTAGCAAAGTGGGCACAAGCAACATACAGAATCTTGAAGCAGATTGATGCATACAGATTTGAGGAAAATCAAGTGGAAGTGAACTTATGCAAAAGTTTCTGGTTTTTCACAAAAACAGTGGACATACCCCCCCGTGGAGGATCAAATGTGGCAATTCTACTCAAAATTGGAGCTAGCCCTTCATACCCATGATAGATTAGGTCATTGCTAAGAGATCTATCAACTCAATAGTGATAACCCCTCTCTCCTAGAGCTCCAGGAGCAGGCGACGCATGCTGGAGCAGGTTCTTGGACAGGTTGCATAGTATTTGGTCTAATTCATTCATTACTACTCCATTTGATGCCATTCAAAGCTTGGGGAGTTTAGCAAAGACATTGCTAAGGCCTTATGATGCTTGGTTGCAGCTCATTTGATGTATTTGGAGCTCATTGAAGTCATTTATCAGAGGTGTGCAGGTTTGCAGAAAGTTTATCCAGAAATAGAGCATTTTTAATCAAGGCATTAATCCTTGTCTATATCAAATTGGCCTAATTCCTTTGGTACAAGTGGAGTCCTATGAGTTTCTAAACTTTTGATTCAAAAAGTTTTGAATTTGGATGAGATTTGAAGGAGATAGAGCACTTTTAGTGAGAGGTGGTACCTGACAGATGCAGAAAAAAGCAAACCAGGGAGCTACAAAAATTGGTGGTTCTCATTCACCTTGAAGAATTTGATCAAACCCTTCTAGGATATGTTGGAGCAATGTGTTGGGAAGCCAATGCAAGTTGAATCATTGAATTTGGACAAGATTTTAAGGATTTAGAGCATAATCTTGACTGGTTACTGGCGAGAAATTACTGGCGAGAAAAAAAACTAGAAAATTTTTTGTGAAGGAGTATCATTTGGTTTCAACTTTGATCGAGTGTACATTGTTGATGCATCATTGTGGGATGTTAATGCACACAATTTGCAAGCATTTGATGTGATTTGGAGAGATTTGAAGCTTTACAGGTCCGGCATACAACTTGTCAAAGGGGTACATCTACTATATTTTTGCAACAATGGGAGATGGTCCGATACAGATTGTTGGAGAGAAGCTTGATCGCACTAACTTTCAAGTGTGGAAGTTTTGAATGAAGAGTTTTTTGAAAGGCAAAGGTTTATGGAGTCTCGTCTCGGAGGAAGACCCGGAGCCATACCTACCTCCTCAACCAAATAATGCTCAGTTACTGGCTCATAAGCAATGGGTAGAGCGGTCTTCGAAGGTGTTGCATTATTTTTCCATGTGTAACAGATGCCTTGCTTATTCACATCCAAGATGCAGATACACCGAAAGAAGCATGGGGTATATTGTGCCGAATGTATGAGACAGACACTGGTGCAAGGAAGATACAACTAAAGCAACAGATTCACAGTGTAACACGAAGGAATCAGAGTATACATGAGTATGTTCAGGAAATCAAGGGTTCTGCAGATTCCTTGTTATCAATCCATGCCCGAATGGATGATGATGATTTGGTTGCTCTCACATTGCGTGGTTTAGGCAAAGAATACAAATCTTTTGACACTTCCATCTCAGTAAGGTTGGGAGGAATGCCAGACTTTAATGAGCTTGTGTCATTGCTCATTGTGGAAGAATTGAAGCTTGGCCTTGGTGGTATGAGTGTTACAGGTGGTGCATCCTCGTCAAGCAATGATGAACATGCAAGGAATCAGGCTTTTTACTCATCTAGAGGCTTTCGAGGAAGGGGGAGATTTACCCCTCGAGGCCGTGTAGGACGTGGTTGGAATGACAGGTCTACTCAACCACAATCAAATCAAAATTTTCAGAATTCACAGTCATCATTTGGATCACGTGGAGGTCGTGGATTTCAATCCCATAGGGGGAGATTTGGAACAGGTGCTCGTGGTAGAGGACGATGGCAAGGTCCTCAACAAAATTTGAATGGGATTGAATGTCACTATTGTGGCAAACTTGGACATATGGCAAAAGATTGTTACAAAAAGCAGAATGATGTGAGGAATGGAAGATCACAACATGGAAATTATGCATCTACTAGTAACAATGATGGGAGTTCAAATTATCTTTTTGCAATGAAGCACGTTATGGGGACAATGGATTCTCAGAATGCAGGAGATGAGTCATGGTATATGGATTCAGGTGCCTCAAACCACATGACATGTCATGGGGAGTGGTTTGAGAAGATGCAACCATTGGATACAAATGGTTATGTGGTCACAGGAGATGATACTCAGCATCTTATAACACATGTTGGCAGTGTGCCTTTGAGGATGCATGATGGAAATGTGAAGAATATGTCAGAAGTGTTATATGTACCATCCATCACAAAGAATTTGGCATCAGTAGGCCAAATGGTTGAGTAGGGACTACAAGTAAGATTCAATGAGAATGGCTGTTTTGTGGAAGACTTTAAGCATGGCTGTAGATTGATTGCCAAGGGCAAGAAGGAAGGAAGGTTGTTCAAATTGGATTCAGGCATACCAGAATTGAGCTCAACCATGTTTTCAAAGAGCAATGGGATTGTGCAGGACATTGACATGTGGCACAAGAGGATTGGACATGTCAATATAGAGAGATTAAAGAACATGCAAACAAGAGGCATTGTCAGTGGATTGCCTCGATTTAAATATGATGGACATATGCATGTTTGTGAAGCCTGTCAGTTTGGAAAGCAGGCAAGGTTGAGGTTTCCTAGAGAAGGAAATATGAGTAATAGACCACTTGAGATAGTGCACAGTGATGTATGGGGCCCAGCACAAAATCCATCTATCAAAGGCAGTCTATACTATGTGACATTTATAGACGATTTCAGCAGGATGACATGGATATATTTTCTGAGAGAGAAGAGTGAAGTGCTGGAAAAGTTCATGGATTTCAAAGCTCTTGTAGAAAAACAATATGGCTGTTGGATTAAGTGTCTGAGAACAGATGGAGGTGGTGAATACACCTCAAAAGCTTTTGAGCATTTCTTGCGGAAGCATGGGATAAGAAGACAGTTGACATGCAGGTATACACCTCAACAGAATGGTGTGGCTGAGAGAAAGAATCGAGTCATATGTGAAGAGGCAAGGGCAATGCTCAATGAAAAGAGCATGCCAGATTACTATTGGGCAGAAGCATGTGCTACTGCAGTGTATATCCTGAACAAAACACCTACAGCAGCCATTCATGGAAGCACGCCAGAGATGCGGCTTACAGGTTACAGGCCAGACATTGGACATCTCAAAGTCTTTGGATGCGTAGCTTATGTCCATGTGCCTGATGAAAGAAGACGGAAGTTGGATCCTAAGGCAGAGAAATGTGTATTTGTTGGATATGCACAGGATCGAAAGGCCTACAAATGTTATAACCCTCAAACTAGACAAGTAGTCATCTCACGAGATGTGGTGTTTGATGAGCTTGCTAGTTGGTACAAAGCAAAAGATGAGGGAGTCATTGACACACTTGAGGCTAATGTGCCTGTGAACTTGCCATCACAAGCAAGTTCTTGTTCTACTACTATGTCTGGGCTAGCAGCAGAAGCTGAGAGTAGTAGTGTACGTCCATGGTCAGGACATCTGAGGCATGTGAGTGTGAGCACTGGGAGCAGTGCTATGGATAAAGGCAAAAAGAAAGTCGAAGGCAATCACAGGTTATGAGTCTTCTAGTTCTGAGAGTTTGGATGAGGAGCTCGGCATACCTATTTTACGCACACCTGGTGCTAGGCAGGACAGATATGTACCACCACATGCTAGAGTTACAGGTGTACAGAGTGACCCGCATGCATTGCGGAGATCCCAGAGAGTCAGATATCCAGTTGAACGATTGACATATAGAGATTTTCTCTCAAATGTCACAACCAGTGACTTCAATGTGCATACATACACCCAATGGCAATTGTAGACCTCTTTGCAGCACCCACAGTGTCTGCACAGTCAATCCGTCTTCCTGCAGTTCTTAAAACAGAGTTCTGCAGAGAATCGATGACTTACCCGCAGTGCTCGAAATCGCCTGCTTTGTGAGAAACGGAGGTCCAGACGCGCCCGAAACACGTTTTCGGTCCAGAAAAGTTTGTCCGATAGGACAGCCTTTTTGCCCTATAGCTTTACTCCCGCGAAGAAAACTCCTCCAATCAGAGATCGTTGTCGGTGCCTCCCGTAGAGCTCCCGACAAGGGTGTAGTCACCAACACAAATAGGGAAGAGTAGTTGAAGCTCTTACCCTCGTACCACTTCCTGTGGTTCTCTTGCTTGTAGCTCAGCCCTTAGCACGAACCAGGCTCTGATACCATGAAAAGATGTAGGGGGGAAGAGAGCTTGAGCTCTTGCAAGCGCACACACACACTCACAGAACCCTAATAGAGAACACACAAGGTGAGAGGCTAAAAATCTTCTTCTTCTCTACTCAACACTCAACACACCATATACAAGATAAGAGTACACATAATATGAAAGGTACTAAACCAATACATACACGGGTTCTCTATAGTGTGAACCTGACTAAATGAGCTGGCGCTATAACTATGCCAGTCTCTAGAAAGGCTGTCACACAGCCTGTCATCCCACTGGCCGCATATCACCCAAGATCTCACCAATCATGCCAGTGGTGTAAGTGTGGGGCCTATCCCCCAGGTGGGTCATCAGCCCACCGCCTCACTAGACGAGCTCAATATCTCAACAACAAGATGGTACATTGACTCTGGGGCTTCTAATCACATGACACCCCATGGAGAGTGGTTTGATGAGTTGGTTGCATGCACTAGGGATGATACCCAACATGTTATACAACACACAAGAATTGTTCCATTGATGATGCCTAATGGCAAGAAGAAGAGCCTCCATGATGTATTGCATGTACCGTCAATAACAAAGAATCTTTTGTCTGTGGGACAGATGGGGCTGAACAGAATTTGCAAATGAGATTCAATAAAGATGGTTGCTTTATTGAAGAATATGGTAATGGCTGATTCCTAGAGGCAAAAGGGATGGCAGGATGTTCACTTTGGATGCATCCATTCCAGAACTTAAAGCAGTTATGTTCGCACATGATGAAAATGCTATTCGTGATGTAGAGATTTGGCATAAGAGAATTGGCCGTGTTAATGTACAAAAGCTGAAATCTATGCAGCAGAAGGATGTGATTCTTGTTGGATAAATGTAATCCCAACTCCTTAGTCCAACTTAATATGTGGTGGATAGACTAGTGGTCAGTGTGGTTGGTGTGTAAAGCCTACAAATGGTTGGTGCATGTTGTTCATGCAACTCATGCAACTAAAAATAGGATAGAGGAGTCTCTAAATAAAGTACAAGTCGTGATCAAGGTATTATGTAAGTTTGGTTCATGTCTAATCACAATTAGTGTCTTCTTGTGATATCAATTTTTTGCATATACCAATTTTTGTCCCTCATATTCATGATGTCTTGTACAATCTTTGATCCACCTTGAGTATGTTTTTGATCAATCTTCATAGCTTAGTTATCATATCTAACATTTGGTATCAGAGCTTGACTCAATTAGGTTTAGTTGATTAGCACAAATCTTAATCAATTTCTTAATCACCATAGCCAGTTTTTCTCAGTTTGAACCACATGCTGTAGTTTGATTCCATGTGTGCACCTGAGTTGATTCTAGCCCAAGATTTTGATATAGACTCTTAGCCTTGCTCCCACGCTTGCTACAACTTGAAGCTCACTTGCTAATTTCAACGAAATTTGATAAATTTGTCATCGCCATCAGTGCAGCCGATTTCTGTCAGCGCAGCCATTCATCGTCGTCTGTACAAATTGAGTCAATTGCTTTGAGGTGATGCAAGTCTATTATGTGGAGATTAAGCACACAAAATTTGGAGGCATATGGTCCATTGTAGCAGCTGCACGCATCATTTTTTGAGTCGCCCTTTTCTGCAGTTTCTGCTCCAACTACATGGTGATAGCTATTTTGATTTATATTGATGATATTTTTACTATTTGGGCTCAAATCATCTATGTGAGCAAGTTTTCAACATTAATCATTATATTTCATCATCATGAGTTCCAAATTCCCTGACAAATTCAACGGAACTAGGTTCCATACTTGGCAAATCAAGGTGAAGGGCTACCTCATGAAGAAAAATCTGTGGAGTACGGTCAAGCCACTTACTAAAGATGAAGCTGGTATTTCTGCTGCAGTTACAAGAGCTACAACGGCTGCACTTCAAGCAAAAGATGAACAAGCACTTGGTATTATCATTATTGCTTTAGAAGATGATTTTATTCATTATATTGATGATGTTGAGTCAGCTATGGAAGCTTGGGAATTATTAGAACGTACTTTTGGTGCAAAGGCAAAGCATTCCAAAATCAGTTTGAAGATGCAACTCTTTGATCTAACCATGGAGAGTAATGAAAATTTAGCAGCTTTGATTAATAGGTTGAAGAGCTTAATGACACAATTGGTTTATGTTAAATCTCCTGTTCCTGAAGAAGATGCTATTGCTATCCTACTTAAAAGCTTACCTTCAAGCTTTAGACAAATTGTGACAGTACTTAAAGAGAAGGAGCCAGTCCCTTCTTTGGAAAGTATCATAAATTCTTTGCAGGAAGAAGACAAGAAGATTACAAAGGATGTGATAGATCCTTATGCATATACTGTTACTACGACATCGGCAAAGAAGAAGTGTACTATTTGTGGTCGTACAAATCATCTTACTAAGGATTGTTTTTCCAAACATCCTTGTGAGTATCGTGGAAAGACGAATCATCCATCCTCAAAGTGCTACCAAAAAGATCAAAAGCAAGCAAAGGAACATGTGATTGAAGAAGTCAACCAGCAAGAAGAAACAAATCTTTGTTCTAGTCTTAGTATAAAAGATGTAGATGATGAGTATGCTTTTTAGATTATGTCATGTATGTGGTTGAGTCAAGACTTATGTTGTTCCAACTTGACGAGTTGTAAAGGAGAGTACACTACCCTATGTTGTTGTTAAGGGGGGACTCTTACTCATTGTGTCAAGGAGGTTTGTTAGATTTGATTCATGTTTTGTAAGAAGTTGGTCTTAAGGGGGGATTGTTGGATAAATGTAATCCCAACTCCTTAGTCCAAATTAATATGTGGTGGATAGGCTAGTGGTCAGTGGTTGGTGTATAAAGCCTACAAATGGTTGGTGCATGTTGTTCATGCAACTCATGCAACTAAAAATAGGGTAGAGGAGTCTCTAAATAAGGTACAAGTCGTGATCAAGGTATTATGTAAGTTTGGTTCATGTCTAATCACAATTAGTGTCTTCTTGTGTTAATCTCATATCAATTTTCTGCATATACCAATTTTTGTCTCTCATATTCATGATGTCTTGTACAATCTTTGATCCACCTTGAGTATGTTTTTGATCAATCTTCATAGCTTAGTTATCATATCTAACAGTTCTTGGATTGCCTAAATTCAAGTATAATGATTTTGGTCATGTATGTCCTGCATGTCAATTTGGAAAGCAAGCAAGTATCTGTCAAAGAGGACTTTGTCCTGCATATGAAAAGTATAATGATAGACATATCGTTATATAAGTGAGCATGGACTACTTTCCCATAATTTTTCTTATTTTCTAGTCTCGTTTTAAGGGACTACTTGTATCATTTACATTGGCAACATTAGATCATAACCCTTGTCATCAACAAACTTAGTGGGGTATATATTGTTAACATAAACATCTAGTGTGGCTAGGATGTCTGTCCATCCTTGTGGCTCAAATTCATCTTCCAGTAATGGGTCCATTATGTAACCATCATCATCCTTCATTTCCTCATCTTCTCCTATTTCTGACCCTTCCTCTAAATATCCACATCTTTATGGGAACTTAACCAAGATGGCATTAGGTTTTTTCCTCCCTAGTGGTTGTCTCGCTGACTCAAAGTCTTCTATTGGAGTTCTTGCCACATCTCTATAGGAGTGATTAACAAATTAATGCACATTATGGCACTCTATTACATTTACCGTAGGTAAATGTAGTTGAAGCCCCAATCTTAAATCATTTAGAGTTGTTGCATAAACGATCATCCCAAAATGATGTCATAGTTAGGATTCCTTCCAAAGCCTACCACCAAAAAATTATACTCATACTCATGGTAAAAATATGGGATAGATGGCTGAACAGAATTTGTAGGTGAGATTCAATAAAGATGGTTGCTTTATTAAAGAATATAGTAATGGCTGCAAATTGATTGCTAGAGGCAAAAGGGATGGCTGAAGAATCAAGGGTGGTCAAGGCTTCTATATCATAACGGGAGTTAAGTATTAATGGTGGTGCCTACATCAACAACAATCAATTCTTCACCAACTCATATCCTTTTTAAATGGTAATGGTGGTGACATGATGTTATTTTTTATTTCCATTTTTTCTCCTATATACTTCATTATTTAATTGGCACCCACCAATTATGCGAGTAAGATAACAAAACCACATTATCACCCTAATTAAAGAGAGTCTTAATCAAAACCACATTATCACCACTAGTTAAAGAGAGTCTTAATAAAAAATTCACTATGAGAAGGGGTGGCATCCCCCCCCACCCCTTCAAAGCACCCCTCTCATTGTAATCCCCCATGCTTTACCAAGAGTCCCAAGTCCCAAGAAGCTATGTAGGCTCTTTGGGTGGCACCTTCCTTAATATTATGGTGTATTGTCTTCTCACCCTATACACAAGTTTCTCTAATCCTTGAGTACATTGTTTGTTGAGAGTACACTTTAATCTTTGCAAAGCACAATGGCACTTGAGCGACATCCTCTTATTCACAAGCGTGTTGGGAATCATAATTTTAGGAATCTACAAGAAATTGGCTTCATAAGTCAATTGTTCTTTATGGTTTCATGTCATGATCATTTGCACAAATGCATGTGAAAGTGGCCTTTTTATTTGCTTGATGTTATCATTATGTCATAGAACGGTTTCACATTTTTGGTTTGTGAAATATTGGTCTTGGAAGTGTACACTTGGGTGTTTACATATATGGTTTGATGCGAGATTGCATGTTCTTCTGCCAATGTTTTGTTTAGTGTGAGCTCAAATACCCTAAAAGCTCATGTTGCTCTAGGTGCTTACTTGTTTTCCAAGTGCTCTAAGCACTTTAGTTTGAAGGAAGGGGTTTGAGATTTGTTGAAGTTTGGCTTTCTTTGTGGGGGATGGGTGGCTATTATGGAAGGAATCATTGCTTGAATGAAATATTGAGAGTTGAGCTTTCTCTTTGTGTGTTGTGTGCACCCAAAGCCATTTTTTTGTTGCGACCTTCTAAGTTAAGTTTGACATGAGTGACTTAATAAAAGAAAAAAACTATCATTATGACCCTAGACCCTATACAATCACCCAAGTTACAAAAATTTTGGCATCCATGGCACAATTTCTTGATTAAGTGTGATATGCATGTGAGGGTTTCACTAATCCCTTGAAGCATTGCAACCAAGGAGCAACATCTAAGTAATTTTTTTGTGGATTATCTTTTCTCTTATGTGCGTATGGTTTCCTCCCTCTACCATAAAGCAAGGTAGTCTCTCCCATTCCATGAGTGTTGGGGGAGGTGAGCGTACATGAGTAGGAGATAGCCTGATTGCATATTTCTATTCTCACTTCTCATTTGGTGCCCCCATTGAGGATTTCTCATAGTGACCTTCAGTTTACAAGCTTGATTATAGTGCTTTTGATCATAAATTGGTGTCGCCCAATGCGGGAATTTCAAGCACGTTTGGTATGTAACAAATATGACATTCTTTTTTATGATGGGCTTACATGTTGAGACTAAAGTTTAATGCATCATGGTCTACATCAAGCTTGTACAAGTGCTATAAAGGAGTTGATTTCTTGCCATATATAGGGGCTTAATTGGCTTTTTTTGCTATGGAGTCGGCGGGCTCACATGTTGAGCCTAAAGTTTAATGCATTGTGGTCTACATCTCGAGCTTATAGAAGTGCTATAAAGGAGTTGATTTCTTGCCATATACAAGGGCTTAATTGGCCTTTTTCGCTATGGAGTCTCCCAAATTACATGCAAAAGAGCACGAATGCATTGATGATTTCCTAGATAGCTTTGAGCTATCATGCTTGATGTGCAAAAAAGATGGATGAAGCGATGATGGCCCGGTGAAGCTCTTTTCTCTCACCTGCGAGGCAAAGCCAAGACATGGTATAACGGCATCAACAAGCACATAAAATGTGATTGGAGCACGCTTAAAGAAGCCTTCTTTATATAATTTACGTGCAAAGAATCCATAGAAGATGTATGGAAGAAGCTACAATGGCTTCAAAAAGACTCGAAGGTTGCATATCAAGCATATGAAGGTACATTTCTTGAGCTTCTTACACAACTAGGTGCATTATGTGATGGCGGGCGCAACAAGCCCAATATGCTCATCAAAGAGGCATTTGTTAATGGATTTTCATGCATCTTGAAACACAAGGTACGCTCTAAGCTTTCTAGCTCTTTTGGTGATGCATTGCACATAGCTAGGGTAAAGCATAAGAGCGTAATGTACTTCCTAGGTCGTCTGATTGATGATTACACCCCTAGAGTGGAGGCTAAGGCATTAATGAAGTGCTATCATCACCACATGTAGAAAAAGAGGAAGAATGCATCATGGAGGTTAGTGTTGAACCATTAGATGTGGCACCATCCCAAGGTAGCTATGAAGAGGAAGATGAAAAAGACAATGTGAAGAGTGAAGAGGAATTCATGGTTGAGTTAGTTGCCATTGATCAACTTGTTTGCAATGAAGAAGTAGCCTCAACATGTGAGAACCAAAGTGTAGAAGTAAGTTTGTGTTTTGTGGATGATGCATTTGAATGTGAAGACAAAGGGGAGGGCTTGTTACCCTAGGTACATAGTGACATAGCACACAACAATGCTATCATGTTTGGTTTAGTCAATGAAAGAGATGATGCATGCACGAAACCTTTGTGTTTAAGAAAGAGGTTCTAGTAGTTATGTCAGTGAAGAGATGGAAATGGCACTAAGTGCTAATGATGAGCAGGGCTTGTTTTAGTGTTTGTTTAGTGCTAATAGCTTGGAGATAGTTGACGGCTCCGGTTAGCTATTGTTGAATGATGAAAGCCAAGAGATGTGTGATTCCTCCGACTTGGATTTGGTTAATAGTATTTTTACCCCATCATAGGATAAGCTGCCCATGTTGTTATCATCAAGTGTTGTGTAATGCATTCACCATGTTTGTTTTTGATTAAAATTAGTGTGCTAAATTTTCAAGATATGTTTTGTTTGAAAGCAGTGATTTTTGTTGCATCTCACATTTCCCTCCTGCAAAGCATGTGATGAAGAGTCTTTGATATGCAATGTGCTAAGCACAAGTAACATGAAGGAAGAAGAAGGATATGGTTGGGGCATTGATAAGGCCAAGCATGTCATAGATTCTAGCATATAGGTGAATGAAAGAAAGTCATCTTTGAAAGAAGATAAGTATTGTGGATAGGGTTTTGAGGAGCATGGAATGCTATATTTGTATTTGGATGAATGTTCCACACAACAACACAAGATGCATATTTTATTCTCTTTGATGTAATGGAAATAGCTGATAGTGTTTGGGGTGCCACATAGCTATGCAAAGAGCCCCCCCAAGTTGTGGAGTTGGTTTGGAATGCATTTTTGGATGCCACCACAATAGGGCCAAGTTTTCTGTTTACAAGCTTCACACACACATCAAGGTGATGTGGGAGATATGCATAAAGGTTTGGGATCCGGGGAAATACACATGTAAGCTATCACAATGAGCTAGAGGCATGAATATCTCTAGCATAAGGGCAAAGATAATGATCCAAGTTTTTAGCTCATATACGAAATCACTCGAGTTTGAAGTACAAAGTGTGGCAATAACTTCATCTTTCTTTTTTACCTTGCTTTCTATCTTCTATGCATGTGTGAGTGGGTTCTACCACCCCCGAGTGCCTTTGTGTACATAAATAAGTATTTTTTTTCATAGGTGTGAGTTTCTATTTTTACCCATAGTGTAAAAATAAATTATTCAATTATTGTACGATAAAAAGTAAATAATTTTACCATACGATAAAAAGAAAATAATTATGGTAAACATATATATGTTATTATAGGTGCTTTTCTACGATGTTGTGCTTTAAATAAAACAGGTTCATTCTCTATGAGAGGCAATCTAAGTTACATCCACTACATTGGACTCAACTCTTCGTGGAACATACTCTTACAAGGGTTTTTGGGGTTTCTAGCTATCCAAGGTTAAAGATTGCTTGGGAGTATTCTTTTATTTACCCAAGGTTGGTTTTAGGAAAACACGGTTTTCTAGAGGGGAAATTGGCAACTTTTAGATTTTATCCCTATGGTAAAAATATTTCTACTTGTACCCCCTAAGAAGAAGTGTTTTATTGTTACCATGGTGAAGGTAAATGGGAAGGTAAAGTGGTTTTGATTTTTGGATAACCTAAGCTAAATGATGGAAGGAATCTTGGCATCTTGTAAGAAAGTGGGAGAGAACAAAGTGCGTGAAAATAGTGAATGGCTTCTCTTTTTTCATAATTGGTAACATATGAAGGAGGAAGATAGCATTTAATGCATGCAAGTTGGCAAGAGTAAGCTTGGCCTCCTCCCATCCACCACAAAAGGGTATGTGTCTCTCTCTCTCCTCATAAAAAAGGTCAACCTAAGCTCTCTCTCTCTCTACCTTTTGCCTTGTCCACACCTTCTCTCTCCAAGCTTGGCTTCATGCCCACCCGATGTTCCTTGAAAAATTAGCCAATTAACTTCAAACTTCCTTTTTTGCCTTGATTTTCCCCTTGATCTCTTACACACACTACTTCTCCTTGTGTACTCTCCTTCAATAGAGAGCTTGCTAGTCACCACCATCACCCACCACATTCTCACCATCCCCATCAAAGTTGCTTCACTTATGGCATACTACCACTTATAATTCTCTATTTTCACCTTACTCTAGCCCATCTCTAGCCAATTTCACTAATAAAACAAGGCAAATTGAAGAATCAAGGGCGGTCAAGACTCCACATCAACAAGAGTTAAGCATCAAACGATGGTGCCTACATCAACAATCAACCCTTCAGCAATTCATATCCTTTATAAATGGTAATGGTGAAGTGATGTTCATTTCCTTTTCCTATTTTTTCACCTATATGTTCCATTATTTTAATGACACCCACCAAGTACGCCATTAAGATAACAAAACCATATTACCACCCTAATTGAAGAGAGACTTAATAAAAAATTCACTATTACCCACGAGGGAGGAGAATGGAGAGATACTTACCCCCTCAATTGCTACTTATGTTGCTTCTGCTTGCTGCTCGTGGCTCCTCATCACCTACAACTAAGCTCTGATACCATGTAAAGAGATAGAGAAGGAATGAGCTTGAGCTCTTGTAAGCACACACATACACACACAACACAAGGAGTACACAAGAGAAATGGAGGCTGAAATCTTCTTCTTGTTCTTCTTCACAATTCAACAAAATAAGAGAGGGCTACAATAATGAAATACAACATAAGAAGTAACCTAAATACAATGGTCAATGTGAAACCACTAGTGAGTGAGCTAGCATGATAAGTATGCCATCACTCTCGGTAGGTAGACCATGTTGATGAAGTCTAGAAACAAGCCATATCCTATGGTAGATGAAGTCCAAAAACAAGCCATATCCTATGGTAGATGAAGTCCTTATATAAAAGGCTACATGCATCACGTTAAGGATATTGGAGACCCAACCAGGAGGTCATAGTTTCAATTCTACCTGCAAAACATTATCTTGATGGCCAAGACCAAAGACATATTGGCCAAGACCAGACATATTGGTCAAGACAAAAGACATTATCTTGATGGCCGCCAAGGCCAAAGACATTTCAGCAAAGACCAAACACATTATCTTGATGGCCAAGACCAAAAGACATATCGACCAAGAATTATAGTAGGCTAACAGCCTTAGAAAGGGAAAGCCCATCAATTGGGCATCAATATATTTGGAGAATCTAAGAGTAAGGGCAAGCTCCACCATGGTCAGGGGAGGCCCAACTATATTGCATGCACATTTAAGAGCATTGGCCAATGCTACATTAGTAGACTATGAAATAACCAAGAAGTGCCATGGTAAAAATATTTCTACTGTTACCCCTAGGAAGAAGTGTTTGCCTACAATGCGTCTTATCATCAAAGCATAGGAATGTCACCATTCAAAGCACTCTATGGGCAAGAATGCTTGTCTCCTCTAAATTTCTCTGATCCGACCATAAGAGTTGAGGCATCCAGGGAAATGCTCGAAGAGATGGAGGAACAAACCAAGGCTATCCAAAAGGATATTAAAGCTGCCCAAGATCGACAAAAGCATTATGCTGACAACAAGAGGTCTGAAAGGATCTTCAAGGAAGGAGACAAAGTTCTTCTACAAGTGCAACCCAAACGAAGTTCTCTATCACTTGGGAAATATAAGAAGCTCAACCCTAGGTATTGTGGTCCTTATACAGTTATCAAGTGTCTAGGTAAAAGTGCCTATAAACTCCAACTCCCAGCCCATATCAAAGTCCATAATGTATTTCATGTAAGTTTGTTAAAGCCATATGTCCCCAGTCTCGATCATATTCTTGATGATGAACAAGTTGTAATCCCTACTCAAGGAGTCCTTGAATTACAACCCAGTAGCATCATAGATTCTAGGGAAAGGCAACTCCGAAATAGAACTCTTGTAGAACATCTAGTTCAGTGGAAAGATTACCCTGAAGAGGATGCAACTTGGGAAGATGAAGCTACACTCTTAAAGGATTATCCCCAATTCATGACGAGATGAGGACATCTCGATTTCTTTAAGGGGGGAAGGATGTAACGTACCCATCTTCACTAATAAAGAAATTTCCATGTAATTATGAGTTTTTATGGTATAAATATCAATGATTTTATTATTTGAGTCATTTCTACTTAGAATCTTCAAATTCTGAGCCCAAATTCGGAATCTGCGCGCGATTTTACCCTAATATAGGATTTTACAGCATCCAAAAACGGACACCAGATCAAGCCTATACGCTAATTTTAATCATTTTAGTTAAAAAACGGCGACCTTTAAACCTTAATAAATGCACGACCGCACGTCTGATTGACGAACGGTCTGAACCCCTGCGACCAGGAGAACCTCCCGGACAAAAAAAAAAAATTTCGCCCCCCGAGGCGGTCCGGCACGCAAATGGAGACGAGCGTCCCAAATTTGGATACCCCGCCCCAAAATTTGGTCCGTACACACCTACTAGGGCGCTCGTACAATGGCCGCCCAAGAACCAAAGGACGGCCGCCCAGTGTATGGTCCACGCGTACCCTTAGGTGGACACCCAGACCGGATAAAGTACATGCGTACCACTCCTTTCCCAAACAACCGACACCGTACCTTTCCCGTAGACCCATGCAGGCCACTGATCCATAGCCTTTGAAGGTACACCATCCTTTCGTCCTTGCTTTGCGCAGCGCCCGTACCCGCACCCCTCAGCTATATAAACCCCCGGGGTGCTCCTTAGTCAACACGCATTTCTGTGTAACGTATGCCCTGTTGTGCTGCCGTCCGTCCCTGTGTAGCGTACTTGCTGCAAGTACAGCCGCCCTTGCAGCCACCCCTCTCACACCCCCCTCATTTGGCTCTTTTCAGATAAGCCAATTTTCCTCCATCCCCCTTGCTAGAGGCCAGTGTCCTTAACTCTTCTCTCCCCCCCCGTGTGAATAGACTTACAGAGAGGCTTGCAGCAACCCCTCCCAGCCCTCTCCACGTTTTTGCCTTGCCCTTAAGGACATCTCACAATCCCCCCCCCCCCATTTGCGTAGACTTTAGCAAGGGATTTTTGACTCGAGCGAGGGTTCGTGCGCCATATTCTTTTGCTCATACGGTGAGCAAACGAGCTCGGAATTCAGATCCGACTGAAGCGTTTCGATCGGAGCAGCGAGCTCCACAAGGCGACGCCTAAGATGGCCTCATCTCGGAGACGGCAAAATATTGCCTCAAGAGGGGCACGTAACAACGAGATGGAGGGAGATACGCCCAATGCGGCTCCAGTCCTCCCTTTTCAAGCCCCTCAAGGAAACGGTGGCCAGGTTAGCTTGGTTAATTTTCAAAAGAAGAGATTTTTCCTTAAATTAGTATTAATGAATGGTATCTTTTTCTTTTAAAATGAGGACATAAAAATTATATAAAGTAACGACTTATGTGATGTTGTATTCGATAAATTGCGTTGAAATTGTTTTCTTCATGAATTGTGAATGCTATATTTAGAAAATTGCATTGAAGTTGTTATCTTTAGAATTCAAGATTTTTTTTGGCTTCAACGTTAACTCCGTTCCGTGCTTGTGTAGCCGGGCGGCATCGTTAGCAAAGCCCGGGAATGGCCCAAGGTATCCCTCATACCTTTGGGAGAATAAGGATCGCCGATTGAGGCGAGAGATTATGAGGCTGCCTAGTTCTGAGGGCCCAGGCTAGTGCGGTAAATAAGCCCACCCTAGTGTGCAGACATCCCTCTGAGGGGCGGGAGGATCGAGCGATGGAGCCTGAGAGGGCGACAGGCTGGCTTGAGTCCTCGCCAGCGGCGGCCAACGATGAGGTGTATGGTCCCGTAGGGTTTTGCCCAGCATGTAGAGGCTGGCTCATACCCATTTTCAGCTTTTGTATCCCCTTTGACCACGTATACATTGGTGACTTGTCGAGAAAGATCTGGCATATCTGGCAACAAAGTATCCTCATCTTGTTGCTGTCCAAAAATTATAGCCAGAATGTCCTCCAATTCAACACCCATAATGTGTGCATAAAGGCCCACATAGTCACACTCCATGCATTGGCCAAATGTAAAAGTGAACGGAGATCTTCCATTTCTTTTAGCAAAGCCCAAATCTAGCAATATTGTGAGTGTATAATAGATCTTCTATCCCCACTCAAAGTGATAGGGAAACCAAGAGTCGGTGCTAGCAATTCACATACATTGACTCTTCTTATCTCATCTTCACTTGTAGTAGCTCTCGGGGGGTGCACTACTAGAAAACCCTAGGTATCACGTGTGTTCAAGAGGTATTTAAAAGACCCCTTAACTAAAATTTTCCCCCCAATAAAACAAACCCTCTTTACTTATATGAACTAGCAGATTTTTTTCTAAAGCTGAATTAAAAAACCCCTCCTGTTAATGTAATCCTGTTAATTTTTCTCAATGTATCTAATTAAAAAATCCCTCCTATTGAACTCACGTGGTACACTAACATTTTTTGAGGTGAACCCCCTGAGTAGTAGCTTCACCATCAAGAATTGTGCATTGCTTTTCTCCAATCACTCCTTTAAAGAGAAAAATGTTTGACAATGTGGCTCATTGATAGAAAAGAGTGAAGGGTATCATTGATTGCACATATGAATTAAAGAGGAGCCAAACATAGGCACACTTGATCCATATGTATCAACTTGATGTATAGGCATACCAAATATATTTGCCCTGCCTTATTGCATCATCGGCCTTCCCAACACACTTGTCTCGTATGCACCACTTTGATGCATAGGCATACCAAACACCTAAGTTCCACATTGTTGCATTGAATATGGAGGTAAGTTTCCCTTTCCAAGAATAGGTCCATGACTTTGATCACCATAATGGATACTAGCTTTAAGAGCATGTAATGTATTTGCACGTGTTGAACCCAAAAGGCTTACCATCTTGTGGTCCATTTGCTTGAAATGTAAGATTCCTCCCTCCAAATTTTGAGGTGCAAAGGTGTAAGAACCTCCCCTTCTATTCTTGTAATTATTCCCCTCTCCAAAATAGAAGAAAGATCTTGTTTTACCTTGTTTTGGCCTAGAGAGAGATAATCAAAATTGAGATATCTTTGGATATAAAAATCCTCCTAGTGTCTAGAATGGATTCCCCTGAAACAAAAATTCAAAATGAACTTTCCAATGTGCATTTGGAATCAATTGAAAATGTGTATAAAGGACCTTAGCCTAAGAGTCTACATTTTTAAAAAAATTTGGATTATGGTCCAATTAAGGTTCCAATGGGCCAATTGGATTAATCCAAGTGTTGGGATGAGATAAATCCAAAAGAATAAAAGAAAATATCCAAAAATGAGTAAATGCTCACATAAGATGAAGAGTTGACTAAGTACAAGGTTTGAGATATTACTTAAAAAATGAGATATTTTAGAATAATGATGCATTTTTGACACCTTGGTAAGGAGAGGGGGACTCTTGAGGTAGGCGCCTATTTCACATGTGTGGAAGGGTTTTTAATTCAAAAAAATTGTGATATTTTTATCTCTCCTGGATCAAACCAAATAAAAAAGGGAACCAAACTGGTCCAAATCTTGTCCAAATTGAGTCAAACTGAACCTGGAAAATTCTAGAACCCAATTGGACTTGGTTAGTGGCCTCCCTCACCTATAAATAGATCCTTAGTCTTTTGTAAAAAAATATGTAAGCTATACCATGCCAGTATTACATTAAAATAATCATATTTTCTATTATCCCTTAAAAATCCTCTACTTTTGGAGAGCTTGGAGCTTCTCTCTCTCTTCAACAACTCTTGGAGCTTTCTTATCAACTTACTAAACCAATTGATTGGTTGGGGGCTTCACTTCTAGATAAAGAAGCAAGCTAAACCTTGAGGTAAGAAGAAATTTTATGGTTTTTGTTAATATTCTCAAATGATTTCATTTCTCAACCCCTCTCAAGCTTGAGAAGTTTCTAATTGGTTGTTTTAAATGCAAATCAAGCTTTCTCTAAGAATTTTAATGAATAATTAAGAAAAAGTTAATCTTTATGCTTAATTAGAATGCTTCTTATGTATATCTCTCTCTCTCCAAAAAGAATAGTCATTTCTATGGCTAATTCTTTAGCAAAAGAATGCTTCTCATTGATAAATTCTTATTTCAAAAACCAAACTCTAAGCTTGTTAAGCTAGAGGATAAGAAAATGGTATTTTTATGCTTTTATGTTAGCAAAATATTGGTAAATTATTTTAGATTATTTATAAGTAGTTAAAAAGCTACTTTAATTGATTCTAAATGTGAAAGAGATAATCCTATCATTTTAGAAAAAGAGGAATAATAGAAATAACATAATCTAGTAGAAATAATCATAATTAAGTTTATGATTATGGCTAAATTTATGATTTAATTTCATAATTTGGATTTAAGTTTAAGAATAGATCTTCTATCATAATTGTATTACAATGTCTTATTCTTTTTTAGAAAAATTAAAAATTATTAGTAATAGCAGTGAAGCTATGGTAAAATTTTTAGAAAATAATACATATCTTATTTTTATGCGTAATGCTAAAAGAGGACTTCCTACCATATTCTAGGATTGGACATCCTATGCAAAAAGAATGATTTTCATCATATTCATGAGAAATAATTTTGTAGTTATGCATAATTAATTGATTATAAGAAAAGAGTACATTTTGATAAATTTATTTTTATAAAAAAAAGAGGAATTCCCATGATAATTGAGATCCAAGTAATCAAATGGTAAAAGATGAATTTTTGATAAATTTATTTTATGCAAAAAGAGGAATTCCCATGATAATTGAGATCCAAGTAATTAAATGGTAAAAGAGAAATTTTTCATAAATTTATTTTATGCAAAAAGAGGAATTCCCATGATATTTGAGATCCAAGAAATTAAATGGTAAAAGCGGAATTTTTAGCATAATTCAAATTATGAGTATTTATCAAAAGTGAAATTTTGAGCATTATTAATTTTATTGGGAAATATGGGTAGAATTGATTTTTGTAAATCCCATGAATCTTTTACTCAAAAGAAGAATATTGAATATATTTCACTTGAAAAATTTGAGAAAGAATATGAAAATATCCATCGACAATGTGGTGAGATGTGGATCTAAATGAATATAAATGATGTGATGTATTGTGAATGGATGGATGAGATGAAATATAAGGGATGTGATGTGGATGGGTAGATGTGAATGGATGAGATGTGACGGAGGATAGATGTGATGAGATGTAATATGATGTGATTGGATGAGAATGGATGAAGACGATGGAAATACATATGACTGGATGCGGGATAAGCAATGTGAATTGATGTAGAATAATGTGGAATAACAAGAAATAATGTGGAACAATGTGGAAAGATGAGAGTTCGTTAGAAATTGTATTTATGAAACTTGTTTTTAAATGACTGTTTTATGTCAAGAATGCTGGGAAAGCATTTTGACCATCTTGTGAACGAGGTCGTAGAGAGACCTAAGTGATAAAGTTGCAGGTTGACGGAGAGTCAATGCAAGATGTCTCGTGTAGCAAGGTAAGCCGAGGTCTTGACCAACCTTGGTTCGATTTAAATGGTAAGCTTCCAGTATACGGTGGATGAGGGACCAAGGAAGCGGCCTATGAGTGAAGCACTAGGTGACCTGCGAAGGAGCCTAGAGGGTGCTGATGACTGTTGAAATATACAAGTGAATAGGGTGTGTGTGGAAACAAGCCCTTAGCAAGAGGCTGTAAAAGAGAATCTGTAATGAGTGAGAAGCTGTGAAAAGGTGAGAAGTATCTACTGGGAGGGGTAGCATGAGAAGATTTAGGAGGTGTGGAGATATTCTGGGAAGAGGTGGAGTGAATCAAGGAGAGATCAGTGGGATTAGATGCCTAGATGTAAACTTTATAAATTGAGACATTGGCCTAATGAGAATTTGCTGGTTTTTGATTATCCATGCCTACATTAAGCTATCAGTTAATTACTCACTAATCATGTCTTAATTATCATCTAATCTCTTTTCTAATGATGTTGATTCTAGCATTTGATCCACCATAGCTCATCACATTACTGTAAATTTAACATGGTATCAGAGCAGGGATTTCATTGTCTTCACAATTTCGTGATCACGTTAACAAAACCTGTTGTTAACATATTAAAACTTGTGATCACATTGTATATTCACATGACCTAAGCAATGACCTGCCAGAACCCGTAACACCTTCGGGCTTCTTGGTTTTCCCGGCGGGCCCGCCGGGATAAGTACATATCCCGGCGGGCCCGCCGGGAAAACCAAAGAACACCGACGGGGTTCTGTTCTGTTTATAAACACTGCCCGACACCCATCGTGGAACTTTTGGGGAGATAGTCCTTGTTTTGGGGGCGTGATATCTCTCCTCAAAGTACTTGTAGAGCTCTCGAGTTGCTAGAAGTGTCCTCTTGGGAAGAACGTCCTTATCTTGGGGGCTGTCGTCTTTCCTTGTAGGCACTCCTAAGGCTATTGAGCCACTCATCCTTAGTTCTTTGAATTGGGGGCAGGGTGTGGTTCGTAGCTAATACTTGCGGAGATTTAGGGACAAATTTGGAGTCATTCAGCTTTGCATTTGAGCTACGTAGGTAATCTACCTCATTCTGCTTTATGAATGGTTTGATGGAGCCAAGAGTCCTGCTTAGGGGCTTGTATTGGTTCTTGATACTTGATATAGTTTAGAGTAGACAAGGGTCTATTGTCCTATACTAGAGTATTGGGCAAGCATAGATCTTTGATTTTCTTTGTGAATGTTAGAGAAGGTCTATTGTCCTATACTAGAGTATTCGGCAAGCATAGATCTTTGATTGTGTAAAGTATCCTTAATTGGGTACAAAAACCATCCTTCATTGGGGGTGCAATGTGCATGATAGTTTCGAAGTAGTTTTGTAGTCAGACCTTGCAAGATAGTTTCGAAGTATCTTTGTGTTATGTGATGATCTTTTGTATTTGTCAAGATAGTTTCGAAGTAGTTTGTCTGCTAATGTATGTTTTGTAATACGTGAGTGACTTTGTTGTTTTTTCATTTGTGTATTCATTGTTATATGCTTGGTTGAATAGGTTATTTGTTGAGATGGAGAACAATGTTGGATCCAGTGATACCTCCAATAGAGTCCAACTTTATTAGCTTGAGGTTATAGAGTACAAGAGCCAATAAATAGGGCAATTGAAGATATGATAGAATGAATAAAGGGAGCAACTCTTATATACTTGTGCATGAAGCAGTCGGCTGTAGGAAACAGGCCGACAGCTCCATGACAGCATAAATAGAGAAAGATGCAATATTTTAACACTCCCTCTGCATCTTGAAGTGTGCAAAAAAGTCAGAAGAAAACTGATGATGAAGGTGCGACCATGGACACCTCAACATGGCTAGTATTGAGTACACCTCAAAAAATGCACATGTCAGCTTGTTGTCTTCAGAAAACATACTGCCACTATAAAGAGTACACCTCAAAAAATGCACATGTCAGCTTGTTGTCTTCAGAAAACATACTGCCACTATAAAGAGCAAAAGAAAATGTGCTTGGCTCCAAACTCAAAGTAGAACTGTGAACACATCACATCCAATAAATAGTAGGAAAAAAAAGGCACATGGGATAGAGTGGCAGTATGCAATTAACATTGGTGATCGATTCATAGATTGGGAGTGTAAGCTATGCCATGCAGTAAAATCAGGTGGGGCACCTCGACTAAGAGAACACTTTTTAGGCGGACCGAAGAAAAAGTCATGTACCCACCCCTCTGCACCTGTAGTGGCCAAACGCATAAGAGAAGAAATTCAAAAGAAAGATTCAAGAAAACATGACACTCCTACTGTTAATGTATCAAGGCAGCAAGAACACTGTTGTTCTAATCATCAAACTCCCGCTACATCGCCTGCTTGTACTCCGAACGTCAATGTGCAACCAGAAAGTAATCTACCCACCAGTGCATCTTCATGCAAGCGAAACTTTGACGTAGGAAATATATCCATGCGTCAAACTTCATTGCAAGAAAGTCTACATCAACGATGATGCACAACTCGCCCTTGCTGAAGCGATTTACTTTTCTGGGAGTGCTATGATGATGGTGGACAGTGAGCATTGGTGGAAGAGAGCATGGAAGAAAATTGGTGAGTTTGGACCAGGGTTTTCACCGCCTACGTACCATGCTATGCGAAATGATCTATTAGAGAAATGTTATGCGCAAGTAAAAGAATGTGTACAAAGAATAATTCTTAGCAATATAGAGCTTTCTGAATGTAGTATAGTAAGTGCTGGTGGATGGTCTAATGTACAAAGAAAGCCATTAATTAATATAATGGTTATTTCACCTAGAGGTGAGACTTTCATCCGTGCCGTGGATTCTGCTAGTTCAATCAAAACTGGGGCTTACATTGCTCAAGTCATTGGCTCTGTGATAGAGGAAGTGGGTGCCAAAAATGTAGTCCAAGTCGTCATGGACAATGCAAAGAATTGCAAGAATGCATCCAAAATCCTACAGCGACAATATCCACATGTTTTTCCGGTAGGCTATAATACTCATAGTTTGAATCTTGTACCTTGTGAGAAGACATGATTATGTAGTGCCCAAAGAGATTGTATGTGTTTTAAGAGGAAGAAAGTGTGTATGTGCCACAAAAATGGAAGAGAGAGTGCAAAGTGTGTGTGTCATGGGTGTGTGGATATATGGGTGTGAGTGAGTATGTATGTTGTTGACTAAGAGATATGGGTGTGTGGATATATGTGAGTGGGTATGTATGGTGTTGACTAAGAGATATGGAAAGCAGATCGATGACTTTGACATCAAGTGAGGCCCTTCAAGTGATAGCTCCATCCATAGGTCCATGTAGGTCCTCATGGCATGTTGTTGGAGCAAGATCAGAGAAAAGAGATGACTTTGTGGCCTATGCTTAATGGCCACAATGCTAGGAAGAAATTCATGCACTGTTGGGCTTCTTGAGCAAGGGAAGGAGGTAAGAAGGTGCACGACAAAGGGAACCAAGTGATAGAGCCCATGGATCATGCCCTTGAGAATGGGGGCTCTTTGATACCATCATGATAAGGATATGGATCATGCCATTGAGAATGGGGGCCCTTTGGGACCATCATGATAAGGATATGGAGCTATGGTTCTTTGTTGTAATTGGGTAAGAAGCGATTAGAAAGAAGGAGAGTTCTTTTTGGGCACATGGTAGCTAGAGAGGGAGAGTTCTTTTTGGCCACATGGTAGCTAAGGGGAAAGAGAGGGGGGAGCCATAAGGTTGTGCTTCATATCTTGCATGGGGGTCAAGAGGGAAGGCAAATGGAGCATATTAGCTACAGGTAGCAAATGACTGGCCTCCTCAAGACTCCAAGAGAAATGCATAGAAGAAAGATAAAGGGGTATACAAGGGGCAAAACAAGCTCTCACCTGAAAAGTACAAGAAGAAGAAGAACTAGTGCTTCAAGTGTGAAAATAAAGGGCACTCGTATATCATGCTTGTCCTACAAAGGCTACGAAGAAGGGTCCTCCTCAAGATTCACAAGTAAGTTTCCCATCAACCATGCAAAAAGAGGCTGATCAACTATGCTATGCATGGGGAAAAGTTAGGGATCAAGATGCCTTCATTCTCTTTGATCCTAGCTCTTCCCATAATTTGATTTTAATTGAGGTAGCTCAAAAACAGGGCATCAAGACTATAGAAACGGGACCTTCACTTGACACCGATGGAGCCTTTAAAGGGCAACAATCCCTATCACACCATTGATTGGGAAGCTTAGGCTACATGTCCAAGGCTATATTGATCAAGAGGAGTTTATGTATCTCCTTTGTTGCATGAGGATGTTATTTGAGGGGTGCCATGGTTTCATCGCATGGCCATACAACTCACTTATCTTGATAGAGTCATCACTTTTCAACATAGAGGTAAAGCCATTAGTATTAGCAGTAAGAAGAAGGAAAGCACCATACTCATTGTATTTAGTGATGCTATACAAAAGTCAAAATAATCTTCTCTTTTTGTGTATATGGATCTTGTCAAAGACTCTCCTTCCCCTTACAATACACTCTCTCAAATGTCTAATACTAATATGAGCTTTAATGATGAAATCAATTATATGTCTTTCTTTCAAGCACATAGTGATTGTTTTTCAGACTCTATCCCTAGTGAGTTACCTCATTCACCACCATGAGGAGAGGATGAAAATAGTATTGAATTAGTGCTAGGTAGTGCACCCCCCCTTAATAAGCCTCAATATCATGTCTCTCATGCACAATAAGAAGATATATACTGTCAAGTGTATGAGCTTCTTGAGAAGGGGATGGTACGGCCTAGTTCATCTCCATTTTACTCACCTGTGTTGTCAGTGCAAAAGAAGGATAGGTCCCATTGCATGTGTGTGGGACTACGTGTGCTAAACAAGAGAATTGATTTCTAGTCCCTTGTATTATAGAGGACACTTTTGACAAGCTACAAGGTTCATCTTACTTTGATAGGATAGTGACTTTAAAAGTGGCTATCATCAAATAAGGATTGTATATCATCATCTCCATAAGACTAACTTTAGTACACATAGTTTGGCTTGTATGAGCACATGGAGATGCCCTTTGGCCTTACCAATGCTCTAACAACCTTTGATAGGCTGATGGAAAGATTATTTAGGAAGCATAGGGCACACATTGGAGTGTTCTTTGATGATATTATCATCTACTCTAGGACAATAAAATAACACAAAGAGCACTTAAAGGAAATTTTAGAAGAATTGTATGCTAATAAACTTTATGTAAATAGGAAGATAAGTGAGTTTTTCCTTAATGAGATCAGGTATCTTGGTCATATTATCTTTAAGGAGGGTATCCAAATGGATCCCAAGAAGCTTAAGGTAATAGATGAGTGGACACAACCAAAGAATCTTCATGATTTAAGAAGCTTTATTGGCATGTGTTCCTATTATAGATGCCTTTTTTCAAAGTTATCTATAATAGCAGGTCCACTCCATGATTTGACAACAAAGAAAAGGGTAAAAATTCAATGGACCATGAAAGAAGACATTGCTTTTCAAGAGCTCAAAGAAAGGCCTATGACAACAAAACCACTTTTGGTACTATCCAATATTAATAAGCCTTAAGTTCATTTTAATGTTTGTGGTGATAGCATTAGGAGTGTTCTTTCTAAAGAAGGACATCCTATTGCTTATGAAAGTAGAAGGTTGAACTCATGAGAGCAATACTAGGAATCTATGAGAAAGAATTGCTTGTAGTTATCCACGCTTTAGATTCTTTTAAGCATTAATTATTTGTGGGTACACCCTTCATAATATGTATAGATCACCAAATCATTAAAAACTTTCTTATGCAAACCAAGCTTTCTAACAAAAAAATGAGATGGGCTAATTTTCTCTCTCATTTTTTTTTCATGTAGCCCACATCCCTGGAAAGCAAAATGCAATTGTGGATTCTCTCTCACAAAGGCCCAAATTAAATGTTGTCATAGCATATAATCATGATCTTGCAAAGCATGATTGATAAGCATGCACAAGATGAAGGCTATATCTCTATCATGGTAGATTTAGAGAGTAACAAGGCCCATGAAACTTTCTCACTAAAGGAAGGATTCCTCTTGCACGGTTCATGATTATGTGTAACCAAGGAACTTCGTGTGAGAAGGGAATGTACGAATCTAATGCTCCACCATATATAGGGCATTGTGGCATCCAAGCCTCAAGCAATAGAAACTTACTTCTATTGGCCCTCTATATGAAGGGACACCCATGATTATGTAGAACAATGCATGGTATGTCACAAAAGGTGAAGAATGATAGAGGAGAAGCCTCTAGATTGTTGCAACCATTGCCAATTCTAGAAGCTCCATGGGAGAGAATTTCAATGGACTTCATCTTTAGATTTCCCAAGTCTATACATGGAAATATGGGTATATGGATCGTGGTAGACTGATTTAGCAAATAGGCTCATTTCATACTTGTTAAGAAGACTATTAAGTCACACCACATGGCTATGATATTTATATCCCAAATTTTCAAGTACCATGGGATGCCAAGTTCAATATTTTCTAAAAGAGCACCAAGAATGCCGTCTCTTTTGGAGGGGGACTACTTGAAAATTTGGACACTAGACTCAATTAGCCTCAATGGTCTTAATGATGTATTAATTCAAGCTAATCTCTTTTGGTAAAGAGTTCAAGAGTAAAGATTAATACAAAGCCTTTTGAGGGGGGTTTGGCCTCAAGAAGTCCAACCCTCAATCTTGTGCTGTGTTAACATCTTTCCTTTATGTGCTTGATATGCATGCTAGTTGAATATGTGTGTGAGTCACCAAATGAATGCATTATCTACTATGTTATTCTTGTCACATGCTACCATTACTAAGGGCATTAATTATCTAGGAAAGCCTAGGTGTCATTAAGACTAGCTGCTAAAAGAGCTAAGAGCAAATACATTTTATTTGCCTTAAAAGAGCTTAATGCAATTGGATTTCAATTGGGCTTTTGAAATTCTCTTTCTAGATCCAAATTTCATGCAAAAGCAAGGAGTTGATCACACCCTAGTGGGATTTTTGTAATAGACTTATTTATTTATTTTTGTATATAAATTTATTTATTTTTTGTTGTAATTTTTTCTTCTATGTTTACTCGATTGGGTAGCTATGAACTATTTCTAGGAGCTTTTGGAACAAGCAAGGAGCATTGTTGGAGAACCAGCCTTCCATATGTTGAGGAAAGAGCTAGCGAAAGCCTAAATCATTATCATTGATGAGATATCAGTATCTCTTGTTGACAGGAGAGTTTTAATCCGACTAATTCATGAAGGATTGTATCTTGCAAGAGAGATGCATAGCTACAACTAGCTTATTGTGTTGGGACATACCTTTTTCGCTCAACCTTATCCACTCATACACACAAAAAACTCTCAAGCTAATTCGCAAGCATTAAGGGGATACCATGAATATTGGCAAGACAATACTTCCCTTGAATCCTATCATTCCCATTGACTAAACTATGGATAGCATCTTCAAGCTCAATCCCCTTAAAAGCCTTCTCAATCTCACATACAATATCCTAGCAATTATTCGTCGGCAATCCCACATATGCATGCCCTACTACTTCATTAGTGGTGTGATAAAGAGGGAGACTTCACTCAATCCTAAACATAAAAACTCAATAAACACATTAGGCAAACATCTAACTAATCACCATTGCAAGAATTTACCCACAAGCATCTAATTAACCACCATTGCAAGAGTCTACCCACCACAAGCAAGTAATGCTCGAGTGTATAATAGAAAAGCAAGCAAGCAAGCAATCTGGTGATAGCAAGCATATAAGCATGAATTCCAATAAGCTCAAGCATGCACACACACAATGCTTCATGAAAACCTACTTCATAACCATAGCAAGCTACTTGACTAATCATCAATAATTTAGCAAATAAGATTGCCCACAAGATTAATCACTCAAGTCAATCAATCAAATCATAAGCTCCAATACATGAATGAAAAAGAGGAGAGATAGGCTTCATTGCCCACAAAAAGCATGAACAAGGACTTAATCAAATTAGCCACCATTAACTTAATCATAAACAAGAGATTAAAGAGGAGAGAACATTGCCCACTTCATTGCAAGAACTTTTATGCAAGAATGATGATAAGCTCATGATACCCTCACCTTTTCACCCTTTCTAGCTATTTTCTAGAACCCTTCAAGGAGATTTTTTTTTTCCATATTTTAGCACATTCCTTTCCTCTTCCCAAATAAGATGTAATCTTTTCAACTAGGCTAAGGTGTGATGTCACCAATCCTTCTCCATACATGGCTATAAAAGACTTGCCTTGTACCTCTCTTTTTTGTGAGCGTCTATCAAGAAATCCACTCTAAGCCTACAATTGTCTACAATGTAATCTTGATGATTCACTCTAGAGCATCTTAGTGTTAAGCATAATGTTCACTTGAGTTCTCCCATTAACTAACAAGGTAGACTAATGCTAGCATGGATCCTCACTCACTCAACATGGTTTCAAAGCCTCTTGCTAGAATTGTGCTTAGATATATATCTTGCATTGTCTCTCTCTCTACTACTTCATGAGCTTATTTCTCTCTTGCAATTAAGCCTCTTGCTTTTGCCTAAGAAAGGAGTTTTTTTGCATACATTACATCAGTCTTAGCATGTCTTGATTTTCCTAAGAAAGTTTAAGATTAATTTCCTTAGAGCTTGCTTTTGCCCTTACTAGCCTTGAGGTATCTCTATTGTAGAGGATATATAGCTTGCACACAACCTCTTTTGATGATAAGGTGGCATGATTGGCACCATGGTCTAAGCGGGAGAATTCTATGTTGGGGGGCAAAGGCCTTGCACTTGAATCTCATAGGGCAGATCTCTATTTAGTAAGGGCAAGTGGCCCTTTAATTAAAGCATATATCAAAGGCTTGGCTTCACATGGTGTCCACCCCAACTGGACTTCTCGTGTTGTGATGATGGCAGTAGTCTGACATCACATGCCCACATTTTAGCCGTGTGCTTATTTGATTCATTCACACACATCCCTTTCAAAGTCTGATTTCTATCATATAGAAATTCTAAGGGCTACACCTAGCATTAGTTGCAAGTCTAACTTGGAGTCATTCTCACCCGATGGTCAAACACATCAACTAAGTGAACGTTCCCATGTAGAGAATAAAGAATTCATCTACTATCTAAGGGATCATTCCCCCTATAGTAGGTAGAGGACCATTCTACTTCAAGGAGGCTTTTCCACCAAGGCTACATCCACACCATTCTCAAAGGCTTCATGTGTGATTCTTTCTTTCACTCTTTTCCTATGAATGTATCTTCTAGCCAGAAAATTGAATACATTGATATATCTAGTGATAGTGAATCTTCACTCCACTAATAATTCTTGCAAGAACATTGAATTTAATTGCCCATGATTAAACCTATTTCTAATCCAAGAAGAACATTACCAATTAAGAGGGCTAGGGATAACACTCTTAATAAGCATGTTTGGGTGCCCCCAAACAAACCGAAAGTCCCATGGTACTATGAGTATGCTAGGTATATAGGTTTAGGAGAATTTTTATCATGTAATATGCACCTTTAAGGTGACAGGATCCTAGAATTACTTTCTTGCATTCATATTATAAGGGGACCAGGTCTACTCCTATAAATTCTATGGTAAATCATCTCACACTTGGCAGACCAAGGTGAAATTTTTCTTAATGAAAAAGGGAACATGGGATGTGGTAAACATTGGTAAAGATAAAAGAATCTCCATAAGGGAATCTTCTGCTACTTGGGAAACTAAGAATAATAAAGCTTCAGGCATCATTGGGGATATGTGCACCATATATATCAATGCGAGTCAGCTAATGAGACTTGGGATACAATTGAAAAATTGTTTAGTGCTACCACAAAAATATCCAAGATAGGCCTTCTCATTTGTTAGGGTGGTGAATCCCATTGTGCCAGCCCCTAAGTAAGCAGTCAGACACCATTCTTTGTAGTCTAAGTAATAAGGACTCTCTTAATCCCTAATCACTCATTGTGACAAGGAGTCTACATCTTGTGTCTTCTTCTTCTTCTTCTTCTTCTCCATCTCTGTGCTACTCCACACACACACACATGCTCTGTGTGCACTCTTCAACTGGGTATCAGAGTAGATTCGAGCTCTAGGGTACCACTACTAGCACAGAGGGTCACGTTCTGAGAGCGAGACGCCCTTCGACATGCTCCAAATTTGCATCTCAGGTCATTTTCGGCTCCGTTTTCGACACTGTAAGTGCTACACAGCCATTTTCGTCATTTTCTATAGTAGGTTGATTTTATACACAGACTGCAGATTTGGTCTTTTTGGGTGAAAGTTAGGTTGTACGTGGCAAGAACCAATTATATTGGCTCCGATCTATAGGTTGCAGGTCACAGAAATACAGGTTACATGTCTCGCAGGTCATCATGCAGGTTGTAGATTTTGGGCATTTCTATTTCGTTGGTTGGAGTTAGCATTTGTGGCTCAGATTTGAGTCATTGGCATAGTAAATCTTGGAAGACATAGTGTTTATGCATGTATGCATTGTTACAATGCCTGCTAGTGTGCTTGTTACATATATTTGGGCTTGTGCCAGTTGTATGTGAGCGTTGTCTCATCTAGCATTGTGGTTTGTATTATGTATGAAATTGTGGAATGTATCTTTGTTACAAGGATGGAATGCAGCCTTTTGTGAGGGTCAAGGTGAGGTTTTATTGAGCTATGAGGCTCTCAATGTTGCGATCTCTTCGGTGATACAGGTTTTTGGAGCTATTCCTCGACAAACCCCTTAAAGCTATACCTATGTATGGACATGTGGTAGTTAGGTGATTGGATCACTTTGCTGTGTATATGCATTTGCTAAGAGGTATTCTTAGCTGATTTATGCATATAGCTGAGTAGTGTTCTCATCTATTATATAGTCCATACTATAGTTTGCTTTGGTTTTGATATCCAAATACAGCCCAAACTCTGCCAAAATTCAATCAGAATTTGGTTACGTAGAATTTTGGGGGCTACGTAAAAATCTGCACACGTAAGCTATTCCAGGGTTAAAGATGGCATCCCCTTTGGAGAATACATTGTTCAACATTGAGAAGTTAGATGGCACTAACTTCCTGTTCTCAAAAGAGCAGATTTATAATGTCTTGGTGCAAAAAAGCAGATTAAGCCTATCAAGCTGAAAGGAGTCAAACGAGAAGCTATGCCACAGGAGGAATAGCAAGACTTGGATGAGCTTGCCAGGTCTACCATCATGCTTATGCTCTCTAATCTGTTTACTTCAATGTCAAAGACAAGACCACCAATTATGATTTATGGATTATGTGACTTATATGAGAAGCAAAGTGTAGCTTCTTAGGTCTATTAACTTGGATGATGTTGTGGAGGGAAATAAGGGAGGGAATGCTGAGAAGAATCCTTTGAATCTGAAGGGCTGCTCATGGTTGTGCTAGGAGAGAGAAATGCTACTGCACATAGTTAAGGAAGAATATTGAATGCCACTTAGATTGAGATACACCTAGACGATGTTGGCTATGGAGGGAAGAACCAGAGAATACTCAGCGATAGAGAACTTGGATGATGTTGTGGAGGGAAATAAGGGAGGGAATGCTGAGAAGAATCCTTTGAATCTGAAGGGCTGCTCATGGTTGTGCTAGGAGAGAGAAATGCTACTGCACATAGTTAAGGTAGAAACTCCCATCACTCTAAACTTGAGGTGGAAATGGAGAAGCAGTAGGGAGAGAGGGGGAAAGAGTGGGAAAGAGTGGGAGTGTGCGTGTGTGAGTTAGCTCACGTTTTAGAGAGAGAATAGATCTGCAACCTTAACAGATCTGCAACTTTTATCAGATCTAAGCAGCAGAATGGTTCTTGAATGATTAGAGAAGAGGGGGAGAGAGTGGGAGTGTGTGTGTGTGTGTATGTGTTAGCTCACGTTTTAGAGAGATAATAAATCTACAACCTTAAAAGATATACACTTTTTGTCAGATTTAGGCACTAGAATGTTCCTTCAATGCTTGAGAGAGGGAAAGTGACTTTGATATGAAAGAGAGAAAGATAAAGAGAGTGTATAAGAGTCGGCTCACGTTTTAGAGAGAGAATACAGAGAGAGAATGTGCAAAATCTACTTTTTTGGAGTGTTCAAAGAGCTAAAAAGGGCATCCTTTTATAACCTCCAAGTGAGAGAGGGTGGTTATAACTTAAGAGAGAGAAGAGAGAGGTGGGAAAAAGACAATTTAAAATCCACACCTCTTTTTGGTAAAACTCTCTATTTTAATTTAAAAAAGCTTTTTTTTATTGCCCAGCATAGGCCTTTTTCCCACTCTCTTCTAGGCCTGGTCAAAGCTAGCTTAGGCTTTAAGCATTTCCTTAAACTGCCAAATAAAGAGGCCCTTCTATACCCCATTCACTTCCTAATGCCTGCACATGTCCCACACTTGTGAGGTCCTTGCGTTGTGTTTGGGACATAACCTTGGAATCTATATTGGTGGGGATGATATGTCCCAGTCTCTTAAGCACTAAATCCACAATTGATTTAGGGTTCACATTAGACGTTCCAACACTAGAACTAGAGCCTTGTGAAGACGAAGCTCTTTCACATTTCTTGTCCACAGGATTAGAGTCATTCGATCCCTTACAGATCATCGAAATCCATGGTGTCCAAGCAACACATATCAAAATTAGTGTGCTTCTACACATACAAGTGGTCATGCAGCTGAGTATTCCTCAATCCTTCCAAGAAGATGGAGATAAGTCACTTTTGACTTGGTACCTTATCTTCTGGATATCGATTAATATACTACTTAAAACAGTTAACGCAATCTCTCAATGACTCAAATTTTGCTTGCTTAAAAGAGTTGACTTGGCCCACCGTATCATACTTAATACCCATCTTAGAGAAGGCGGCAACAAAAGTTTTGGCCATCTTCGCAAATGATGACTTAGTTCAGGCTATGGAGGGTCTGAAACCAGGAAAGCGCTTTGCTCTCTAATGTGAGGCCAAATCCCTCTATCTTAGTGTGTGTATCAGTGATCTATTCGGCGTGCACTACTTGCTTGAATGCCGCTACATGGTCGTAGGGATCCCCTGATCCATCATATTTTTTGATGAGTTTTTGTAACGTAGAAAGTCTTACCCTTCTAGCATATTCATCATCGTTTCTCCGGTGCATATCCCGACCTCTAATTCTAGGCTCTTCCATTCTTGGTTCCACAGGTCTTGGTGGCCCTACCGGAGGTGCACATCGCGGAGGCACATGTCCCACTCGTGGTCGTTCCTCCCTTCATGGCTCTCTCACGGATCCTACGTTTCCCTCATGTGTCGTTCCTTTAGGGGTTGCTTTTGGGAATGTGGGTCCTCTAACAGTTGTTTTCTCCGACAAGGCTGATCCTGCTCAAGTAACGGCCGTTCCCATGGAGGTGCTACCGTTTTTCCATGGAAGGCAGTTTCCTCAGGTCGAGCCGTGTTTACTGCCTATGAACAAAGGTTTTCCTTACCATGTTAACTTTCTAATCTCTATCCAGTCCAAGGTCCTATAGTCATTCCCCCACCTATCCTCGATACTGCTCATAAAGGGCAACATCCTTCGTTCCACTATGACTAGATGTGTCAATGGAAGTTCAATAATTGGGTCTCTAGTGGTTGCGTAGTAAGTTCCTTCCGTGGTATCGTAGAAAACTTCTTTTATTGGGTCATCCTGAAACACTTTCGTGATCGGAATTTCCCTCTTTAGTCCCTTATCCACTTTGGCCTTGCTCTCCCCCTCTCTCTCTTTTCCTTTATTAGTATCATAATACATATCGAAAAATAACTCATTTGTAGAGGTGGGTTTAGATGCGTATTTGGATGGCTTGACGTCCCTGGTTGATCCGGATCGTGATGTATAGCCAGTCTTGAATCTTTGCTAGTTGATATTATACCAAAGTTATCCCCATCAATTCCGAATTCTTGGTGACAACATAGCGCGTTCCATCTTGGCTCATGTATTGGTCCTCTTAGTAGTTAACCTAGGGGTTCATCTCAAATGGAGATGAGACATCGGCTATCTTTACTATGTATCTATGCATAGGATCCTCATAAACCAATCCCCCTTTATCATTTGTGTAGACATATTGGAGCGGCTTGATATTGTGCATCAAATCCAAGCCTGTTCGCTCAAAAGAGTTTATTGACTTACCTTTACTCACGCTAGATGGAGTCGAGTGTAGGTCATAGGATCTCATGGGATCCATCTCTATCTCACTTGCGGTTCAAGAGCTTGTATCCTATTGAGAGTCGGATGATGTCTCTACGATACGCTCTGTTGGAGCTCTATATATGGCTCACTCTACCTAACTTGGTCTCACCTATATATATGTATCTTGTCCTCAATATGAATCAGTCTTTGGGAGCGTACATGATGTGTCTCTTGTCTCGTCTCTTTCTCTCTACATTTCAACATGGTATCAAAGCATCTATGAGGGAAGCATCTATGTCTTCTTGTTAAATTCATGATTATAATTTCATGTCTTACAAGATTGTTCTTTGATTATGTGTTGTCTACATGATTTTATAGCTTAACTTGTTGTAATTAGAGTTGTGTCTTAATCGCGTCCTTAAAACCAAAACCAGGTGCAGGTGCGTAGATTAAAGTTTGTCAACCGGAGTTGTGAGTCAAAAGTTATGACAGTTCAGGCAAACTGCATCTGTAAAACAGCAAAACAGGTTCTTTGTGTGAGCACACAGGTTTCGTCTTCATCAAGTGTCTTTGTGAGCACACAGGTTTCGTCTTCGTCAAGCGTTTTTAGCAACCCGCCCAAATCTAGCTTCTTCGTCAAGCGTTTTTAGCAAACTGCCAAATCTAGCTTTTTCGTAAAGCGTCTACCAATGAATCTTGTGTCCCACGTCTCGGATTTTGCTATTTTTAGCAAAGAGACCAATCTAGCTTTTTCATCCAGCGTCTACCAATGAATCTTGCGTCCCACGTCTCGCTATTTTGAGGACTCTTTTCTTATTGACATCTCTTATCTCTTGCAGTCGTCCTTGTCTATGGTGTGTAGATTTTGTGATTTTATCTTATACGTCTTCTCGCAGATAGATATGGCTATGACTGTTCTCGTCAATGGTTTTCCTTCTGGCCAACGTTCTATTCCTTCTTTTCAAGGCCAAGGGTTTCCCGGTTGGAAAGCAAAGATGCTGTTAATTCTTGAAGGCGATGAGCTCTCAGATGTTGTTATTGGCAATTCTCTATGTCCGTCTCAGCCTATTATTCCGAATTCTGACAATGTTCTTATCACGGAAGGCCCTGTTTTTGATGCATGGCGTCTTGCTTATATGGATTGGCAGAGGCGTGATAAAGCAGCTCGTCGGTATATTCTTTCTTCTCTTAGTGATTCTCTCATGCTTGTTGATGTGTATGACTTTCCTACTTCCCATGACGTATGGGAGTATCTTATAGCAAATTTTCAGAAAAAGTCTGTTACAGAAACACTTTATTTGAGAGGTTTGCTTTCAAACTTACAGTATGAAGTTGGTACTGCTATGACGGGACATATTGATTCTTTCAAATCTATTATTAATCAACTTGCTGCTGCGGGTGATCCTGTTCCACGAAAGCAACTTATTACAATTCTTCTTGATACAATAAAGGATCCGTCTTATGACAACATTGTTACCATTCTTTCTAACAAGGACGGTCTTGATTTTGACCAAACTTGCATATCTTTGATTGAGTATTCTCAACGTCAACAACGACGTAGCGTTGGTCATGATGCAGTTATGTTTTCACAACAAGAGGAGCCTGAGTCACAACAGTTGGAACGAGCCTTTAATGTGCGAAGGCGTTCTTTTCAACGAGGAAACCGTAGAGGTGGTCGTCGTGGTGGTAGATTCTCTCGTCTCAAATTTCCTAACAAGCATTGTTCTTACTGCAATAGGAATGGTCATACTGAAGATGACTGTTGGGCACGTCAATATGATGAAGAACACAACATTACCACAAAACAACCACGTTTATCTAGAGATTCTTCTTCTTGTGATTATTGTGGAAAATCTGATCATCCCTCTTCCATGTGCTTTAAGCGTCGATTTGATGTAGATCGAAATCGAGCATATGCAGCCGAGCATCATGATAATGTTATGCCTGAAACAAGTTGTGTTTTATGTTCAGTTCCCCCAGACAGAATACTTCATGTACGTGATGGTTCACTTTTCATTATTGATTCTGGTGCTACAGGAAATATGACATATGAATCTAAGTGGCTACATAACTATCATTCTTTACCTATTAAGCGTGTTGTTTATCTTGCTGATGATACAACTTGCCAAGTCAAGGGCATTGGAGATTTATATCTTGGCACCTTATCTTCTTCAACTCGAGTTTTACGAGGGGTTTTACATGTCCCAGAACTTCAACGTAATCTTCTTTCAGTTGCAAGACTTGTTGATCTTGGTTTGTTTGTTGGATTCGACCACACCAAATGCCGCATTGAGAAAGATGGACAGATTATTGCAACTGCTTCTCGTAATGGCAATTTGTTTGAGCTCTCTCTTAATGATGCTGTAGCAAATGTTGTCACTGCTCCAGGGGATCATGATTGCAAGATATGGCATCATCGCTTTGTTCATGCTGATTTCACAAAGCTTCTTAATCTTCATCGTCAAGGTCTTGTACGCGGAATGGATCTTAAAGCTCATCCTCATATGGGAATCTGTGAGTTTTGTGCTCTTGGCAAACACAATCGTAAACCCTTTCCGCTCTCGAATTCAGTTCATTCTCATGATTTGTTGGATCTTGTTCATACCGACATTTGTGGACCTTTGCCTCCATCGAGAACACAACATCGTTATTTCATTACGTTTATTGATGATTACTCACGGTATACAGTTGTTTTCTTGCTTCAACAAAAATCTGAGGCGTTATCTGTTTTTAAGCAATTTCACAAGGCTGCCGAACTTCAAACTGGACGTCGCCTCAAGAAACTTCGCAGCGATAATGGTGGAGAATATGTGTCTCGTGAGTTTGAGAGTTATTGTACGGACCATGGTATTCATCATGAACATACAATTCCATATTCACCTCAACAGAACGGTGTTGCTGAACGTAAGAATCGCACTATTATCAATGCTATACGATGTATGCTGATTCATTCTGGGTTATCTCGTGTCTTCTGGAGTGAAGCTCTCTTGACAGTAGTCTTTGTTCAGAATCATCTTCCTACTACTGCTCCTTCTGGTAAGATATCCATCACAGCATGGACAGGTGAAATTCCTTCTGTATCTCATTTTCGAACCTTTGGATGTATTGCTTACATTCATGTTCCTAAAGAAACACGAGCAAAGCTTGATGCTCCTGGCCTTAAAGTTATTTTTATTGGGTATTCTGACACTTCCAAAGGCTACAAATTCTATGACCCGTCCTCCAAGAAAGTGCTTGTGAATCGTGATGCTATTTTCAATGAACAGCTTATGGGCGGTACATGGTCCATGGATGATTCTGATGATACTAAATCTTTGCTTCAAGCTTTTCCATTCTTGTGTGATGATGAATCTTCTTCTATAGAGCAAATTTCCTCTTCACAACCATCTAAAGAGCAACTTTCCTCTTCACAACCATTGATTCCGAATGCTGTCATTGATGATGTTGACATTTTTATTGATCTGCCTATTGATTTTGAGCATGGTTCTTGTCATGTTTATGATGAAGATTTTGAGGCTAATGTTTTCTCTACTTCTGAAGATCCAGCCACGTACAGTGATGCTATATGTTCTCCACAAAAGGATCAATGGCAAGAGGCTATGGAAGCAGAGTATGATTCTCTTATCTCTAAAGGTACATGGATACTCACTGAGCTACCTCCTGGCCGTACTGCCATTAAGTGTAAGTGGGTATATAAGACAAAATTTAAAGCAGATGGATCCTTTGACAAATTCAAGGCACGTTTAGTTGCCAAAGGTTATTCTCAAGTTGCTGGCGTTGATTATCACGAAACCTTTTCACCAGTTGTTCGCATTACTAGTATTCGGGTTTTATTGGCATTTGCTGTTCAATTTGACTTAGAAATTCATTAGATGGACGTGCGCACAGCTTTCTTGAATGGAGATTTGAATGAAGAAATTTACATGGAGCAGCCAGAAGGATTTGTTATTGCAGGGAAGGAAGATCTTGTTGCTCGTCTTCATAGGGCTTTATATGGTCTTAAACAAGCTTCACGGGCCTGGTACATCAAGTTTGATCTTTTTCTTACCTCCCATGGTTTTCTCTCTTGCTCTTCTGATCCCAACTTATTTACCAAACACCAAAATGGTAGTTTTGTAATCCTTGCCCTTTATGTGGATGATACAATCCTTGTTTCCAATGATTTGGGATTTCTACACCAAAGTAAGCAGTTGTTATCTTCGGCATTTGATATGGTGGATCTTGGAGAGCTTCACTCGTGTCTTGGCATTCAGATTCAAAGGGATCGCAGTAAAGGTATTTTATTACTTCGACAGTCAAAGTTTATTGAAGATACTATTAAGAAGTTTGGTTTGGAATCTGCCCATTCAGCAACTACTCCTTGTCTTGCGAGTTCCATGAAAAACACTTCTGATGGTGGTGGCCAGCTTGTTACAAATCAACCATATGCTAATTTGGTTGGATGTCTTCAAGTTGTTGGTTTGAACACTCGTCCTGACATTTTGTTTATTGCTAACTATCTCGGGCAACACCTTGCATGTCCTTCTCTTAAGCATTGGTCTTTAGCAAAGCGCGTGTTGAAATACTTGAAAGGCACTATAGATTATGGTTTGGTTTATCAACGACAATTCACATCCGACTCCATTCCATCTCTTTCTCTTTTGGGTTACACAGATGCAGATTGGGCCAGCTCACATTTATCTATGCGATCTACTAGTGGCAATTGTTTCTTCATTAATGGTTGTCTTATTTCTTGGACCAGCAAGAAACAACGTTGTGTTGTAGTTTCTACAACCGAATCTGAATATGTTGCGGCATCACTTGCAGCTCGTGAACTCATTTGGCTTCGACAAGTGTTGACAGATATCGGCCATTCTCCTCTTTCTAGTACACCCTTGCAGTGTGATAATCAGAGTGCTATTAGTCTTGCAAAAGACTATGTCCAACATAACAAGTCAAAACATATTGCTGTGCATTACCATTATGTTCGATACGAAGTACGCAAAGGCACTATCATGATTGAACATTGTCCAAGTGACCAGATGATTGCAGATATTCTTACCAAAGGTCTCAATGAGTCACGCTTCATTCTCTTGCGCTCAGAGCTTGGAGTTGCCTCGGGTCACTCTTTCTAGATTAGGCTCTTTACTCTTATGGTAGCTTTGTACATATATCGTTGTAATCTTCTAGACACCATGCACTTTGCACATTCCACAATTGCTCACTATGACCTCTTGGTCCGTTTGTATATTTGTACATAGATGCACAATGCACTTTCACATCATTACTTCTGGTTCATATTTTCACATTTGTATAGGGGCTTGGGTTTTTCCCTTGTACTCCCCAAGGGTTTTTTCATCCATAGCTAGAGACCCTTGTTTGAGTGGGGGTGTTGGAGCTCTATATATGGCTCACTCTACCTAACTTGGTCTCACCTATATATATGTATCTTATCCTCAATATGAATCAGTCTTTGGGAGCGTACATGATGTGTCTCTTGTCTCGTCTCTTTCTCTCTACATTTCAACACGCTCGAAATTTGCAACCGCGTGAGTTTCGCTTCCTTGGGTTGGTGCCCGTGAAGCAACGTCGGATCCGCGCGGGCGGCGGAAGGAACTCAAGGTTCTTCCCGATCTCAAGTGCATACTTTAAAAGGCTACCCCGTCCCCACCCTTTTTGCTTTGTTTTCTTTTATTTTTGTTTTCTTTTTTTTTTTAAAAATTATTTTATTTTTTGGCCTACCCTGTGTCTATAGGATCAAGTGTCGACCGCCCGTGCTCTTTTGTGCTCCTAATGTGAGCTTTTCACTTTAGAAAGTGAAAATGGCTCAAGGCCTTCAACTTTGAAAGTGAAAAGAAAGGCTTAAGACTTGGAGCTTTGACTTTCACCTAAAGTAGAGCATCTTGGAAAGGTGCTCTTGGAAAGTGAAAAGAAAGGCTTAAGACTTGGAGCTTTGACTTTCACCTAAAGTAGAGCATCTTGGAAAGGTGCAGACAACCAAGGAGATTGTCCTAATGGTAGGGCACTTGTTTCTGAGCTAGAGAGAATGGGTTCAAACCCTCTCTCTTGCCAGCCTTAAGCAAGGCTTCCTATGCGCGTAGCCAACGAAGCCTTCGTAGCCTCGGTGGTGTCGAAGAGATGCTGGACTATGCCTTGGTCGCCGCCTTGGTCGTCCGCTGTTCAATATAGTGCTCATAGAGTTCTACCGATCAATAAATGTGTTGAGGAATACAATGTCAATCCGAGGACTCGACCCGATTAGTGCATGAAGGCTTATCCCTTGTGGGAGAGCTCACATACACAAAACCACCACTTGATGATTCAACCATTCCAACACCTCAATCAATCCCTCAATCCCTTGAACCCACTACACTAATCAAGAGAACAAGCAATGCATGGCAATCTCTTAATCCCATTCAAACATTGATTAAATCCTAGCTTTCCCTAATGCAAGCAAACCCATAAGCATGAATCCACTAATCCACAAACATAAGCAAGCATAGAATGTAACATTCACAAACCCACAAGCTCATAGAGAGAGTCTATCCATGAATAGCTCATTGCCAATGAAGTGGGCAAGAGCTTGCATCAATGGAGACTACACGCACACACACTAAAAGCATGCATACACAAGAGAAAGAAAGAAGCATTGAACTAATCATAGATTAGTCTACTTCAATGATGCTAAAAGAGATTAAGAGAAAGAAATGGAGCTTTATTCATTGATTAATGGAGCTTGATGCTCATTAGAGTACAATAGAGAGAGTTAGAGAGTTGCCATAGCTGGAGAGCTCAAGAGCTTCACTCAATAGCTTATGAGAATGGCCAAAAAGTCCTCTTTCTTTAGCTACACCTCTTTTATAGAGATGTCACTAACCCTAGGCCTCTTTCACACACATGGGCGGACAACCCGATAAGTGAGCCTTGCTTAATACACTTAGAACTCTCATTTAGAACCCACATTGGCCTAAAATGATTTACATTGCACTTCGACACAAAAATATGGAAAAATTATGTGCATTGTTACGTTCCCATGGCTACAATCCCGCTCTCTTGCATTAATTGCTTCCGGCTTCCTTCCATAATACGTGTTCCAGTGGAAAAACTGGGCATTGGGGATGGTCCAGGCATGTCCAGCTCAATGAGCTAATCATCTCTAGACTCCCTTGCTTTGGAAGGCTTTAATAAGTCTAGAAACTTAGTCTTAGAGAGCCCTCCTAATTTGTCTACATTCTCTGGATGATAGGTGACTTCGTAGTAGCGAACACCATCTCCACCCATGTACATGCTATCCTGGTCATCAGGGATTTAATATTCATGTGATCACAAGATTTTTTGTGATAATAACACATGTGAACAAGTAATTCACATGTTCTCATGTTACCGTTCACAAAATAACAGGTCACTTGCCATTTGGGAACCCCTTAAAAGCTTGGCTACACATGGGAATAAGCTATTCACATGTTCTCATGTTACCATCTTCACATAATAGCAGGTCAGTGGCCACCTAAGAAGATTTTTTATGCCTGACAAAGATAATTTTTTTAGGCCCTTGTGAAAGCTTTGTGAATATAACATGTAATCACAAGATTTTTTGTGTTATTAACATATGTTATTAACATGTTCACATGTTCTCGTTTACGTCAGTGAAATCCCTGCTGGTCATTGATGACTAGAGGTGTTCTATCAAGCTCTGAGAAAAAGTTGGCAATCTTAACAAGATACCGATGTTGTGGATCCCTAAAGATATCAGCTCCTTGAGCATTCATGTAGACATATTAAGACAAATTTAGGAATTTTGGAAATTATTCGAGTCCCATTTTTTATAGGATTGGTTGGAAACTCGGTTATATTATGTAGTTTGAGCTAACATCTATTTGTTGATGCACTCTTTGTGCCATTGGATTATATCTTGACACAACTATTTGGTGTATTTGTTTGTAGTTGTATAGATACATACATCAATGCAACAATATTGGAAGGACAAGGGAAACATGACACTAAACTTAATTGAGATTATACAACACCTTTCATATGAAGAAGATAATGTTAAATACTATCTCCACTTTGAGACATTGAAGTAAAAACATGAACTTTATTTAATTTGCCAAAAGAATTCTAAATATCACTTAAAAAGGAACCTTAGAAATGAGAGATCTCTAAAGGGCGTGGTGTTAGAAACAACAAAACAAAAAGTAAATCTCAATGACAGTAACAATGTGCTAAGTTTACGATTGATCCACAGATAAAAACCCATCTTAGACACTATATCAAGATTATAAATCATGATATATATGCTCAAATTTGAGAGACATTGAAGTAAAAACATGGGATAATAATGCCAAAGAACACTTGGAAAAGGAACCTTAGAATTGAGGGATCTCCAAAGAGTGTGGTGTTTAGAAACACCAAAAGCAATCAAATTTCAATAAAATTGTTACATTCAAGTTTACAATTCATCCGAAGACAAAAACCCTTCATAGACACTTTGTCAAGATAATAATTAAGTACAAATTGTATGTCAAACATAGAATTTTCTCATGTATTGCTCCAATATATACAAAGTTTCTCTATCATAAGCTGCTTCATTTACTAAAGTGTTGCAAGTATACTCCCATTTGTTCTTTGCATAAATCCAACCAAGTAACCATGCGCTGATTGTTGTCTCCAAAAAACTTTGAAGCTCCTCTATATTTTGATTCCACATCTTTGGAAAAATCAAGTAGGTTTTGGGCATATTCCACATTACATTGTAGAGGGCATCATAAAAAATTAGCGTGTTATTTCCATCGAGGTCATGAAAAATTCTCCATGCTACATCCAAGTTTTTGTGGTATACAAATCGATATCCAATTAGAAGATCCGTCTTTTGACATGCTACCTGCCTTGCTATACGACCTTAAACTTTGGTGGTGCCGAGGAAAGCACAACTCAAGAATGCGTCGTCTTTTGTAGTCTATTAGTATTCCATATCCATACGGTAAACCATTGCATGAAAAAATCAAGGAAAGTGAATGCATCTTTGCGAATCAAATGCCAAACACTTGTATTCTCTTCCACAAGATGCATATGTTTGGCCCAATCTGGACATACATCACCATGTTGCATCTTAATGGTCTTAAGTAAAACACCATTGAGTTCAAGTATCAATACTCTTCTTTGTTTCCTTATTGTATTTGGGGGTGGTGGAACCCTTTTGCTTCTAGGTACATGAGTCACCAATGATTGGTGCCACCTCAATAGTAAGTTTTCTGTACACTTGAAATTAAAGCTATATGCTTCGACATATCCTGTTGAAAACAAAATGCATGGTTAATGGACATTCAAAATTTTAAATAAATATATTATGTGCCAACAACATAATATATTATGTGCCAACAACATAAATTCATACATGATATGGATGGTCTTAAACCTACATGGACAAACGCTCCAATACCTCAGAAGTTCAACCAAAAAAAAAGAGCGAGTATATTATCAATGCTAAATTTCATCAAATTTATTGAATATGATGTATAAAAGATTTTTACTGTTGAGATAATTGACTCTATCCAAATTAAATTATAATATTGATAGCCTTACACCTTGACAAGGCAATATCTTCAATAAAAAACAAACACGTCTTCAGTTGCAATCAAATTTACTGTTGAGATAATTAACTCTATCCAAATTAAATTATAATATTCATAGCCTTACACCTTGACAAGGCAATATCTTCAATAAAAAACAAACACGTCTTCAGTTGCAATCAAATTGCAAATATTGACAAAAGAGATAATCAAATGACAGTAAATTTGGAGTACAATGGCATTTGATTGCTTGATACAATAGTGTAAAGATTTGGCTCATACAATCCAAAAATTAAACCCATCTAAGCACATTGTTTTGGCCAAAGCCTAAGTCTATCTTGTGGGCTTTTAGTACAAAATGGCTCCAAACGTTCTGTACCCAACAAGTCTTGATATTTATACAGATCCCATACTTCAAACTTCACGTTTAGACCTCAGCAATGGTTTCCTTCGACCTACAGCAACAACTAGTATGGGTTAGGTTGGAATCTGATTATACTGTCACTCAATGTTTAATGAAACTAGACATTATCCTACCCATAAGCTTAAGTAAGCCTTTTGTAGCCTTGATATGTATGCTTTTGCTGCAACTCCACTTATGAGATGACCACGATCATATCCCAAGCGAGTAGCATAAGCAATAGCATGTTGATCACTCAAAATCCTTGTTTTGTGACACACTTTTAACAAGCTTAGCTAGTCTTTGGATAGTGATGGTACTCCAGCTTTGGAGGCCAACATTGCTAGATCCTTGCTTATGGATTCTACTTCTCTTTTTTCCCCTCTTGATTGGACATACTTTAGCTTATCACCATTCAATGGTAAGTGTGAAGATGCACAAGATGAGTTTTCCACTTCATCTGAATATTCGTTGAGCTCTTCTCGCAAAAATTGAGAGGTGAATTGGAGCCATTCTTCCAGTACATCTTAAAAATTGGTAAATAGATTATGACCATATATGATAGGAGATTGGCCTAGCCAATTAAGCGAAATAATAGATTATGACCATATATGATAGGAGATTGACCTAGCCAATTAAGCGAAATAATAGACCTAATGTCATTTGTATTATTTAGATTTAAAAGGTAGGGTAGAAGGTCATTGCACAGTACATAGTCGTGCCCTCCTTGAAAACTTTCAGGGAAGAAACAATTGTCTTTTGGATTAACACATCCCTTGAAAGGGCTATCATCAATAAGCAATGTATTTTTCTTATTGCAAATATCTTGGCATTGATTCCAAACCTTGAGTAAAGGTTTAAACATAGCCTCTGTGAGATCCCTATTCCCACCGCGCAACGGATTTGGGGTACTAGCAGCGGAAGTAGCACTTCTTGCGCGAGGCAGGGTCCCACACTCAGGGCCTCGTCCACGGATATCCGGACAAAAGACTAATCCGTCGGTTTTTCCAAAACCGAATCCGGAAAAACTTCCCTTATCCAGAAAGCACGGGCGATTCCTCCAGGATAACTTTTTACTCTAACGTAGTCAAGACCATTAATAATGATCAAACTGATCCGACTGCACCTATAAAGATACTCGGTCAGATCAAGGAAGAAACTTGCACTTGGATCATTGGGATCAACGCTTTTTTCCCCATCAAGAGGCACAGCCGTTGATTCCTATCCATAGAACAATTACTATCCGGGACTTACTTCATCTATCGTAATAACGGAAATTGAGTCTCGATTTACGGATCCATCAATCTAGCCTAACCCCATCCGATCCCATGGGTTAGCCAACCACCCAACCACTGTAGTGATGGGATCCAATTTGGAATTTAGTTAGGTTTCCCGGGTACCAAGGAAAAGAGTTCCAAGGCCCCCTAGCCGGAAGTTCATGCAAACATAAAACTAGCCACACCACTTACACACCCAATATGAAATTACCTTTTTCTTAGCATCAGCTAACTTTAAAACAATCCTTTAATGAAACCATAGTACCACTGATCATAATCTTCCAATTTATCCGGTTGATTCATAATTTCCCATCATCAGAGTATCTATGGCATCATTGGCAACTAGAACGCTCACCACCTGTCCACACAGGGGCCTTTTCAATAGTTCCTAGCCCATAATACTCGGCAATATAATCACTTATAAACACTACAAGACAATGCTGCCATACACGCGTTTCATACACGCGATAAATTACGAATGCGTGTATGGTCGCGCCTGTATTTGAATAGAATCGGGCGCGTGTATTTTTGCATTTAAATTCGCGTGTATGTTTGCATTAATCAACGCGTGTATAAACGCGTCTATATACACGCAGTAATACACGCATCTATACACGATAATATTCACGGGGTAATACTCGCTATTATACACGGATAAATACACGCTACAATACACGGATTAATACACGCATGGCAGAGAAAAACTGAAAAAAAACTGAATTCCTTTACAAAATTAAAAACTATTTTCCTTAAACCATCTCATAGTACATTACAGTATACATCATTACACAATCCCACTACATGCATTTACAACAATGAAATATATTCAAAAATAAATCATATTGCATATGAGATGATGGAAATGTCATCAATTTAGAACATACAGTGACGGATTGGTTAGGGTTCGATCTCATCTTCAATAAGATCCATCCTTGCCAAACGATCAACATCAATATCCATTTGATCAATTGGTAAGGCTACGATTAAATTTATTCCACTATCGATATTCTGTACTCCATTGATAATGGTATCGATGTCCTGATCATCCTCATCAACATCACCATCATCCTCAATGGTAGGGTCATTCTCATGATCATGAGAAATGGCATGCTCATCCTCATTATCACGATCATCTCTTATTTCTTGATCATCGATCACAACATCTTCAATGGCATGTTCGACGTCATCTTCATTGCGGCTTGTTACATCCTCCATATGCTCCATATCAGTGAATGTATTATACATCACTTTGGAACGTGGTGCAATAGGGATGACGTACCACCATTTGATGTCATGCACCATTGGTAGATAGATAACCTACTCAAATACACACAGTACAGTAATTAATTAGCATATCAAAAGTCAAGGGGTACGCGAGCTTAGATATATATGTACATGAAACACATTAGTAAAAAAATGCATACCTGCTCACATTGTTGTGGCAATACGAGCCTATCTTTCTTTGTTTGCCAGAACTTTGTAGAGTCAGTAGTTACATATCCACTTGCATGGCGTTTTATCGTTGCATCAGGCCCTTTTTCCACCACGTTCATTTGCCATTTGACATCCAAAACATACACAAAGAAGCGACGAAAGTCAAGCCTAAATATGTCTTGGATTATGCCACAATAATCATCCATTTTTCCATTAGCTCCCTCAAAGCTACTAATGACACCGCAATCTTGTGTATTTCTCTTTTCATCAATTCTTTGTGTTCGAAAATGCTTGCCTTCACACCATATAGCATTGAACATAGTGCACTGGACCAAAATAGAAACAATATTTGTGTAAGCAATGTGAACAAATATTAAAAGAAAATCACTTACAACTAATGCAAAACAGTAGTTCTATGTACCTTTGACATGCATCCTCGTGCATACTCCCATTCTTCCGCCGTGATATGCAGCCCCTCGTCACTCTCTGCTCTCTCCATTTCCTCATGCAACCAATCAACATGGATATCATTCGGAAGTGTTGCTAGATGCTTAGGGTACGCCTTCCGAGAGCCATGTTGCCTCCGAAAGAGAGCTCTTTCTGCTTGCCTTTTTGTCTTTGCATCCTCATATCTTGTAACCCATCTGCTCATCACATCACTATTAAGGATACAAGTGAAATTGAGATCATCAATCAACGTTCTGTCAATTACTTTACTCTGTCCTTTTCCTTGAGGCACAATAGAGGTCATCCTCAAGTCCTCTTCATTGCTCCATAGTCGTGGCAAAGAGCTGTCCACCTGACCAAGAAATTCTGAAATATATACAAGCGACTCTTGTATCAACCAACCCTCGGCCATGCTTCCTTCAGGCCTTGCACTTTGCCTCACAAAGTCTTTTAAGGTCTTCATGAAGCGCTCTAGGAAGAACATCCAACGTGCATGCACAGTACCACATAAAGCAATTTCGTCCACTAAATGCACAATGAGATGTAGTTGACTTGTGAGAATGGTTCGCGGAAAAGTCTCCTCTACCAAACAAACCACCTCCACTGCCATAACACGCGCATCATCCAACGTGGCTGGATCAATTGCTTTGGAACTAACATATCTGAAAAATAAATAAATAGTACGTTATACCTCATGCACGTTCATTTTGCAAGGTATAATGAAGGGTGATCTGAGCATGGGTTTTACATACCTCACAAGCTCGCCCATCTTATAAATACATTTTTTCAAACTCTTATTCGCACAATGGTCGATGCTAGTAGGTAGTATGAACTGCGCACATAAGAGCACATTTATGGTTTATGGCATTACAAAATTTAATTTCAACGTACGTACAAGACTTGGAAAACACTTACTTGAAGCATCTTGTGCCAATCGTGGGACTTCAACCCATATAGTTGCTCAACGCCTCTTTTCTTAGTGGTTGTAAAGGCTCCCTTCAATGATCTCATGCATCCAGTGGGAGTACGCAAAGTGGTGATGGCCTGCTTTACCTGCTTCTCCTCTTTCTTTGATATAATCCATGGTGCAGGCGGAAGACGAACGTGCCCACCCACCTCTCGTGGCCAAGCTTGACGCATACGTCCTGCGACCCGCAAGTCCTCACGTACGCTAACATTGTCTCGTTTACCAGTAATATGTTCCCAAATACCAGATCCCACATTCTTGAAGATGTGCATGGGATCAAGAAGATGGTTGATCTTAAGATGGGTCCAATATGGCAGCCGGAAAAAAATGGAGTACCTGCACAAGGGATTGCTCTATGTGACCTTTAATCCAATTAGAGACTACACAAAACAAGATTGAAAAAACATCACTATACCTGTTCATGCCATGTGGAGGAAGAATAGTTGTAGACTCCCAAATACGCTTCCAATCTTTTGCACGAAGTGTTTGTGGAGGAATGTTACTCTTACTAGCAACATATTTAGGATGATCTGAGGGGAGAAATCGATGATGATTATCGAATATAGTCTTACACAAACCATCAGCATACTCATGTACTAACGAAGGGCCACAAACAGGACATGCATGTTTACCCGATGTTTTCAAACCTGTTAAAATATAAATAAAAGTTAGAATAATAAAGTCAAACCGTCTAATTAATATATATAGCCAATAGTAATAGAGTAGGGAGGTAATTAGAATTCTTACCAGAACAATCGCTGTATCCTGGAAAGTCATGCATTGTCCACATCAACACTGCTTTTAAGTCGAAGTGTCGAGAGGAGGGAGGCCTACTAATGTCCACCACCGCAACACCTCTCCATAGTTCCTCCAACTCATCAATCAGTGGTTCAAGATAAACATCCATATGCTTGACTTTATGTTTCCCTGGAATTAGAAGGGATAACATAAGATGTCCCTTCTTGATCGCCATTGATGGTGGAAGGTTATAATTCACCAGCACAACTGGCCACACGCTGTACGCGGTGCTTTTGAAACCAAATGGATTCACTCCATCCATACCCAGGCCAAGTCTCAAGTTTCTGGGCTCTGTTTTAAAGCTGGGCCACTCATCTTCAATATGCTTCCAAGCAGGAGTGTCTGCGGGAATTCTCCACATGCCATCATCCGATCGATGTGAGGAATGCCATGACATGAGCTCTGCTATGGATTTGCACTTGAACATGTGTTTGATGCGAGGAATTATAGGAAAGTGTCGCAAGACTTTACGAGGTACATCAAAACTCTTCATATCTGTTCTGTACCTTGCTTCACCACAAGTGGGACATGTCAGAGCCTCCTTATGCGTCCCACGAAAGAGAATGCAATCATTGACGCATGCATGTATTTTATCATAATCCAGTCCTCCAAGAGATGTCACATAGCGCCTCGCTATGTCTCTTGAGGTGGGCAGTCTATTTTCCTTTGGAAGCATATTTGACAATAGCCTGCATCCAATATCATCAATTATAATTAGTCTTAAATCCTAAACCTTAAACCACTAATTCAAATTTATAAGTTAGAATGCTTACTTCAACAATGCGTCAAGACTTGCATTGCTCCATCCATAAACTGTTTGTATATTAAGTAGTTCAAGGGAAGCACGTAAAACTGAGAATGTGCACCCTTCAAACACCGGTGTCGATGAAGCTTTATAAAGATGCTCTTGTTCCATATCATCGTCGTCCATACCTTTGGGATCATCCTTAAAAAGATTCCGCACCATATCATCAAGCACCTCCTCTTCCACAACTTCGTGAGGTGCAGGGCTATTGTCGTCCCTTTCCCACTCATCTCTGACATTAGATCCCGAAGCTCCAGCATCATCTCGTCGACGCTTTACGTGCTCTCGTCGCGCGTAGGGTACCATGTTAGGGTGTGGTACTGCATCCTGCTTCAATTTATCAAATTATATGTTACAACTCTATTAATTTAATTTGGATACCATGAGTCATTTGAATACCATCAATTTACATCTACTCACCTCTAAACCTGTTTGATTCCATTCTCCATACATGGAGATATGATTCAAGGTAATTCGACGTGCTCGTACAATGCATCCTTGACATCGATTACACATACATTTGATCCGTTGTCCCAACCACACATCGCGATTACGATGACGCATTGTCTCATCTTCCTCAGAACTGCTTGAAGAGGTTGATGACATCCTGTGTACAAACCAGAAAACACAAACTCATTATATATTTTTAATGAAAGCACAAAAACGCGTGTATTCACGCGGCTATCTCCTAAAATTTGCGTGTATAAACGCGGCTACTTCCTAAAAAACGCGTGTATTCACGCGGCTAATTTCTGCAAAACGCGTGTATAAACGCAGCTAAAATCATGTAGACGCGAATATACCTGCGCTTATAAACGCGAACATAAACGCACCCATAAACGCGGCGGCATATTTAAACTAAACATAGCCCGCCTTCCCCAAATATAGATTTTGAACTTAGAAATCAACAGTGCGCCTGTTTTCGCCTCTTCCAACAGCAAAGAAGGAGCAGAGAAAGGAGCACACACACGGGAGAAAGAGGGAGCAGAGAAGGAGCAGAGAGGACTCACTTTTTCAGAGGTGAGTCACTTTGTCCTGTGCCTTGTCTCTTTTGTCAGATTTGTTTACTTTGCTCTTTGCTCTTTGGGTTTGTCTTTTTGCACACGATTGGGTTGCTGCATCCTGACAGGGGCGACAATGGCTGGTCCTTTTATAAGGACATTCTGTTTTTGTCGGGGGTCGGTCTTTTCGAGAAATTTTTTTCGCAGGTCGCGTGTAAGAACGCGTGTAGGAGCGCGTGTAACCTGTCTGCAGAGTTTTTCCACGCGCATATACACGCGTTTTTTGCCGGGTATATACACGCGTTTTTTGACGGGTGTATACACGCGTTTCTGCAGACAAAAAACTGCGGCGTTTCAGATTTCATGGTTTGCAGGCATTTGACTTGTGTAATGACAATGTGTGAGTAAAGAGACAGCCCATGATGTACATGATGATGTTTGTTGCAGGTTCTTTATGGATATTCCAGGTTCTTCATCCGATCCATTTGCGTACAGCAATTGGTTGATGGAGATGATGAATCACTTTGGGCGCCAACCTGGTCCGGTTGAGCTTACAGAGTATATGTATGTCCATCCCCCTCCTTCCCTGCCTGGTGTCTATACCCCTATCGCGAGTATCCAGGGCACTCCAGTGCCGTCTATTCCTCCGAGTCCGACGAGACGGCATGCAGCTTCTCCTCTTCCACGTCCACCGAGGAGACATACCTCGTCCCAGACACACTCACGTACACCCTCACAGCCACCATCACGTGCTCCCTCAGAGCCACCGTCACGTCAGGGCTCACAGCCACCGTCACGTAGACAATCCCCCAGTCGTGACTCCACCTGCAGCAGTAGGAAGAGTGGGAGTGGGGGAGGATGCGGCGGGTGCTTTGGTGGGGGAGGTGGGGGAGGTGGGGGAGGTAGTAGGGCACGGGGTGAGAGAGGAGATAGAGGGAGAAGAGTTAGAGGAGACAGTTCGGAAGAGGAGGAGATGAGAGAGATGGAGAGAGTGGTTTGCTATGATGTGACGGATAGGGGCGGGATAGTGATGGATGCGAGGGGGAGGGAGGTAATGGAATACATGCGTGGGGTAGTATCAAACTCATATAGAAATTGTTTTATTAAATTTAAAGATCAAAATAGCCGATTAGTTGGGGAGGTGATAGAGGCTGTACACAGTCGGTACCCCAATCCCCCACATGCTACATTCTCGGATGTATGGGGAAGGACGCGAATAAGGGAGATCTTAAGTAATAAAAGATCTCACCTTAAAAAACTCGCGTACGATGACCGGCTAAATGTAGCTGCGGGTGGCTATCCTGCCGAGAAACCTGCCACTGCGCACAAACGCGAGTGGAAGGAGGCAAAGAAACGAGCAGAGGGTGGCGTGAAGAGCAGGCAGCATGTGGAGGCACGACGGATCCAGATGGAGACCGTTGGATCTTCGCATTTTGGATCTGGCGGCGTCGAGTCATGGGAGGCAGAGTTCGTAAGTATCCTGTCACTTTATTTGATTGTTTACTTAATTCATTGATTCTATGAATTGTTTTAATCTTACAAATTGTGTTGATTATGATACAGCGACGGGTTACGGGGAGGAAGCCCACAACCCACGATACTGCGTATGCTCGCCGGCATAGCAGACGTGACACGTGGGCCATCTTCAGAGCCGAGGGACGTATTACGGACGCGCAGTTTGAGTTGGCCATGAGACCATACGGTCGACAGGTACTTGAAAATTCGTAACGAATGGTTTTGGTTTATTGAATTGCATATATATATATATATATACTTATATACTATAATTTACTTGAACAGGCACAAGCTGCTGATGATCCACCGGCCGCCGCTGCAGAGGGTGGACGTGAGCACTACTCCTCGGACATTCCGACCGATGCGAGCTCATCTGAGCATGAGGGGAGCACCGAGTCATCATCTGGGTCTGAGTAGTACTCAGATTTGTAGTATCACATTCCATATTTAGGATGTGATTGTATATATTTTTTTGTAAACTCAAGCCATGGGCTACTTCGAGATATGGACTCCCTTGTATACATGTATGAAATTTTGATAGTAATATTGAATTGATTGATCGATAGTATTACATTCATGGCTGTCTTGAATCGTGTAATGACAATGTATGCATTCATGTCATTCTTGTCTTAATCTCCCTCGTGCATATGTTCTTCGTGGATGGTCTAATGGGATGGTCTAATGCACCAAAAACCCTAAACCAGAGAGTGCTATTGGGTGCTGGAATGCTGGAACAGTATTCAGGCACCAAATAGCACTCTCTGGATTTTTTTTTTTGCTCTCTGTTCGCGTGTATAAACGCGTCAAAACTGCTAAAAATTGCGTGTATCTGCGCGGATACACTGGAAATAACGCGTGTATACACGCGTATAAACTGGCAGTAACGCGTGTATAAGCGCATCTAAATAAAAGAAACGCGTGTACAGACGCAAGTAGAAACGCGGCTGGGACATTGGAATTGAACAGGACGCGGCTATACACCCGTGTATAACCGCGTCTAATGGAACAAGATGCGTGTATACTAGCGTGTATTAACGCGTCTGCAAAAAAAAACGCGGCTACACACCCGTGTATACGCGCGTCTGAGAGGCACTGTACACGCGTTTTTACACGCATGTCTCTGGCCGCGAGAATACACGCGCTGATACACGGGCCCGCTACTTTTTTTCACAAGTCATTTTTAGCGGCTAAGAGCACGGGTATGAGCCCAATCCCTTGTAGTGAAAAATCAAGATGGACTCTCGTTGAAGATCAGCAAGATCAACCAACAGATCCATATAAAGAGCCATGGACTCATCCATTGAAGACCAGCAAGGTCAATCAACCAGATCCATGCCCGGTTTCACAAAACAACTCTTACTCCTTGTTCCAATATCTTCCACGACGCACGTGTGGGTATCTTCAATGACCCAGAGCCCGAGCACCGTATGGTCAGCACCCTCTAGGATCCTTCGCAGGTGACCTAGCGCTTCACTCATAGGCCGCTTCCTTGGTCCCTCATCCACCGTACCGGAAGCTCACCATTTAAATCGAACCGAGGCTGGTCAAGACCTCGGTCGACCTTGCTACGCGAGACGTCCTCCATTGACTCTCCGTCAGCAGTTGCAACTTTAACAGTTAGGTCTTCATGACCTTAATCCACAAGATGGTCAAAATGCTTCCCCAGCATTCATGACATAAAACAGTCATTTACAAACAGTCACAAAATACAGTTTCTAAATCAAACTCTCGTCTTTCCACATTATCCCTCCTTAGTCCACATTACTTATTCCACATTCCATTTAATGTGTACTCATTCTCATCCATTTCCTCATATCGGCGACACATTAATTCACAGACACATTCACATTCACACCCCTACATCCACATCTACATGCATACATCTATTTTTACATCCTCATTTATACATCCACATCCCATATCCACATTCATACATACACATCCATATCCACATCCATCTCCACATCCACATCCACATCCACATCCATACATCTACATCTACATGTTTACCTCCATTTTCACATCCTCATTTATACATCCACATCTCATATCCACATTCATACATACACATCCATTTTCACATCCATACATCCACATCCACATGTATACCTCCACTATCACGTCCTCATTCATACATCCTCATCCACACACATACATCCACATCCACACACATACATCCACATCCACATTCCCATTCATATCTATACATCCACATCTACATCCACATACATACATACATCCACATTCACATTCCATATCCATATCTACATCCACATTCACATACATCCACATCCACATTCCCATTCACATCTATACATCCACATCTACATCCACATTCATATACATCCACATCCACATTTCCATTCACATCTATATATCCACATCTACATCCACATACATACATACATCCACATCCACATTCCCATTCACATCTATACATCCACATCTACATCCACATTCCCATTCACATCTACATCCACATTCACATACATCCACATCCACATTCCCATTCACATCTATACATCCACATCTACATCCACATTCACATACATCCACATCCACATTCCCATTCACATCTATACATCCACATTCATATACATCCACATCCACATTCCCATTCACATCTATACATCCACATCTACATCCACATACATACAAACATCCACATCCACATTCCCATTCACATCTATACATCCACATCTACATCCACATTCACATACATCCACATCCACATTCCCATTCACATCTATACATCCACATTCATATACATCCACATCCACATTCCCATTCACATCTATACATCCACATTCCCATCCACATTTCCATTCACATCTATACATCCACATCCACATCCATATACATATATACATCCACATCCACATTCCCATTCACATCTATACATCCACATTCACATACATCCACATCCACATCAACATTCACATTCATACATATACATCTACATGTATACATCCACATCACATTCATACAACCACATTACATTCATTCTCGTTCTAACACATCCCATATACATCTTAACACATCCTAACTCATCTTAACACATTCTATCACATCTCATACACATCTTATCACATCTTTTTACATCTCATACACCTCTTATCACATCCTATCACTTTCCATACGCATCTTATCAAATCTTATCACATCTCATACACCTCTTATCACCTCCTATCGCATCTTATCAATTCTTATCACATCTCATACACCTCTTATCACATCTTATCACATTTCATATCTTTTTTAAGAGAATTCTTATATTTAGTAAAAGATTTCTCTACACTTTTATTTATGCATAAATTCCATTTAAGGAGACTAACAGTTTCGAAATTAAAATCAATCTTTTATGCATCTTATTATGCATAAGTTCAATTTGGTAGGAATTACACTTTTAGAATAAAAGAATTTCTCTTATGCATCTAAGTTATGCATAAAATCCACTTATGAGGAAAATCACACTTTTAGTATAAAAAGAATATCTTTTATGCATACCACTATGCATGAAATCCAATATGATAAAAGTAACACTCTTACAATAAAATAATCAACTTTTATGCATACCTCTATGCATGAAATTCAATTATGATAAAAGTCACACTTTTATAATAAAATAATCAACTTTTATGCATACTTCTATGCATGAAAATTAAAAATGATAAAAGTAACACTTTTGATATAAAAAAATTTCTTTTATGCATACTTCTATACATGAAAATTAAAAATGATAAAAGTAACACTTTTGATATAAAAATTTTTCCTTTATGCATACTTCTATGCATGAAAATTAAAATGATAAAAGTAACACTTTTGATATAAAAAATTTATCCATTATGCATACTTCTATGCATGAAATAAAAATGGTAAAAATAACACTTTTGATATAAAAATTTATCCATTATGCATACTTCTATGCATGAAAAAAAAATGGTAAAAATAACACTTGATATAAAAATTTATCCATTATGCATACTTCTATGCATGAAATAAAAATGGTAAAAATAACACTTTTGATATAAAAACTTATCCTTTATGCATGATATTAAAATTCAATTTCTCCATGATTGTAATGAAATTCTTTCAATTAATCTAGGATGATAATTCCTAGAATATGGTAGGAAGTCCTCTTTTTATGCTTTGAATGAGATTATTTTATGCATAATTTTTATAAAAATTTTGCCATAGCTCCGCTGCTATGACTGATAAATCTCAATTTTTCTAAGGGATAATGCTTATCATTAAGGAAATAATTAAAATAATCTCTAATTGGATTATTAATCCATAATGGATTGAATCATTAATATACATAAACTAAAAGCATAGAAAAAAGCCATTAATTTGGCCTCAAGCATAGCTTAATCTTGGGTTAAGAAAAAGCTTTATGAAAAGCTTGATTTGGATTGAGAACGGGTCATGAGTATGACCATTTCTTGAGTGAGGGAGAGAATTTACATAAAAATCATTAGAATTTAAACATAAATGAAAATTAACTTCAATAGCATTATGTAACTCTTCACTACTATTCAAACTTCAATAGCATTTTAAAAAAAAACATACCAATTAAACTTCTCAAGCTTGAGAGGGGTTGAGAAGAGAGAAACATTGAGAAATTATAGAAAGATCAATATTCACTAATTACCTTACAACTTGCTTGATTCTTTGTTCACGGTAGAGGCCCCCAACCAATCAATTGGTTCAGTATGTTGATGGAGCCACTAATGGGGATTGAAGAAAGAGGGAAGCTCCAAAAACTAGTGAATTATTAAATGAATTCACAGTTCTTGGCTTAGGTGGAGTAGAGTAACGATGCATAAACACTATATATTTTTCAACAAGGGGGAGGCTTCTATTTATAGGAAAAATTGAGCTCCTAACCAAACAAACTGATTCTAGAATTTTCTAAATCAGTTTGGTCAATAATTGACCATTTTTAGGTCAGTTAAGCTAACTTTTTGGAACTAGACTTGAATGAGGAGAGAGGAGAGATGAAATATCTCAATTTTTATGAGTTTAAAACTCATTCAAGCATGTGAAATATGCACCTCCTTTAAAGAACTCCCCTTCCTTACATATGTGTCATAATGGAATCATTTTAATATTGCTCATAGTTTTTTTTTACTAATAAACCTTGTACATTTTCAACTCTTCATCTTATGTGAAATATGCACCTCCTTTAAAGAACTCCCCTTCCTTACATATGTGTCATAATGGAATCATTTTAATATTGCTCATAGTTTTTTACTAATAAACCTTGTACATTTTCAACTCTTCATCTTATGTGAAATATGCACCTCCTTTAAAGAACTCCCCTTCCTTACATATGTGTCATAATGGAATCATTTTAATATTGCTCATAGTTTTTTACTAATAAACCTTGTACATTTTCAACTCTTCATCTTATGTGAGCATTTAAGGGACTCCCCTTCCTTACATATGTGTCATAATAAAATCATTATACCCAAAATATCTCATATTTTTAATATTGCACATAGTTTTTTACTAATAAACCTTGTACATTTTCAACTCTTCACCTCATGTGAGCATTTACTCATTTTTGGGTATTTTCTTTTTACAAGTTGGATTGATCTCCTCCCTACACATGGATTGATGCTATTGGTCCATAGGAACCTTAATTGGACCATAGTCTAAAGATATCTGAAAATCTAGACCCTTAGGCTAAGGTTCTTTATACCTATTTTCAATTAATTCCAATTGCACATTGGAAAATTCTTTTTTGAATTTCTGTTTCAGGGGAGCTCATCTGAATTAGAAGAGATATTTTTCTATCCAAAAATATTCAAAATCTGAATATTCTCTCTCTAGAATATTTTTCTCTCTCTAGGCTAAAACAGATAGAAACAAGGTCTTTATATTTCTGAAGAGGGATTGATTACAGGGAAAGATACTAGACATTAAAAAGGAGGTGGGGGAGGAATCTTACATTCTACCCCACTTAAAAAATGCGAGATGTCCTCATCTCGCAAACTGGGATAATTTCGCAAGATGCACGAATATGAGACTTAAAGAAAAATTTTAATCAAGATTAACCACCAAGAAACGTCTTAAGGAGAGCAAGATTCAAAATAAGAACAAGATTTAAACTTTATTCATTCTCGGAACTTATACAGTAAAGATAGAAGAACTCTTTACACTTCCATAAGCCTGTCCATCATATGATCACAAAAGCAGTCCTCACAAGCTGCACAAGTATAAGGTAACTCATCTATGGGAATAATTCTGTTGGTTATTGCTGCACCTATCTCAGAGGTATGAGGTGATCTAACAAAAGGACCTCTGAGAGGCAAGCCAAAAACGGGATAAAGGCATATCTTCTCATGAGGAAGAAAACATGCCAGTAAGAAGACCCGCTCAGAAAACCCAAGATGCCTTGATCTCATGACACAGTAATATCGGGGACCCAAACCCAAAGCTTCAATAACCATGGCCAAGCGGACATTGTTACGAAAGTGCTGCTGACCCCAGGGTGTTACCCTAGTTATGTTTTGATAGGTCCGCCATTTGGTTTGCGCTACAGAAGTTCCCAAGTGAGGGAAAAGTGAGCGCTCATACTGCTCTATAAAATCCTTCTTCACAGATTCACTTGCGTCTTGAAGGTGAGGAATCATTATGGATAAAACTAGTTCTTGTTGCCAAGCCATGAAGGAGATTAAGAAAGAAAGGAGATCGATGGAAGTAAGATTACTGTGAGCGACAAGTAAAAGTTACGACTTATATAAAGGAAGGAGCTAGCGTAACTTAGAAGCCAACGATAACTTGTCACTGAAGTTTTACTGTCTTTCCATGATTTGGGTTTGACACATTTTTCTATAGAAGGCATTAAGAATTTTGAGGTGAAGAGATAAAAGAAGCTTGTAGGCTAAGTCACCTACTTTCATTGAATTCAGATATAAGGCTCACAATATCTGGGGGATAACTTCATATACTCCCCAAGAGATAAAGAACTTCTTTTGGGCCGTACTCGAATGAAGACCAAAACCTTGATATCCAAAACATCGATTCTCACTTCTGAACTCATTGTTCTGAATCCTTAAAACAGGTGGGACTCTTGAGAAGTATTCTAGAAAAAGGGTCTTCCTTTGTTAAACAAAACTTTCTTTTATTTTAGAGAGGGAATAATTATAAGATCAGAAAGGGAGATTCTTACTCCTGTATACCTCGAAGGTTAGGGAGGAATCTTACATTCTACCCCACTTAAAAGGTGCAAGATGTCCTCATCTCGCAAGTAGAGGACAACTCTTTTGCTTAAGATCCAATTTATTCTGGGGTTCCTTATATTCCGGTCAACCCAACAGAATATGGGGATAAATATCCCTTATATAGAACTCATCATTAAATAATAATTCATTTAGATCATATCATTCCTACGATAATGGTCCATCAGACCGAATAATTTCCTTCTGAACATTCCTCCACGGGAATTTCAGTTAAGCAAGTTCTCAATTTGTCATCCCTTAACTTGATCTACCGTCTCAAGTATTAACAGTAGCAATTTGACAGTACAATCCACTAATCTCATAGTGATTTGCTGAAATCATTATCATCATTTATCATTACAGGGACTCGTCCCATTCATCCTCATTGTGGTTTTTGCTCAGGTTATTATATTTCAACTAAATTTCAAAAATCATCATTTTTCAATCAGAATCCCAATCAATTCATCAGTTCCCAAACAGAATTTAAAATCATATCAACCACATTCGAATTCATCAACTGGATAGCATTAATGCTTATAATTTCAAGTCTTAGATTTACTCGTATATACTGTCAGTAAAGAGCTGCAGTATACTCTCGGTATATACGGGTAGTCACGGCCCTTGGAATTATAAGGTAAATACCATCATGTCTAGGCCTCAAACAAGTCAGGGATTCTATATAATTACGGTACTTCCATCTGAAGACCCAATTACTAATTACGAATTTCAGTTTGAATATCAAATTGTATGAATTATATCACACAATTACAACCTTTTTGTGCTTCTTGATAAATTTTTGACATATTTGGCTTCTCAGTTGATCTTTATTAACCAATTTGCTCTGATACCAACTGTGAGATCCCTATTCCCACCGCGCAACGGATTTGGGGTACTAGCAGCAGAAGTAGCACTTCTTGCGCGAGGCAGGGTCCCACACTCAGGGCCTCGTCCACGGATATCCGGACAAAAGACTAATCCGTCGGTTTTTCCAAAACCGAATCCGGAAAAACTTCCCTTATCCGGAAAGCACGGGCGATTCCTCCAGGATAACTTTTTACTCTAACGTAGTCAAGACCATTAATAATGATCAAACTGATCCGACTGCACCTATAAAGATACTCGGTCAGATCAAGGAAGAAACTTGCACTTGGATCATTGGGATCAACGCTTTTTTCCCCATCAAGAGGCACAGCCGTTGATTCCTATCCATAGAACAATTACTATCCGGGACTTACTTCATCTATCGTAATAACGGAAATTGAGTCTCGATTTACGGATCCATCAATCCAGCCTAACCCCATCCGATCCCATGGGTTAGCCAACCACCCAACCACTGTAGTGATGGGATCCAATTTGGAATTTGGTTAGGTTTCCCGGGTACCAAGGAAAAGAGTTCCAAGGCCCCCTAGCCGGAAGTTCATGCAAACATAAAACTAGCCACACCACTTACACACCCAATATGAAATTACCTTTTTCTTAGCATCAGCTAACTTTAAAACAATCCTTTAATGAAACCATAGTACCACTGATCATAATCTTCCAATTTATCCGGTTGATTCATAATTTCCCATCATCAGAGTATCTATGGCATCATTGGCAACTAGAACGCTCACCACCTGTCCACACAGGGGCCTTTTCAATAGTTCCTAGCCCATAATACTCGGCAATATAATCACTTATAAAAATCAAGATGGACTCTCGTTGAAGATCAGCAAGATCAACCAACAGATCCATATAAAGAGCCATGGACTCATCCATTGAAGACCAGCAAGGTCAATCAACCAGATCCATACCCGGTTTCACAAAACAACTCTTACTCCTTGTTCCAATATCTTCCACGACGCACGTGTGGGTATCTTCAGTGACCCAGAGCCCGAGCACCGTATGGTCAGCACCCTCTAGGATCCTTCGCAGGTGACCTAGCGCTTCACTCATAGGCCGCTTCCTTGGTCCCTCATCCACCGTACCGGAAGCTCACCATTTAAATCGAACCGAGGCTGGTCAAGACCTCGGTCGACCTTGCTACGCGAGACGTCCTCCATTGACTCTCCGTCAGCAGTTGCAACTTTAACAGTTAGGTCTTCATGACCTTAATCCACAAGACGGTCAAAATGCTTCCCCAGCATTCATGACATAAAACAGTCATTTACAAACAGTCACAAAATACAGTTTCTAAATCAAACTCTCGTCTTTCCACATTATCCCTCCTTAGTCCACATTACTTATTCCACATTCCATTTAATGTGTACTCATTCTCATCCATTTCCTCATATCGGCGACACATTAATTCACAGACACATTCACATTCACACCCCTACATCCACATCTACATGCATACATCTATTTTTACATCCTCATTTATACATCCACATCCCATATCCACATTCATACATACACATCCATATCCACATCCATCTCCACATCCACATCCACATCCACATCCATACATCTACATCTACATGTTTACCTCCATTTTCACATCCTCATTTATACATCCACATCTCATATCCACATTCATACATACACATCCATTTTCACATCCATACATCCACATCCACATGTATACCTCCACTATCACGTCCTCATTCATACATCCTCATCCACACACATACATCCACATCCACACACATACATCCACATCCACATTCCCATTCATATCTATACATCCACATCTACATCCACATACATACATACATCCACATTCACATTCCATATCCATATCTACATCCACATTCACATACATCCACATCCACATTCCCATTCACATCTATACATCCACATCTACATCCACATTCATATACATCCACATTTTCATTCACATCTATATATCCACATCTACATCCACATACATACATACATCCACATCCACATTCCCATTCACATCTATACATCCACATCTACATCCACATTCCCATTCACATCTACATCCACATTCACATACATCCACATCCACATTCCCATTCACATCTATACATCCACATCTACATCCACATTCACATACATCCACATCCACATTTCCATTCACATCTATACATCCACATTCATATACATCCACATCCACATTCCCATTCACATCTATACATCCACATCTACATCCACATACATACAAACATCCACATCCACATTCCCATTCACATCTATACATCCACATTCACATACATCCACATCCACATTCCCATTCACATCTATACATCCACATTCATATACATCCACATCCACATTCCCATTCACATCTATACATCCACATTCCCATCCACATTTCCATTCACATCTATACATCCACATCCACATCCATATACATATATACATCCACATCCACATTCCCATTCACATCTATACATCCACATTCACATCCACATTCACATACATCCACATCCACATCAACATTCACATTCATACATATGCATCTACATGTATACATCCACATCACATTCATACAACCACATTACATTCATTCTCGTTCTAACACATCCCATATACATCTTAACACATCCTAACTCATCTTAACACATTCTATCACATCTCATACACATCTTATCACATCTTTTTACATCTCATACACCTCTTATCACATCCTATCACTTTCCATACGCATCTTATCAAATCTTATCACATCTCATACACCTCTTATCACCTCCTATCGCATCTTATCAATTCTTATCACATCTCATACACCTCTTATCACATCTTATCACATTTCATATCTTTTTTAAGAGAATTCTTATATTTAGTAAAAGATTTCTCTACACTTTTATTTATGCATAAATTCCATTTAAGGAGACTAACAGTTTCGAAATTAAAATCAATCTTTTATGCATCTTATTATGCATAAGTTCAATTTGGTAGGAATTACACTTTTAGAATAAAAGAATTTCTCTTATGCATCTAAGTTATGCATAAAATCCACTTATGAGGAAAATCACACTTTTAGTATAAAAAGAATATCTTTTATGCATACCACTATGCATGAAATCCAATATGATAAAAGTAACACTCTTACAATAAAATAATCAACTTTTATGCATACCTCTATGCATGAAATTCAATTATGATAAAAGTCACACTTTTATAATAAAATAATCAACTTTTATGCATACTTCTATGCATGAAAATTAAAAATGATAAAAGTAACACTTTTGATATAAAAAAATTTCTTTTATGCATACTTCTATACATGAAAATTAAAAATGATAAAAGTAACACTTTTGATATAAAAATTTTTCCTTTATGCATACTTCTATGCATGAAAATTAAAATGATAAAAGTAACACTTTTGATATAAAAAATTTATCCATTATGCATACTTCTATGCATGAAATAAAAATGGTAAAAATAACACTTTTGATATAAAAATTTATCCATTATGCATACTTCTATGCATGAAATAAAAATGGTAAAAATAACACTTTTGATATAAAAATTTATCCATTATGCATACTTCTATGCATGAAATAAAAATGGTAAAAATAACACTTTTGATATAAAAACTTATCCTTTATGCATGATATTAAAATTCAATTTCTCCATGATTGTAATGAAATTCTTTCAATTAATCTAGGATGATAATTCCTAGAATATGGTAGGAAGTCCTCTTTTTATGCTTTGAATGAGATTATTTTATGCATAATTTTTATAAAAATTTTGCCATAGCTCCGCTGCTATGACTGATAAATCTCAATTTTTCTAAGGGATAATGCTTATCATTAAGAAAATAATTAAAATAATCTCTAATTGGATTATTAATCCATAATGGATTGAATCATTAATATACATAAACTAAAAGCATAGAAAAAAGCCATTAATTTGGCCTCAAGCATAGCTTAATCTTGGGTTAAGAAAAAGCTTTATGAAAAGCTTGATTTGGATTGAGAACGGGTCATGAGTATGACCATTTCTTGAGTGAGGGAGAGAATTTACATAAAAATCATTAGAATTTAAACATAAATGAAAATTAACTTCAATAGCATTATGTAACTCTTCACTACTATTCAAACTTCAATAGCATTTAAAAAAAAACCATACCAATTAAACTTCTCAAGCTTGAGAGGGGTTGAGAAGAGAGAAACATTGAGAAATTATAGAAAGATCAATATTCACTAATTACCTTACAACTTGCTTGATTCTTTGTTCACGGTAGAGGCCCCCAACCAATCAATTGGTTCAGTATGTTGATGGAGCCACTAATGGGGATTGAAGAAAGAGGGAAGCTCCAAAAACTAGTGAATTATTAAATGAATTCACAGTTCTTGGCTTAGGTGGAGTAGAGTAACGATGCATAAACACTATATATTTTTCAACAAGGGGGAGGCTTCTATTTATAGGAAAAATTGAGCTCCTAACCAAAAAAACTGATTCTAGAATTTTCTAAATCAGTTTGGTCAATAATTGACCATTTTTAGGTCAGTTAAGCTAACTTTTTGGAACTAGACTTGAATGAGGAGAGAGGAGAGATGAAATATCTCAATTTTTATGAGTTTAAAACTCATTCAAGCATGTGAAATATGCACCTCCTTTAAAGAACTCCCCTTCCTTACATATGTGTCATAATGGAATCATTTTAATATTGCTCATAGTTTTTTTTTACTAATAAACCTTGTACATTTTCAACTCTTCATCTTATGTGAAATATGCACCTCCTTTAAAGAACTCCCCTTCCTTACATATGTGTCATAATGGAATCATTTTAATATTGCTCATAGTTTTTTACTAATAAACCTTGTACATTTTCAACTCTTCATCTTATGTGAAATATGCACCTCCTTTAAAGAACTCCCCTTCCTTACATATGTGTCATAATGGAATCATTTTAATATTGCTCATAGTTTTTTACTAATAAACCTTGTACATTTTCAACTCTTCATCTTATGTGAGCATTTAAGGGACTCCCCTTCCTTACATATGTGTCATAATAAAATCATTATACCCAAAATATCTCATATTTTTAATATTGCACATAGTTTTTTACTAATAAACCTTGTACATTTTCAACTCTTCACCTCATGTGAGCATTTACTCATTTTTGGATATTTTCTTTTTACAAGTTGGATTTATCTCCTCCCTACACATGGATTGATGCTATTGGTCCATAGGAACCTTAATTGGACCATAGTCTAAAGATTTCTGAAAATCTAGACCCTTAGGCTAAGGTTCTTTATACCTATTTTCAATTAATTCCAATTGCACATTGGAAAATTCTTTTTTGAATTTCTGTTTCAGGGGAACTCATCTGAATTAGAAGAGATATTTTTCTATCCAAAAATATTCAAAATCTGAATATTCTCTCTCTAGAATATTTTTCTCTCTCTAGGCTAAAACAGATAGAAACAAGGTCTTTATATTTCTGAAGAGGGATTGATTACAGGGAAAGATACTAGACATTAAAAAGGAGGTGGGGGAGGAATCTTACAGCCTCAACACTAGGCTTATCTGGCCTATACACTTTTCGAAGATTATGGATATAACATTCTTCTTGTCCCCACACCATAAAGAAATGATATTTCTTCTGTGCATACTGTTCAAGAGTGTTCACATAGGCACAAACATTCTTGTGTAGCATGGTGGACCAAATACCAATATGAAAGTACTGGCAAAAACACCTAGGGCGAACAGCAACTGTGGTGCGATAAATATCAATTCGAAAACACAAGCCCTCCTTCCCATTTTCATAATTCTTTGTCCATGCACCCACTCTTGATACCTCTCGTAAGCCGTATTTTAGCCATTTAGGTCCTTTAGAGGCTGGTTTGCACTCCGTAAAATTTTGATGAGATCCTAGGAAAATCTTCCATGCACTTTTGAAGTGAAATTCACCTTTTGGCACTTCCCTTGCCTTGAATTCACTTTCATACATGCCTCTTTTATGTGCTTTTGTGTGGCTTTTCTCTCACAAATGGTCACTTTTAGAGAGAGAAAAGCCTTGATAAAGCACAACATTCATCAAACTTTAATTTTGATGACATTACCTCTCCCTTGAGATCTGAAGAGAGTGTGTGCAGCAAAAGCATGTGCGTGTGTGAGCGCAGAGAAGAAGGAGAGAGAGAGAGAGAGACATAATCGATTGTGGACTCCTTATCACTAACTATGTGTGATGAGGGTTTTAGTCCTTATTTATATAAGTAAAATGAATGGTCAGTGTTAGTCCGGTTGCCCAAGTATTGGGCCTGGCACATTGGGCTTTACACCCCAACAACCTCCCACTTAAAGGACAATGTGCCTTTAAGCTAATGACCATACAGAAATATATGTACATACAATACAGGTAGATAATGACCATCTACCTGTATCCAACACCCATAAGTGCCTTGCAATGTGCAAACCACGTTGAAGGTAAGCCTTTGGTTAAGAGATCAGCAGGATTGTCATCTATGTGAAACTTGACAAGCTGCATACTCTTATCATCAAGCACTTCATGCAAGAAGTGATACTTCACATTGCTTAGTCTTTGCATGAAACACTGGATTCTTGGCCAACATGATAGCACTCTGACTATCACAATGCAAGACAGGTATTTCACTAGTTATACCCAAATCTCCCACTAGACATGTAAGCCATAATGCTTCCTTGCATGCTTCTGATGGTGCAATATACTTTGCCTCAGTGGTAGATTGTGATGTACAACTTTGCAAATGAGATCGCCATGAAACAGCACCACCAATTGAATAGAAAGACATAGCTAGAAGTGGACCTTCTACTATTGTCCAAATCTCCTGCATAATCTGCATTAATGTAGCCAACTACACACACTTCCTTCTTGCCAAAGCTTATGCACAAATTCTTCGTGCCATTCAAATACCTCATCACTCCTTTGAGACTCCCAGTGTTTCTTTTTGCCAGGGTTTGACATATATCTTCTAACCACTCCCTCTACAAATGCATCAAATTGCCAACCGCAGATGCATAAGGCACTTTTGCCATCTCAGACTTTTCTTCATTAGAATTGGGACAATCTTTGCTAGACAGTTTCACATATGAAGGCAATGGAGTACTCAATGCCTTCCCACTTTCCATATGAAACCGTGTGAGAACCTTGTTAATGTATTCTCTCTCAGACAAATAAAGCAACTGCTGAGATCTGTCTCGTTGAACACGCATGCCCAAAATATGACTAGCATCACCCAAGACTTTCATGTCAAAATTAGCATGTAATTTTGATTTCAAGACTGTTACATCACCACTACTTTTACTGACAAGTAACATATCATCCACATATAGGATCAAAATAATCAAGCTACCATCTGTAGCTCTCTAAGTGTAGAGGCAATGATCAAAGTCACTTCTTTTGAAGCCTTGAGACAGCATGAATGAATGGAATTTATGATACCATTCCCTTGTTACCAGAAAGGCTCTTCTTGAGCTTACACACCAAATGCTCTTTGCCTATATTTTTTTTCTCAACAAAACCCTCTGGTTACTACATATAAATTTCTTCATGAAGATCACCATGCAAAAATGCTATTTTCACATCCATTTGGACAAGCTCCATGTCCTCTTTGGCAACCAATGCAAGAACACATCGAAGAGTGGTCATTTTCACAACTGGTGAAAATATCTCATCAAAGTCCACTCCTTTTGTTGTTGCTTAAATCCCTTGGCACAACTAGCCATGCCTTGTACTTTGGTTGACCATCATTTGGAGAAACCTTCATTTTATAACCCCACTTACATGGCAAAGCTTTTTCCCACTTGGTAAAGGCACCAAATCGCATGTAAAATTTTTATGCAGCGAGTCCATTTCTGATTGCATAGCTTTCTCCCACTTGACTTTGTCATCTTTATAGCAGGAGGGCTCCCTCCGCAGTCTGTTAATCCAATGAAGGAATAAATCTGTTCAAGAGGCCTTGAAACTCTTGTAGACCTTCTAATAACTGGTTGAGCCTATTGTTCCTCAACAACATCTTGTGGCATAGGAGAAGTGAGCAAGTTCCTTGGTCAAGTTGGAAACCATAGACCTCCCCACTGTACCCATGCCATACTTTAGTGAGGAAGCACTCCTTCCTCTACCACCTTCTCCAGAGGTCGGCTTTTGTACAGGGTTGTCCTTGCATCCTGAAGTGATTGATGCCATCTTTCTAGCAAAAGTGGACATGGATCCCCACCGCCAGTGCAAGAGTAAGCTTATCAACTCCACAATAAGATCAAGCCAGGGCACTTTTCTCCCACTGGGTTTTTCCCCTCGGCTATATTCCGGTGATTGGCACCAATAACAAATTTTATTCTTTTCTTTTCTTGTTTGTTAATAAGACATTTTGCAGAGATCTCAGCTAAACATGAGCATACAAACACGCTCCAACAGTCCACCTACCATGCACACAAATTAGGAAGGGGGAGTCATACAATGCCTACAAAGAGCATAGAGAAGCAATCTGCACATCAGCAATGCATCAAGACAAATGCACAACGTCAACGAGCACTACAACAGGTGTATTCAAATCATAATCTTTTGTTGTTTATGTGCTTTTCACTTTTACATATATTGTTTGCATGCTCACACACAGTTGGCTGGTTTAAGTTTTAAATTAGTTGTTACTATGTGGTGAGTGATTTCTGGATTCTTAGAGGACTTAGTAGTAGGTATTTCTATTTGAAGATGGTGTAGGACATATGCCAAAGGAGTATGCCAAGTTCTTATCCTCTAGAAGTATATTAGTTATCCCTAGTGGTAGCTACCTCTTAATATGGGCTAGGTGTTAGGATAAACAAAAAAATTATGAAACACATGCCCTCAAAAATATATAGAAGTGACTTTGAGACATGACGTGTCTACGGCCATGTGGAATACTTGGTAGGACCTTAGGTTGCTTAGCACCTTGGGGCCGATGCCTTGGTTTCCATGGCGTAATTATTGACGTCTAAAGTATTAAGAAGAAGACCTACAAGGACTCTATCACCTTGATAGATGCTGGTAGGACTCTTGGGTAAAGTATGGACCCTCGAGACCGATGCCCTCATCTTCATGGGGTACTCCTTTTGTCACAAAGAAAGAAAAGGGTCTGTCGCCCTTGAGATACCTAGTGGCCTTTAGATTCTCTTGGTAGAGGTCTCTTGGCCATTGCTTCGGTCTCATTGGGATGGAACCTTACTCTTTATCAAGCTAAAAATGATAATTCCTTTTAATCTTATGCTCTTTACACACAAAAAAAAGAGTCCAATCACCATGGCTTATATTTAGGAGTGGGGTGCCACTTAGGAATAACTTAAACACTTGTAGGACATCAATTGAGACTGCAATCATAACCTGAAGTGTACAAGAACACTTGCCTTAGCATAGCACTATCTACCACTTAGTCTCACCTTGACTAGTCTTTACTCACTTCTTTTAGCACTCTTTCAAACTCTTACCGGCCTTTCACTTGCATGCTCACGTGTGAGATTGTCATTGCTCGTTGTTTTTTTTCAATAAAAGGCTTTACTTGTCTTCCATTGTTTTTTGCAGCTTTTGTTTCTACCATGCCCGAGGACATGTGCAATTTAGGAAGGGGGGAATGTTCCACGGGAACACGGATTATGGAAGGAGGCCAGAAGCAATTAATGCAATAAAGCGGGATTGTAGCCATGGGAACGTAAAGACGCACATAATTTTTCCATATTTTTGTGCCGAAGTGCAATGTAAATCGTTTTAGGCCAATGTGGGTCCTAAATGAGAGTTTTAAGTGTATTAAGTAAGGCTTCCCAATCTTTTGGCCGATCTGCTACCTGCTTTGAAATTATTTTACATATTACTCCATTCACTTTCTCTACAAGACCATTACATAGTGGATAATAGGGTGTGGAGTGGATGTGCTTAATTTTTAATTTTGTAAGTAGATCATTTAATAATTCTGCTCTAAATCCAGGCCCTCTGTCTCTGATAGAAGCTCAAGTGGTGTGCCAAACCTACTACAAATGTAATCAAACACAAACTTTCAACCTCTCTGGTAGTGATCGGGATGTACTTTGCCGCCTCTGCCCACCTTGTCATGTAATCTACTGCCATAATTATGTACTCCTTACCGGATGAAGTTTGTGGAAGAGGTCCAATGGCATCAATCCCCCATTTCTCAAATGGACCATAGGAAACAATTGGAACCCGTGGTCCATAGGAGAGCTTGCGATTACCTGCTTCTTGACAAGCCCTACAAGTTTTACACCAATGTTGCACATCCCTATGCATACTTGGCCAAATGAAACCTGCTTGTAAAATCTTTCTACTAGTGATTTCTTGTGCAAAATGACCTCCACACACTCCATCATGTCAAGATTCAAGAATCCTATTGATCTCTTTCACATATGGCACTCTTCTAAGAATTAGATACTTACCCTTATGATACAAATCATCCCCAATTAATTGGTAAGGGAGAGCCTTTCTCATCACTAACCTGTGTCTTTTAACTCTTTCCATGTGCTTTGGGCATTCACCTGTTTGTAAGAAGAAGAGGATATCCTCCAACTCCTCTTGGCCTTGAAGCTTTGGATCTTGAAGCTTGATTGCACCTATATGCACTTCAAATTGCTCATTTGCAAGTAGATCTGCTTCTTTATAGTGTATGCGTGCGACATGTTGGATTTGAATGGCTTCAAACTTCTTCATAAGAGACTTTTCCTGCTTAACCATCTTAAACAACTTTGAGTTTTTGCATGCCCAAACACCTTGTAGATGTTTAATCTCACCAAAAGAGCATCCCCTTTGATTGAAAGTCTTTTAACCCCAATATTAATGCATTCTTCTAGACCAAAAATTAAGGTAGAGTACTTGATTTAGGCTCTATCTCCCTCTCAAAACAATATCCCATCAAAATGAGATATTTATACTATTTATAGGTATCTAGTTCTCCTATAACTAGGCATGCAATCACATTTACTTCTCCTAAGGTTATCCTACCTCATTAGATCTCAGATAACCAGCCGCGCTGTACCCTTAGATGGTAGCGCCTTTACACAATTTCTAGAATTAATTAATTTAATTTGGGAAAGGCTTTAAAGTCTACTTTATGTTGATTTTGGTTTACTTGAGAAGTCGAATAGTCCGGTGATTGGATGTGCGAGATAGCCCATAGGCTCCTAGCCTTTCCAATGTTCCTTTTTCCCAAACAGTTGAAAGAGTTCCTTCATTATTCACATCTTCCTCCCTTATCCAATCCCTTGGATCATTCAACCTTTTACTTCTGACGGCATTAGGCCTACTGGAACTAGGCCATTTTTTATGTTTCCACCGCGCAGATACTTCACACTGTTGGGACTTACTGCCATTCATCTGAATCCAGGGCATGAACAAATACTGAGCTCTAAACAAAATCCCACAATTATCAATGCTAGCTAGAAAGGGCCATCTGCCGCGCCGTTGAGTTCCCCAGGTAAAATAAACCTGGACTGGCCTTACCAAATAGTGAAGATAAAGTTACTTCTAATCATATATTATACATGGGCTATCCTTGTCGGATCTTCTTGTTAATCCTGGTTTAGTTAGCATACTCTGTATGCTAACTAGCATCCTAGTAAGCGTACCCTGTATATACTAACTAGCATAGCATACATGCTAGTTAGCATACCCAATACGCTAACAAGCATACCGGATATGCTAATTAGCATATCAAGTAGGCCTACTAGCATATCCAGTGTGCTAACTAGCATACGGGATATGTTAACTAGCATCCTATCTAGCATACCAGATATGCTAAAAAGCGTATCCAGAATGCTAATAAACACAACGGATATGCTAGTTAGGATACTAGACATGCTAACTAGCATACAAGATACGCTAATTAGCGTAACCAGTATGCTAACTAGCACACTGGATATGCTAGTTGGATGAGTGGATGCTAATTAGCATATCCAATATGCTAGTAAGCATATTGGGTATGCTTATTAGCATACCGGAGTTAGCATATTGAATGCTAATTAGCATATCCAGTATGCTAGTTAGCATATTGGATTGCTATCTGAAATGCTAATTAGCATACGGGATATGCTAATTAGCATATCCTGTATGCTAACTAGCATACTGGTTATGCTAATTAGCATAGTGAATATGCTAGTTAGCATACTTGATATGCTATTAAGCATGTTGGATATGCTAATTACCAATTTTTATATGCTAGTAAGCATTTTGGAGCATATTGGATTAGCTTAGAGGTTATAAGGTCTACTAGTTAGCATACTAGGTATGCTAGTTAGCATATTGGATATGCTTATTAGCATACCGGATATGCTAGCTGGAATGATAGTTAGCATACAGGAAATACTAATTAGCATATCCAGTATGCTGGTTAGTATACTGGATATGCTAATTAGCATATCCTGAATGCTAACTAGCATACTGGATATGCTAATTAGCATATTTGGTATGCTATTAAGCATGTTGGATATGCTAATTAGCATATACTATGCTCTAGTAAGCACATAGAATCTTTTGGGTACACCTGAATTGCTCAGAGATTATAAGGTTTACTAGTTAGCATACCTGGTATGCTTGTTAGCATACTTGATATTCTAGTTAGCATATATGATTATGCTAGCTAGCATACATGGGAATGCTAATTAGCATACTGGCCTAGCTGCACACATAGTTAGCATATGAAACATACTATGTAGCATACATAGTATGCTACATAGTATGTTTCATATGCTAATTAGCATATTGGCCTAGCTGCACACATAGTTAGCATACTGGCCTAGCTGCACACATAGTTAGCATATGAAACATACTATGTAGCATACATGACATGCTTATAAAGGGTGTAATCAAAGATTTTTTTGTTGCAGGCCTCTCAAAGCCCTTACATGATGTGGGCAGTGCACGACACCAAAGGTAAGGGAAAGGCTACAATTGAGAACCCTTCGACTGAGAAGGGTGGTGAGCTAGATATAATGAATGAAGGAGTAGATGTGGGATCCTAGCAAATGCAAAGTGCAAGCATGAAAACAACAGAGGAAGGCGGTGACGTGAGCAGTAAATCAGAAGAAGATAATTTTTTCTGTCATGGTTCCTCATGCGCATGCCATGCCCGCTGCAACTGACACAGTAAAAACTTCTCAGCAGACAATGGCTAGTGCCAGTGCATCAAGGGAAACATTGAAGACTAACAGCATAGAGGACCTGCAGGAAGTTGGTGATAACAGCCCTCTCGAGGGTTTTTTGCGAAAGGCTAAGGCAAAGAGAAAAGTGGGCCCGGAAGAGGTACCTGAAGAAACTGCAAGCAACGGCTATGGTTCCCTAAAGAAGATGGAGGACAAAGCTGAAAGCACCAAAGGTTAAAAGAAAGCCACCCGCTCAAGAGCTTGCAAAAAACTGTGTTAAGACCTTTCCTTTTTTGCCCAGATTCTGTAGTACTGTAACTGTCACTGTTCAGTTGTTTAGCCTTTACTTAGTGTTCCCATACCTATGCCCTTCACTCTTATGGCTATGCCATTTTGAAAACCTAATGCCTCTTGTGGCTGTCATGTAATTTTTTTTATTTTCTCGGTGAAAATGTCTTTGTGTAATATAATGTTGAGCAGCAGTCCATTATAATTTTCTGCCAATCTATGAGCTTCTTCACTTCGTATCGTTGTTTCTTTGCAGAGGAAGAGAAACTGGCATTAATTGCCTTGCCTGATGTAAATGCTGCCATGCAATGGCAGAAATTACGAAAATGGCGAATCCGCAAAGTCAGGCAGATAAGGAGACAAAAATTAGAGATTGAAAAGCGGCTCGAACGATATTCACAGCGTGCCCGTAGAATTTTTGAGCGCCTAAATTATGTTCACCCATCAGGGGAGGTTATATATGCTGAATGGTATCCTCTTCCAGACCCAATATGGGTGCCTAAGCGACTGTGTGATGAAAAAAGGGCTCTTTTACTAGATCTCAACAACGGTCTTTTGCTGAGGGTGGTAGACACTCGCTTCGGTGAAAGCCCCCTGCATATGCACATGAAATGTTAAAATACAATGTAGAGGATAAGCAGGTGTTCTGTTGTAATAAGGACAGCCACATGTTTTTGGACTGGTGTCTTCAGTTCTTCAGTGTGTATATTTGGAGCACAAGCATGCATCGTAAAGTCATGAATATTTGCAGGGCTGTTTTTAAATTGCAGGTGCCAAGGATTGCCGATTTTTTTGCGCAAGAGCACTGCAGTCCGCAACCCTGGTAGATCTTGAATAAACCTGTGTTTATGAAAGATTTAGCCTTGTTTTGAAAATACAATCCGGCGTACAATGCCCAAAACACGCTTCTGATTGATGATAGCCTCTACAAAGTGTTTCAGAACCTAGCACAAGCTTGGCTCGTTACTCCGAAGCTAGAGGACCAGAGTGCTGAGGAGAGACAACAGTTTCTTATAGAAACTTTGAAAGATTGGCTTTTTCTTTGGCTGCAGTCTCGATGATCGGGCAGCGTATGTGGCTGACAATTTCTTTGATACAGGCTCTGATAACTTCTCTGATGCAGTTCATCAAACAGGCTAGAGGCTGAGAGAGACAAGTAGAACTTTGTCTCGCAAACAAAAGGAAGATGACCTAGAAGCAGAGAGAGAGGAGAAAGCTAGGCTGGAGAGGGAAAGAAAAGAAAAGGAACAGCAGAGAGGCGACCTAGAAGCAGAGAGAAAGGAAAAAGCAGAGGAAAAGGAGAAAGCAGAGAAAAAGGAGGGAGCAAAAGAGCCTGGTCACTACAAACACCCTCTGAGGAGGCGTAAAGATTTTTGGTGGGTGTGACTCATTGTAAAATTAAACCCTATGTAATGTTATTTGATGCTGGAAGTTAATGATGAGATAATCTTTTCAACAGTTGCCTCCTACTATTCCATTTTTATGTGTTACAGAATTATGTATTGGGTTTTTTGTTAGGTAGCACACACTATAAAGTAGCAAGTATACAGTTAGCATATACTGTGGTAGTTATTAGCATACACTATATGCTAGTTAGTATAATCCTGTATGCTAGTTAGCACACTATATAGCAGCTAGTTAGTATACAGTTAGCATATACTGTGCTTGTTAGCATACACTATATGCTAGTTAGCATACACTATATGCTAGTTAGCATATACTGTATATGCTAGTCAGCATATACTGTTTGCTAGTTAGCATACAGTATATGCTAACTAGCATATACTGTATGCTAGTTAGCATACGCTTTATGCTAGTTAGCACACACTATGTAGAAGCTTGTTAGTACACAATTATCATATACTGTGGTAGTTAGCATACAATATATGCTAGTTAGCATATACTGTATGGTAGTAAGCACACGCTATATAGTAGCTAGTGAGTATACAGTCTAGCATATACTATGCTAGTTAGCATACACTATATGCTAGTTAGCATACACTATATGCTAGTTGACACATATACTGTATGCTAGTTAGCATACGCTATATGCTAGTAAGCACACAATATAAATTAGGTAGTTAGTATAAAGTTAACATGTACTGTGCGAGTTAGCATATAGTATATGCTAGTTAGCCTATACTATATACTAGTTAGCATACTATATATGCTAGTTAGCATACACTGTATGCTAGTTAGCATACGCTTTATGCTAGCTAGCACACACTTTGTAGAAGCTTGTTAGTCAGCATATACTGTATATGCTAGTCAGCACATATACTGTTTGCTAGTCAGCATATAGTATATGCTAACTAGCATATACTGTATGCTAACTAGCATATACTGTATGCTAGTTAGCATATGCTTTATGCTAGTTAGCACACACTATGTAGAAGCTTGTTAGTAAACAATTATCATATACTGCGGTAGTTAGCATACACTATATGCTAGTTAGCATATACTGTATGCTAGTAAGCACACTTTATATAGTAGCTAGTGTGCATACAGTTAGCATATACTATGCTAGTTAGCATACACTATATGCTAGTTGGCATATACTGTATGCTAGTTAGCATACGCTATATGCTAGTAAGCACACAATATAAATTAGGTAGTTAGTATATATAGTTAACATATACTGTGCGAGTTAGCATACAGTATATGCTAGTTAGCGTATACTATATACTAGTTAGCATACTTTATATGATGCTAGTTAGGATACACTGTATGCTAGTTAGCATACGCTTTATGCTAGCTAGCACACACTTTGTAGAAGCTTGTTAGTATACAATTAGCATATACTGTGGTAGTAGTAAGCATACACAAGATACAAAATAGAATAAAAGACCATGACGCTCATGTCAAAAACCGAATGGAATGCTGTTATAGATTGCTTCATAATCTTCGGGGGTGATTGTGTACATTTGCCTCGAGGGGGTCACTATATGTAAATCCTCTATATCACGTGCGTTCAAGGCCTATTTAAAAAGTCCCTTATCTGTGAATTTCTTAGTGAATATAATGTATCCTTTCCTATTCAAATCTGTAATTTTTTTAAAATACAATAAATAAATCTCCTCTGTAAATATATTTATGTAAGTTTTAAATATTTAAAATGTCCTTCTGTTGAACCCACGTGATACTTACATATTTATACGAGTGACCCCCCCCCCCCCCCCCCCCGAGACATTTGCCTTCTCTTTTGCATGTGTTTCATGGATATCTTGATACAACATACAAGATTTGAAAGTATGTGAACAACAGGTTGATTGTAGTCTAGTTTGAAGGTGTATGCATCCACTTGCTCTTGTAATACAGTCCTTACACGACATAAGAGCCTTTGTCAATTACATTGTTCCACTCATCATTGTAACCCTGTTTTGCCTTTTCTTTTACTGCAATGCACTTTACCAAGTAAAAGTCTACATTCTCATCATTGGTTGTAGCATCCGGATTCACTGCAAAAGTGTCACCAACACACAAAGCACTACTTAATGCATCATGGTGGCCTTCATACACGAATTTTTCATATCCAATGATCTCTTCTTCAAGGGCATCATCAGTCGGAGTGTCTTCTTCATCCTCAACTTCATCAGACAATGGCATCAGAATGTGATAATCCCAAGGCTGCACATGAGATTTGTTAGTGCAGCGATTCCAACTATGGTTCATGCATGCATCACAAAAGCATGCCAATGGTCTTGTGGCAATGGCAGTTGCATCCTGCTGGTTGTGACCGCGAAAAGCATGCAAGGTGCGAGACTTCTCAACCGTGGCTCATCGGCAGTACATCATGAGCTTGAGAGGGGCTGTTGAGATTCAAGCTCGATGTCAGTGTGAGCCAGCTATGCTATGTGCTGGCAGATTAGGTAGGAACATGTGTGAGACATAAATGACCGCGTGTCCAGCTGGTCATAGTGTGTGGACATTAGCTAGGGTTAGTAGAGTGTGGACACAACTCATTGTGTGTTGTGTGGATTATGGATTAGTGCATTATGCTTTGTGTGAGAGTGGACATGGCTTCCCTCTATGGTTAGGGTTTGCAATATACTTTAGATTTTGCTCCTGTGTGTGTGTCTCCTCTCCCTCTACCGTTCTTTCAACAACTAGCACTTACAGTATGCTTCCATGCATGTGCAGTATGTTAACTAACTCACAGTATGCTAACTAGCACTTACAATATGCTTCCATGCATGTCCAGTATGTTAACTAGCACTTATAGTATGCTAACTAGCACTTACAGTATGCTTCCATGCATGTGCAATATGTTAACTAGCACTCACATTATGCTAACTAGCACTTGCAGAATGCTAACTAGCACTGATAGTATGCTAACTAATACATTCAATAGGCTAATTGGTATATTCAGTATGCTAAGTAGCACATTCAATTAGCTAATTGGTACATTCAGTGTGCTAACTAGCACAAACAATGCTAACTAGCACAAAACAGTGCTAAACTAGCACAAATAGTATGCTAACAAGCACATTCATTATGCTAACTAGCACATTCAGTATGCTAACTAGCACTTACAGTATGCTAACCAGCACTTAAAGTATGCTAATTAGCACTCACAGTATGCTAATAAGCACATACAGAGTGCTAACTATCACTATTCATATGCTAACTAGCACTTACAATATGCTAAGATGCACTACATCATGCTAACTAGCACCTTGAGTATGCTAACTAGCACTTAGAATATGCTAACTAGCACTTAGAGTATGCTAACTAGCACTTACAGTATGCTAATCAGCACCTACCATATGCAAACTAGCACTCACAGCATGCTTACTAATGTTAACTAGCATGTAGAGTGTGCTAATCAGCACATAGAGTATGCTAACTAGCATACACAGTCTGCTAACTAGCATTTACAGTGTGCCTCTAGGTATGACTTGTATACTAACTAGCATGTAGAGTGTGCTAATTAGCACATAGAGTATGCTAACTAGCATACACAGTCTACTAACTAGCATTTACAGTGTGCCTCCAGGTATGGCTTGTATACTAATTAGCATTACTAATATGATAAATAACGCACTCTGTAAGATGATCAACATATTGAAGATTTAAACTAGCATTTACAGTATAGCATGTTCTAGCATGTAGAGTGTGCTAATTAGCACATAGAGTATGCTAACTAGCATACACAGTCTGCTAACTAGCATTTACAGTGTGCCTCCAGGTATGGCTTGTATACTAATTAGCATTACTAATATGATAAATAACACACTCTGTAAGGTGATCAACATATTGAAGATTTGAACTAGCATATAGAGTATAGCATGTTCTAGCTAGAATAAACCATAAACAACCACAGTGTAAATAACAACCAGTATGCTAAAACTGTAAAGTTTCACATGCTTTTTAGTGTACTCGAATAATGGTGCTTTGGCTAGATCAATTACTTGAGGTTCATCAAGGAGGTGTAAAGGGTGCTTTATGTAATTTTTTCTCCCCATCCTCTTTCGACAAACATCTTTTTTGTTAGGGGATACACGTGTCTCATCCCTCCAAAATGTGTAAACCAGCTCTTTCATTTCATCTGTGATGATGCTATGAAGACGAGCATGTTTTTGACATGCAGCCAATGAAAACATTCCACCATCAACATTCGATGTCACCCGCAATTTAGCCTTGTATACAAGGATCGATGCGGAACTTTAAGGAGTCTCGAGACTTTTGACATTTGCATGTTCTCCTTTGAATTCAACATCATGGACAATGATGTATGCTTCAAATACAACTCCTCATTATAGCTTGGCTACTTTACAAGCGCCAAGGTGTTACGAACATTGCACATGATTGCACTTTGAATAGTAGACTCCTTTGGACACACTGCTTGCACGACAAGATGATGAGATACTAGATTCCAAATTTCTTGCTTGTCTTCTGTACTAATTCCTTCAGTCCTCCTCTTGAACAGTGCCACAATCTCAGACGAGATTTTCTTCTCCTTTTCTCCTCAAAGGCAAGCTCTCAAACCTGAACCTGCTTAAGTTTTTTCTTCTCTCATTGTTTCCTCTTTCTTTGTCTCTCATAATCCCTAATGGCAGTACAAGTTGGGTCCTCCAAGTTCGGATTCATTGTCTGTAAAGGATCCCTTCTGCTACCTTCATCTGCTGCCATTGAATGCGCAAGTAAACCTACCAGACTAGATTGCAAGGTATGGTTCACCATAACTCTATGAGATGGGGAGGAAGTGGGCTACACGGAGAGAATGTGAGGCAAAGGGAGAGGGTGAGACTGTTTGAGCAGCATCACAGAGAGAGAGAGAGAGAGAGAGAGAGAGAGAGAGAGAGAGAGAGAGCTTGGCTTACACAGATCATGGAGAACCTCGAGAGAGCGAGAGAGAGAGAGAGAGACACAGAGGCAGAAAGATAGATAGATAGATAGAGAGAGAGAGAGAGAGCGCTCATCCACTACACCATGACTTCAGTAACTAAAAAGATGCTACATTTGAATTTGGTGCCGAGTAAATTTAACATAGTTTATGGAAAGTTAATTTCAAAATGGACATATTCTTGGCTCTCGAATGTATGCTAAAACAAGCACTACTAACTAGCATTGTCCGGGACAACATTTTTTGTGCACGTTAACATGCTTCTACCCATTTAGTGATTGGATCATTGACTCGAGTGCTTCCTTTCCTGTTACCCCACATCATCGAGAGTGGTTTATCACATATGATGCATCAAGGAAAGGATGCATACATCTTGGTGATGACTATGCATGCCAGATTACAAGAGTTGGCAATGTGCATTAGTTTTAGAATGGATCCTCTTTCATCTTAAAGGACGTCAAACATGTGCCACAGTTTACAAAAAGCATGATCAGTACAGGACATTTGGATAATGGGGGCTATCATTGCCAGTTTGGTGATCACTCTTGGAAGATCTCCCAAGGGTTCTCTTGTTGTAGCTCATGGGCCAAAGTGTGGTACTGTGTACACAAAAAGAGAAGACTTTATTGATTTTTGTATAGCATCACTAGATACAATGGGTATGGTGCTTCCCTTCTTATTGTCCAATCATATGTGCTTTCTTGTGCTTATTCTTTCTCAAATGGTCACTTTTTAGACAGAGAGAAAAACCTTGATAAAGCACAAAACTCATCAAAATTTAATTTTGATGACATTGGAAGAATTGTTGGGCATACTTGTGGACATCCGTATATAAATGTGGCCAACAAAATGTTCACCTAACAAGCTGTACTATTTTGTCTCAACCAGGATGTCCGACTGAAGGGCTATCATGGTTCTCTTTCATTACTTTCACTCATAGTTCTCGTACAAAAGGAACAAAAATCCTTCTTTGCATTTAATAAATCTATTGTCCAGTAAGAAATTAGAAAATGCACTTGAATGAATAGTAGGTGATGAGCTAGACAAGGCTAGCTCATCCCTAATCAAAGAATCATCTTAATTCTCTCAGCCACTTGATGTAAATAAGGATCCTCTAACTATGCTTCCTAGATATCTTCAAGCAATGAGCTTTCTAATATGGTAAAGATCATATTATATAAAAGTCTAGGCAAAGTGTCTACATCGACATCATACTTACATTTATGATAAAGAATTTCCATATGAAATTCTTGCATTAACTCAACCCATCTACCTGGTCTTCCTCCAAGGTCAGGTTGGTTACAAAAATGCTTTTCATGTGATGGCCCAAGTTGTTCAGCTGGGGAGAGATTCTTGCTCTCTCAAAGGCTACAAGCCTACCATCTTGGTTAAGGATTGTACCTACAGCAGCATGCTACTTGCATCCATTTCTAGCTCCTCAAAAGGTTTCTCAAGATCTATAACCTTGAGAATTGGAGTCATTGAAATCTCTTGTTTCAACATATCAAAACTTTCTTGTTGTACACATAAGGGACCTACTCTTGCAACAAATCAGTCTATCATAGGAGCTACTATGAAGAATGAGTATAATTCAATGAATTTCCTATAAAATCCAAAAAGTCCTAAAAATGAACACAAGGTTGTAAACAGTCTTTGGCACAAGCCAAAAGTAAGAATAACTCAAACTTTCTTGGATCCCATTAGCAAAAATAATATGACCCAAATATTCTATTTTGGTCAAAACACAAAAAAGTCTTCTCAAAATTTGCATAAAGTTGAGTTTCTCACAAAGTTTGAAAACAATAAAAAAGTGGAATTCATGTTCTTATTATAAACTAGCACATTGTCAATGAAATCCACAACAATGGTCTAAGAATATCATTCATTAATATCATTAAAGTTGGTGATGTATTTGTTAAACCAAAAGGCATTACAAGATATTCATCCTGACCAAATTTGGTTCTAAAAGTAGTTTTATATACATCTTCTTCTCCTACACTTATCTGGTGGTGATAGCCACTTTTAAGATCTATCTTACTAAAGATAGTGGCCTCACTAAGAGAATCTAAGAGATTATCTACACAAGGCATAAGTTAATGATGCTTTATAGTTATTTTATTTAACGCCTTATAGTCTACACATATGCAAAAAGGGCCATCTTTCTTTTTAACTAGTAAGATTGAGGTGAATAGCTTGGGCAAACCAATGCTTTACTAAAGTATTTGCCCGCCACCTTCTTGACTTCATTCTCCTCCTGTAGGCTCATACAAAAGGGTGGTCTAGCCATGGGATTTGCTCTTGGAATGAGCTCTATGCTATCAACATGTGGAAGGTATATGTTGTGGTAACCTTGAGAAAGGCATCAAAGATTAGAGAAATGGTGGAGATCTTTTTAGCCTAAGCTTGATGTGGTGTGTCTTGGCCTTGGAAAGGAGGGGTGTAATTGCCCACCCATAAACAAATACCTTGGGATGTTTGTGTTTGTGTGTGTGTGTGTGTGTGTTAAAAAGGACTATGTCCTTGTAATGTTTATGGTTTAATATAAGTATTAAGTGATTTTAAATAGTCTTTGTTTTGTGAAAAGTGTACTTGTGACTTTAAGGTATATAGTGTGTTGTGTGTGCGCGCGCGCGAGAGAGAGAGAGAGAGAGAGAGAGAGAGAGAGAGAGAGAGAGAGAGATGATGATGATGATGTGTGTGTGTGTTGGCTGAGGTGAGCCACCTCCACATGGCGGTGGCAACTCATGTTAGTTTACAAGCATGAGGCTAAGTACACCTCGACAAGTTAGAAAAGATACACTCCAAACTTGAGGTCTAGCCAAGAGAAAGGAGTGTTGATGGTATCCACTCAAATCTTTAGGTTCACTTGAGATGGCGGAATGTATCCTTTCTAATTTGTCAGTCTAGCCTAGTTAGAAAGTGTACACTTTAATCTTGAGGTTTAGCTAAGAGAAAGGAGTGTTGATGGTATCCACTCCAATCTTGTGGTTTCATTGAGAGGCAGGAATGTATCATTTCTAATTAGTCTTGGTGGTGAGGATTCTGCTATAGCAGCCTTCCCCTTGCTTCGGTCATTGCCTTTTATCATTTGCTTTTTTTTGTTTTTTTACTTGTTTTTCTTTTGTTTTTTGGATGGACATGTACTATTTGTTTTCCTTTTTTTTGTTTTCTTGGTTTTGTTTTTTCTATTTTTTCTCTTGTTTTTGGTACCAGGCGGGTGTGGAAGAGTTTGGGTTGCTATCGTTAGTCTCCTCTTGTAGGTTTGATCAGTTGCTTTTCTACTATGGAGCTGGCCTGAAAGCACATTGGTGGGGCATTGCCTAAGTCTTGGAGGAGGTTGTTGGGTGGAGGCTTTGTCCATTACTTCATCCTTCTGGTATGCATTGGTTCGAGCTCTTCTCTTCTACAGCTCTTCCCTTACCATCATGTACAGCATGTTCCCTTCCCTTCTCCCTTTATTTTTTACCCTATTTTTGGTGGAGATTTTTTCCCTTAGCTATTGTACTTTATGCTCTATTTCGAGGGGTTTTTCCATCTTGGTCTTCCCTTTACCTGTATGTGGGCCTCAGATAGATTTGTACGAGTTTTTGTACCAAATTTTGTTTTCCCTTGAGAGAGGCCCACCTTGGGCATCTCTTGGGGTTTCTTGTATGTGGTCCTAGGGCCGTTTATCAGTTTTGTACTTCCCTTAAGATAGGCCCATATTGGGCATCTTCTAGGGTTTTAGGTACTCAATAATACAACCCTGTCCCCCCCCGCAAAAAAAAAGAGATGATGTGTGTGTGTGTGAATGAGAGAGAGAGAGAGAGAGAGAGAGAGAGAGAGAGAGAATGAGAGAATATGTGAGAGAGGGAGAATGAGAGATGATGATGTGTGTGTGTTTGTGTGTGTGTGTGTGTGTGTAAGAGAGAGAGAGAGAGAGAGAGAGGCCTACCTGGCAATGGATGGTAGGAGGATGTGTGTGTGTGTGTGTGTGCACGCACGCGAGTGCGTGTGCGCATGATCTCCTTCAAGTAGTAATGGTGAGTTCTCTCTATATCTCGAACAAGATATAGAGAGAGGAATACCCACCTAATATACCCTAGGCCATTCGAACAAGTGTGGCCGTCCATTGAGTACATGCGACATGCACCTCGATTGAGATATGTGGCACCCAAGCAGCTAGAAAAATGCTTCCTAAATTCATTTTTTCCAAATAAAAACTCTCCTTGAAGGGGAGGGGTTTCCATAGCGGTGATGATAGGAACGAGAGGCCTCTCACTTTCCTTCGAGCAACCACCAACCGAGAAGACCTTCCATCCTTATTACACTTGCTTTAATTCTTCAATTTCAACATATTTATGCTTATGTTTAACCTCTAATCACCTCGCAACCCTCTTACTAACAATGATGAGCACACTAATCTACGTTTTGTCAAGTTGAGTAGATCATGAAGTGATGTTATGGTCTATTGAGAGTAGAAAGCATTCTCTTCACCCATAAAGGCTTCAAGATCATAACTAAGTAATAGTATGCTTAAACATGATGACAAATATGATACTTACTCTCTAATCACCCCGTAAGCCCCTTACTAAATGATGATTAACACACTAACTTACGTTTTGTCAAGTTTTGTTTCGTCAAGTTGAGTAGATCATGAAGCGATGTTATGGACTATTGAGAGTAGAAAGCGCTCTCTTTACTCATAAAGTCTTCAAGATCATAACTAAGTAATAGTATGTTGGAACATGATGACTAATATGATACCTACTCCTTAATCACCTTGTAACCCTCTTACTAACAACAATAGTATGTTGGAACATGATGACTAATATGATACCTACTCCTTAATCACCTTGTAACCCTCTTACTAACAACAATGATTAACACATTAACCTATGTTTTGTCAAGTTGAGTAGATAATGAAGCGATGTTTATGGTATATTGAGAGTAGAAAGCACTCTCTTTACCCATAAAGGCTTCAAGATCATAATTAAGTAATAGCATGCTTGAAGATGATGACTTAATATGATAATTACTCCCTAATCACCTATAACCCTCTTACTAACCATTTGATTATTTTGATGCATATAAGCTATTTTTTTAGTTTTGCTTACATAGCACTACTTAAGGAAGGTAGTCATTCTTTCATAAGGGCTAAGATCATGATAGTTAACTACTTAAGAAAGGTAGTCATTCCTTCCTAAGGGCTAAGATCATGACAGTTAACTACTTACACATTCATGCAAAATTGGATCAATCTTGTTTTTTTCTTAATCTCCTCTTAATTAAAAAGTGACATATTAATGTTTTGCAAGTTTAATTTCTAAGATTTAATGCTCTTTCTCCCAATTCTTAAGGCAAGATTTCCATCCAAGTATGTCCCTAAACCTCTTGGATACTTATAAAAATTAATCCTCTTTGTCATGGTAATAGAGGTATGTCCTTAGTCTAGCTCCATGAAAATGTTGTTTAATAAAAAAGGAACTCTCTTGCATAATCACTCATAGAAAATTTTAAAATTCTCTACACTAAAGTTTCAAGTTGATGCATTCTAAGTTGAATTTACACTTCATATCCACACAAAGGTGATGCATCACTCACTCAAAGTTTTCATCTAAACCACTTCCACAAAGAAGAGGAAGAATCGTAACTCTAATTCATGAAAATAATGCATCTCATGAATGGTAGATAGGATGTCGAAAAATCCATAACACTTGCATAGAAGTAGCAAATGTAATGAAGGAATTCTAATAAGTTGCATTCATGAAGCATGACCATAAGTGGGAAGGAGAACCATAACACTCTCACTTCCACCAATGCAAGCATTTATGCATTGTTTTTCAAGTTTGTCTACTTCAAGTTTGTTTTGCAATTACATGGGGGGAGCTGTTGAAATGTCAAGCTCGTATACAGCTGGAGGATAGCACATGGGTGCTGACAGAGTGATAGTATGGTAGATAGATATTGTGTGGTGTGTTTATGACCGCGTCCAGCTGGTCATGTGTGGTGTGGACATTACATTAGGTTTACTTTGTAGTGTGGAAAAAACACTATGTTGTGTTCTCCTTTGTGTGTGTGAGAGAGATGGTGACTATGGCTTCTCTCCTTCTTTATGATTGATGGATATGGATTAGGGTTTGCTTCTCTTGTGTGTGTTCCCTCCTGCTTCTGTTTTTTATCATGGTATCAGAGCCAAGAGCTCATTAGCTGTGTTGTGAGAGTGAGTGAGAGAAGAGGGAAGAAGAAGAAAAAGCTGTGAAGGAAGCCATTGGAGCTTGGAGCAAAGGAAAAGCTGTGGAGCACACATCGACATCAGATCTGAGAGCTAAGGACCATTGGTAAGTGTAGCAAGACCCCCTCTACGGATTGCAGGTATCAAGAGCAAGTGTAAGAGAAGATTAAAGGTGCAAAAGAAAGCAGAAAATTTCTGTTTTGAAGCTTTCATGGAAAGCTTGTGAATGAATGTACTTTGGCACATGTATTTTGGGAAATGCAAGCAAAGAAGTGAAGGTCTCATGTATTTGGAAGGGCACATGTACTGGTAACTCAGGAGCAAATCATTCATGCAAAAAATTGATGCATTACAAGTGATGTGTGAAGGAAAAATTCTGGTTTTGTGAACTCCTGCAAAACAGAGAACATATGCCCGGTGGAGGATCGAATGCGGAAGATTGAAGCAAAATTGAGTCAAACCCTTCATACCCATGATGCATTAGGTCATTGCTAAGAAGTTTATCAACTCATTGGTGATTTCCCCTCTCTCCTAGAGCTCCAAGAGCAGGCGGTGTGTTTTCTAGCAGTTTTTGGACAGTTTTCATCACCTACACTCATATTTGATCATTACAAGGTTTTTACAAGAGGTTGAAGTCACTTGGAGCTTAGAAAATACTTGTTTGGAGCTGAAATTAACATTTGGGAAGCTTACTTGAAGGATTTGGAGCTCATTCAACTCAATAACCAGTCATTAGCAAAAGTACAGAACTGTGTTGCAGAAACAGAGCATTTTTAATCAAGGCATTAATCCTTGTCTATATCAAATTGGCCTAATTCCTTTGGTACAAGTAGAGACCTATGAGTTGCTAAACTTTTGATTCAAAAATTTTTGAATTTGGATAAGATTTGAAGGAGAGAGCATTTTTAGTGAGAGGTGGTACCTGACAGATGCAGAAAAAAGCAAACCAGGGAGCTACAAAAATTGGTGGTTCTCATTCACCTTGAAGAATTTGATCAAACCCTTCTAGGATATGTTGGAGCAATGTGTTGGGAAGCCAATGCAAGTTGAATCATTGAATTTGGACAAGATTTGAAGGATTTAGAGCATAATCTTGACTGGTTACTGGCGAGAAAAAAAACCAGAAAATTTTTGTGAAGGAGTATCATTTGGTTTCAACTTTGATCGAGTGTACATTGTTGGTGAATCATTGTGGGATGTTAATGCACACAATTTGCAAGCATTTGATGTGATTTGGAGGGATTTGAAGCTTTACAGGTCCGGCATACTACTTGTCAAAGCGATACATTTACTATATTTTTTTGCAACAATGGGAGATAGTCCGATACAGATTGTTGGAGAGAAGCTTGACCGCACTAACTTTCAAGTGTGGAAGTTTCGAATGAAGAGTTTTTTGAAAGGCAAAGGTTTATGGAGTCTTGTCTCGGAGGAAGACCCGAAGCCATACCTACCTCCTCAACCAAATAATGCTCAGTTACTGGCTCACAAGCAATGGGTAGAGCGATCTTCGAAGGTGTTGCATTATTTTCAATATGTGTAACAGATGCCTTGCTTATTCACATCCAAGATGCAGATACACCGAAAGAAGCATGGGGTATATTGTGCGGAATGTATGAGACAGACACTGGTGCAAGGAAGATACAACTAAAGCAACAGATTCACAGTGTAACACGAAGGAATAGGAGTATACATGAGTATGTTCAGGAAATCAAGGGTTATGCAGATTCCTTGTCATCAATCCATGCCCCGATGGATGATGATGATTTGGTTGCTCTCACATTGCGTGGTTTAGGCAAAGAATACAAATCTTTTGACACTTCCATCTCAGTAAGGTTGGGAGGAATGCCAGACTTTAATGAGCTTGTGTCATTGCTCATTGTGGAGGAATTGAAGCTTGGCCTTGGTGGTATGAGTGTTGCAGGTGGTGCATCCTCATCAAGCAATGATGAGCATGCAAGGAATCAGGCTTTTTACTCATCTACAGGCTTTCGAGGCAGGGGGAGATTTACCTCTCGAGGCCGTGGAGGACGTGGTTGGAATGACAGGTCTACTCAACCACAATCAAATCAAAATTTTCAGAATTCACAGTCATCATTTGGATCACGTGGAGGTCGTGGATTTCAATCCCATAGGGGGATATTTGGAACAGGTGCTCATGGTAGAGGACGATGGCAAGGTCCTCAACAAAATTTGAATGGGATTGAATGTCACTATTGTGGCAAACTTGGACATATGGCAAAAGATTGTTACAAAAAGCAGAATGATATGAGGAATGGAAGACCGCAACATGGAAATTATGCATCTACTAGTAACAATGATGGGAGTTCAAATCACCTTTTTGCAATGAAGCACGTTATGGGGACAATGGATTCTCAAAATGCAGGAGATGAGTCATGGTATATGGATTCAGGTGCCTCAAACCACATGACATGTCATGGTGAGTGGTTTGAGAAGATGCAACCATTGGATACAAATGGTTATGTGGTCACAGGAGATGATACTCAACATCTTATAACACATGTTGGCAGTGTGCCTTTGAGGATGCATGATGGAAATGTGAAGAATATGTCAGAAGTGTTATATGTACCATCCATCACAAAGAATTTGGCATCAGTGGGCCAAATGGTTGAGCAGGGATTACAAGTAAGAATGGCTATTTTGTGGAAGACTTTAAGCATGGCTATAGATTGATTGCCAAGGGCAAGAAGGAAGGAAGGTTGTTCAAATTGGATGCAGGAATACCAGAATTGAGCTCAGCCATGTTTTCAAAGAGCAATGGGATTGTGCAGGACATTGACATGTGGCACAAGAGGATTGGACATGTCAATATACAGAGATTAAAGAACATGCAAACAAGAGGCATAGTCAGTGGATTGCCTCGATTCAAATATGATGGACATATGCATGTTTGTGAAGCCTGTCAGTTTGGAAAGCAGGAAAGGTTGAGATTTCCTAGAGAAGGAAATATGAGTAACAGGCCACTTGAGATAGTACACAGTGATGTATGGGGCCCTGTACAAAATCCATCTATCAAAGGAAGTCTATACTATGTGACATTTATAGATGACTTCAGCAGGATGACATGGATATATTTTTTGAAAGAGAAGAGTGAAGTGCTGGAAAAGTTCATGGATTTCAAAGCCCTTGTAGAAAAGCAATATGGCTGTTGGATTAAATGTTTGAGAACAGATGGAGGTGGTGAATACACCTCAAAAGCCTTTGAGCATTTCTTGCGGAAGCATGGGATAAGAAGACAGTTGACATGCAGGTATACACCTCAGCAGAATGGTGTGGCTGAGAGAAAGAATCGAGTCATATGTGAAGTGGCAAGGGCAATGCTCAATGAAAAGAGCATGCCAGATTACTATTGGGCAGAAGCATGTGCTACTGCAGTGTATATCCTGAACAAAACACCTACAGCAGCCATTCATGGAAGCACGCCAGAGATGCGGCTTACAGGTTACAGGCCAGACATTGGACATCTCAAAGTCTTTGGATGCGTAGCTTATGTTCATGTGCCTGATGAAAGAAGACGGAAGTTGGATCCTAAGGCACAGAAATGTGTATTTGGTGGATATGCACAGGATCGAAAGGCCTACAAATGTTATAACCCTCAAACTAGACAAGTAGTCATCTCACAAGATGTGGTGTTTGATGAGCTTGCTAGTTGGTACAAAGCAAAAGATGAGGGAGTTATTGACTCACTTGAGGCAGATGTGTCTGTGAACTTGCCATCACAAGCAAGTTCTAGTTCTACTACTATGTCTGGGCCAGCAGCAGAAGCTGAGAGTAGCAGTGTACGTCCATGGTCAGGATGTTTGAGGCATGAGAGTGTAAGCACTGGGAGTAGTGCTATGGATAAAGGCAAGAAGAAAGTCGAGGGAATTGGGATCACAGGTTATGAGTCCTCTAGTTCTGAGAGTTTGGATGAGGAGCTTGGTATACCTGTTTTACGCACACCTGGTGCTAGGCAGGATAGATATGTGCCACCACATGCTCGAGTTACAGGTGTACAGAGTGACCCGCATGCATTGTGGAGATCCCAGAGAGTCAGATATCCAGTTGAAAGATTGACATATATAGAGATTTTGCTATGCACTATGCATACATGACATCTATGGTAAAGCATGTGGAACCTACATGCTATACAGAGGCTATTGGAGAGCATGTATGGGAGAAAGCCATGGATGAAGAGATGGATGCTTTGGACAAAAATGATACATGGGAATTGGCTGAGTTACCTCAAGGAAAGAATGCAATTGGTTGCAAATGGGTGTATAAGGTAAAGTGCAAGTCAGATGGCAGCCTAGAGAGACATAAGGCAAGGCTGGTCGCTAAAGGATATGCACAAACTTATGGTCTTGATTATGATGAAACTTTCAGCCCAGTGGCTAAGATGGCTACAGTGAGGTCTATCATTGCACTAGCACCACAAAAAGGTTGGGCTTTACATCAAATGGATGTAAAAAATGCTTTCTTGAATGGTGAACTACAAGAAGAGGTGTGCATGGAACAGCCAGAAGAATATGTACATCCAAAATATCCGACTTTTGTTTGCAGGTTAAAGAAAGCAATCTATGGTTTGAAGCAAGCACCACGTGCTTGGAGTGACAAGATCAGCAGATATCTTGTCAGAATTGGATTTGTGGTTGGAAATGCAGACTCTTCACTTTATGTGAAGAAGACACATGATGGTATCGTGATGATAGTCATTTATGTTGATGATTTGATTATCACAGGTGATTGTGGGAAAGGCATTGATGAGGTTAAGGCCTCTTTATGCAAAGAATTTGATATGAAAGACCTTGGTGATTTAAGGTTCTTTCTTGGCATTGAGGTGATTAGAACAAGCAAGGGTATATGGTTGGTGCAAAGGCAATATGCACTTGACATGCTGGCAAAGTATGGTATGACAGCATGCAAACCAATGTTGACACCATTAGAGCAAAACATGAAGCTTAGGGCTGATTTGGGTGATGAGCTTGATGATATCACCATGTACAGGAAAATGGTTGGTAGCCTTATCTACATGACCATTAGGAGGCCAGATCTCAGTTATGCAGTTGGTTTGGTGAGTCAGTTTATGCAGAGTCCTCGTAAACCTCACTTGGATGCTGTGAGACGTATTCTGAGATACGTCAAAACTACCGTGCATTCTGGTCTTTTCTATGAGGCAGGAAAAGACATGCATGTCTATGGATATACAGATGCAGATTGGGCCGGTAGTGCATATGACAGGCGGTCTACCAGTGGCTATGTTTTCAGCCTTGGTAGTGGAGCTGTGAGTTGGAGCAGTAAAAAGCAACCTACAGTTGCTTTATCTACCACAGAGGCAGAGTATCGTGGAGCAGCCATAGCTGCATGTGAGGCTATGTGGTTGAAGAAGTTGCTAGATGATGTCAGGTTACAGAGTGATATGAGAGTTGTCATTCATTGTGACAACATGAGTAGTATTCAGCTTGCTAGCAACCCAGTTTATCATGCCAGGACCAAACATATTGAGGTCCACTATTACTTCATCAGAGAGAAAGTGCTAGATGGGCATGTTGATTTGACATATGTGCAGACAGATGAGCAGGTTGCAGATATCTTTACCAAAGCACTTGGTAAGGATAAGTTCGAGTATTTCCGTACCAGATTGGGAGTCCTAGAGATGGACATGTCGAGCTTGAGGGGGAGTGTTGAAATGTCAAGCTCGTATACAGCTGGAGGATAGCACATGGGTGCTGACAGAGTGACAGTATGGTAGATAGATATCGTGTGGTGTCTTTATGACCGCGTCCAGCTGGTCATGTGTGGTGTGGAGATTACATTAGGTTTACTTTGTAGTGTGGAAAAAACACTATGTTGTGTTCTCCTTTGTGTGTGTGAGAGAGATGGTGACTATGGTTTCTCTCCTTCTTTATGATTGATGGATATGGATTAGGGTTTGCTTCTCTTGTGTGTTCCCTCCTGCTTCTTTTTTTTATCAGGAGCAAGGGAATGGCTTCACAAAAGTTATGCTCATGTGATGAATACTTGAACTAAGAACTCCCAAACGCTTCCATGGAGCAAGGTAATGGCTTCACGAAAGTTGTGCTCGTATGATGAATACTTGAACTAAGAACTCCCAAACGCTTCCATGGAGATGCCCCATGAATGGCAAAGTTTGCAACAAAAATTGGGATATGTCTAAATCTGGGTTTAACCAACCAAAAACTTGCGACGAGACAAAACTCTAAACTCTCATGAAATATCTTTGTTTTATTTAAGGACTTGATTGTATACTGGATATGTTAATTAGCATATGAAATATGCTAACTATCATACTGTATATGCTAACTAGCATATCTAGTATGATAACTAGCATACTTGGCATGCTAATTAGCATATTCATTATGCTAGCTAGCACACCTTTTTTTCCCAATATGATCAAGCTTGCAGACTGTATGTCCTGTATGCTAGCTAGGAAGCATACATTCAAGTATGGTTTCTTACCAATCTCTGGTGTGGTTGGATGTCGTTGTGTTGCAAGGTTGCACAACCATGCGGTAGGTATGCTTTTTTTGTAGAAGGGAGCCCTACATACGGTCCCAAAAGGGAGCATGTAGCAGCAAAGCACAGAAGGTGATAATTATGCTCACAAGGGAGCTTGACCATTGCAAGGAATGGTTGGACCTCAAGGGGCAGACCACAGCCAGTACAGAGGTTTGTTCCGATGCTGTCTTGCACACCTCTATCCTTCATAAAACTTGCAAGGGCTAGATTAGTTAGGGCAGTTGGAGAAACGAGCCCTGCAGCTTGGACTGCATGTGCATCAGAAGTTCAAGTTGGCTTTTAGAGTTCTGCACCTTGGATTTTGCAATTTCCACCTCAACCTACAAAACCAAGACAAAAAGAGCATGGTAAGTACATGAGTTACCTGAGCATGGTAAGTACATGAGTTACCTCAGCACATGTACCAAACATAAAGTGCAGAGATGAAACTTACAGACACTTACCAGTTTACAGGTTGTTATGTCTATGTCACTATCTATGGGGTCGTCTTCACGAAGAGGACACCCCATAGCCTCTATGTTGTCTTTGGTTGTCTCTATTCTGACTTCAAGCTCCATCTTTCGCCGGGCATCCACATCATTGCTTTGCAATAAAGCCTGCAACTCCATCTCAGCTGCTTGCAACCTCTGTCTCATGGCCGTGACAATAGGAGTAACCTTCGCATTTTTTGCATTCAAAGCCCTAGCAAGTTCCAGGCCCTCTTGCACCACTTTGTTTAGATTCTGTTTCTCATAATGTAGCTGTGTTTTCATTTGAAGGACAGCTGCCTTCATGCACTGCCATTTCTCCAACCCACAAAATGAAGAAGCTTCCATCTCCTGTCGACTATCTTGATGAGGCTGAAGTGTGGCCTTGGTAGATTTGGCAGTACTCTTTCCTACCAAACAACAATGCCATGTTTTCCTCGCAGATGTCAGCACACTCATCCTCAATTTTTGAAGCTGGAAGCTGAAGATTGCGTAGTCTCCACTTGTTAACATGGCCCTCATAATAGCCCTTCTCTTGAATATCCTGCAAATACTGCACTGCAAACTCGGCCCAATTGGACCTAATGGCTGTCCCGCTTGCAATCACGGCAGGACTGAATTCTTTCACGAAGCCCTTTGCAAATGCAGAGGAAATTTCTATGTTGGTTGGGGCCTTCTGGTATACATTGTAGTGCAGTTTCATCATCAACTCATACATTTCGGTGTGGATGGTGCTGCATTTGAGGCGGTACTGGCTGGGATCCTTTGTTTGTTTGAACACACTGAACCATTCAGCATCAGTGACCTGCTCCCACCTAACCATTTTGGGATCTAAACCCTCCATGGAAAGGCCATAAGCAGCATTGAACTCTACCAAAGTTGTACAGAATTTTTCCTGCATGGGGATCACGACCTTCGGAGCTTTCCATCAGCCTGCACACATCGGCCTGCACACATCAAAGGAAAATGTGCTCAACTGTAAAGGGAAATGTGCTCAACTATATTGCATGGACATGTTAACTGTATTGCATGGAGCTTCTTGTGGTACTGAAGCCGAAAGTAGAAGAGAAAATACACAAAACCCGCACAAGAGAGAGAGAGAGAGAGAGAGAGTACCCGAGAGGGACATTGGGGAACCTTGAGATCGCTTTGCGCTTTTGCAGGGAGATGGAGAAGCAGAAGGGGCTCTGCGTTTTCTGTGTATAGGAGAAGGCGGCGCGGCTCTGCGTTTTCTGGGTACAAGAGAACGCGAATGCGCCGCCTTGCTTGCGGGCTCCATGGTGCTCTGGCCTTTGCACTTCATCACCCCACCACTCCGTTGTAACGCCCGTGCTAACTAGCTTCAAAGACTAGCTCGTAATTCAATATACCACAACTTGATTATTCTTTTTTTTTTGAAGTGCTCATTTGAGCTTTTTGTATCAGCCAGAAGTTTTAAATATGATTACTAATATAGTGACTTACATGCCTAAACTTATGCTAACTAGGAATGCTTGTTCACACATGTGAACTAGCATAAAAAGCATAGCACGTTAATATGCTTCTACCCAAATACATATGTAGTATCTAGACATGAGGTGAAAAGGATTTCTCCGTCCATTAATACATACAAAATTCACTTCCTCAATCTTCATGCTAAAGCCTTTCTCCTTTTTTCCTTCGTCCTACTTCTTGTCCTTTCTCCTTTTTTCCTTCATCCTGCTTCTTGTCCTTTCCTTTGTCATTCTTCCATTTGTTGTAGTCCTTCTTCATGTGGCCTTTCTTGTGACAATAATAGCATTCTATATTCTTTCCATGACCACAAGATTTGGTACGAGACTGATTTCTCTCTATAGACTTCTCTCTTGCATGGGATCTCCCCCTCACCATAAGGGCATTAGAACCCTTCGCTTGTTCCATGTTCTTTCTATTTACTTCCTTTGTTACCAAACTGCCTTCAACATTTGCACTGGTAAGACCATCAACAGGGGTAGAGCTTTTTGGTAGTGTGACCGGTAGTGTGACCAACAAGAACATAGCTTTCACAAAATCATTAAACGTAATGTTTTGTGTTGATAGAAAGCTGACTGAAAATAATGTTGAACTCATTAAGATGGTTGGACATGGATGTCCCTTCCTTCATCTTCAAATCAATAAATTGTTTCAGCCAATGAACCTGAGAAGCTACACTCTACTTGTCATATAGGTCACATAATTTTTACCATAAATCATAATTGCTGGTCTTGTCTTTGACATTGAAGTAAATAGACTTAGAAAGTGTTAGCATGATGGTCGACCTAGTGAGCTCATCCAAGTCTTGACATTCCTCTTGTGGCATAGCTTCTGCTTTGACTCCTTTCAGCTTGATAGGCTTGATCTACTTTTTTTGCAACAAGACATTATAGATCTGCTCTTTCCAGAATGAGAAGCTAGTGCCATCTTCTCTTTCCAGAATGAGAAGCTAGTGCCATCTAACTTCTCAATGTTGAACAATGTATTCTCCAAAGAGGATGCCATCTTTAACCCTGGAATAGCTAATGTGCAAATTTTTGCGTAGCCCAAAATTCTGCGTAACCATATTCTGATTGAATTTTGGTAGAGTTTTGGCTATATTTGGATATCACAACCAAAGAAAACTATAGTATGGAGTGTATAATCGTTGAGAAAACTACTCAACTAGTGCATAAAACAATTGAGAATACCACTCAACAAATGCATATATACACATAGCAAAGTGATCCTGCAGTCCAATCACTGACTACCACATGTCCATACATAGATTCAGCTTCAAGGGGTTTGTTGAGGGATTGCTCCATAAATCTATATCACCGAAGAGATCTCAACATTCAAAATATCCCAACTCAATAAAACCTCACATTGACCCTCACAAAAGGCTGCATTCCACATTTGTAACAAAGATACATTCCACAGTTTTATACATAGACAAACCACAAGCCAAGTAAGCGCAATGCCCAAATAAATGTAACAAGCCCACTAGCAAGCACTGTAACAATGCATAAACAACATAAACACTATTTCTTCCAAGAACCACTATGCCAATGAGTAAAATCTGAGCAATAGATTTGACTCAAGCCAATGAAATAGCAACACTATGCTACAACACTATGCCAATGACTCAAATCTGAGCAATAGATTTGACTCTAGCCAATGAAATAGCAACACCCAAAATTTGTATTCTGCAATGAAGACATGTAAGACCTGTAACCTATATTTTTGCAACCTACAACTTGTAGATATGAACCAATATGCTTGGTTCTTGCCACATATAACATGTCTTTCACATAGAAAGACCAAATCTATAGGCTACGTAGAAAATTGACCTATTGTAGAAAATGACAAAAATACGTGTGTAACACTTACAGTGTCAAAACGGAGCCCGAAATGACCTCAGATGTGATTTTGGAGTAGACCAAGGGCTTTGCCTTTCCCGAAGTATATGTTGACTTCTTTGCACTCGTTGAAGGGCATCTCGTTCTGAGAACGTGACCATGTGTACTGGTGGTGGTACCCTAAAGCTCAAATCTACTCGGATCCCAGTTACGCAGAGAGTGTGCACATGTGTGGAGTAGCACAGAGATGGAGAAGAAGAAGACACAAGATGTGGACTCCTAGTCACAATGAGTGACTAGGGTTTGAGAGAGTCCTTATTGGTAGTTAGACTATGAAGAATGGTGTCCTGCCGCCGCTGCTGCCGCCACTTACTCAGGGCTAGCACAATGGGCTTTACCACCCCAACACTTGCAACCTTACACATGAGCTTTTTTGGTATTTCTCTCTCTAGAGTGATCAATTCTAGAGAGAGAAAGTTATTTGAAATCTAGAAAATTCATCAAAATTAAATTTTGATGACATAGGCATTAACTTTTTTAGCAATGTTGTGCATATGTAAGGTCCATGATATAGGCAAGGGATGTGTCACACCATGAATTCATTTTGCTCCCCATGTGGACTTAATTGCAAGCTGCTAGGCATGAAATTCTCATTTACATGGGCAAATTGGGTTTTAATACCATGACACAAGATGTGAATGTTTCTAGTAGCGTTGTGCATGAACTAGGTCCATATGGGGATACATCATGTTGCACATCCATTTTGTTGCCCATTTTGATGTTGATTGAATCACAAATCACAAGATGCAGCATTATCATTACATGGAGGCTATAAGTTGTTTTCTTGACCTTACTTTGTTTTTTAAACCAGTGAGGCCCAAGTTTTCTCGGTGGCATTGTGTTGAGAAAATGTGGTACTCATGTGATGCTCATGCTAGATCAAGTGTGTGTGGGAGGAAAAGAGCTCACAAAATACAAGAACAATATCTTGCTTATTAAGTTGTTTATGAATACAAAACTAGGCCTTGCTTAATACAAAATACCTCATAGCTCCACCTTTAAATAGATGAGCTAGTGGACTTTAAGTCCATTCACACTCACACCCTTCTCTTCCCCTTCTACATAACCTTAGTCCCTTATTAATACCCCCCACATGAAAGGATGGAATAGGTGGTATTGGACATAGGATGCCTTTATAACATTAGGCGTACAAGGTTTGGAATATAGGTGTGATTACATTGAGAATTAAAACAATTTCTCAGCAGAGGTAGAGGTTGATACAAAGTTTGCCTCTGACTCTTTGTTAGGACATTTAGAAGTGATATGTCCCGTTTGTTTAAACTTATAATATTTCATTTTGTTGGGATATTTGATCCAACAATTATTTGCCAAATGACCCACCTTTTTACAATGGGCACATCTTACTTTGACCACTTGATGTGACAAAGCTTGTTCGATAGTCGATGAATGAAGTGGTTGCATTTGAAGATTCACCTGCTCCCTTTGCCCTCTTTTCTTCATCAAGACATGATTGAATGACTCCTTTGAGGGTGGTATTAGGTATGTTCTTCAGGGTGGTGACCAAGGTGGGGTACACCTTTTTGACTACTTTGAGCAAAACAGCCACTGCATCATCTTCATCCATTCTCGCATTCACTAATGCAAGTTGAGCCATAAGGCCCTTCAAGTGAGAGAGATGAAGGCTACAATGCCATCTCCCTCTTTGAGTTCCAAGCTAAAAAATTTGATTTTGAGTGAGATCTTGGAAGTCTTACCAACCACGAGCTCCATAGAGCTTATCAAGCTCATCCCATTTCTCCTTTACAGTCGGAAGCTGGTCCACATGGTGGATGAGTGCCTCATCAAGATGAAGCACTCATGATGATGGCTTGTGCCCTCTCATCATCTTCAATATCTTCAGCCTTTGTTTGATCAATAACCTTGGTGCCGAAGATGAATGGCCAAAAGCCTTTGGACAGCATCTTGTACTTGACAAGGACTTGCCAAGTGTGGAAGCCGTCTCCCAAGAACTTCTTGATTTGAGTGTTGTCCTTTGACATTGGGTATTGAAAGAGATTATGAGAGAGTAATGGGCTGATTATGAAGAAGAAAAAACCAAAAATTTATGAAATTTAGGCTTAATAAGAAAGAGAGAGGCTTATGAGAGTGCAACAACCCTAATCAAGTTGAGAATGTTGCATAAATAGGAGATTAAAATAGTAATTTTTATGGTTTAGCACTTAGGGTTTGTGCCCAATTACTAATTTTGATGGGGATTAGCTTCATTAGTATTAAAGAACACTTCGGTTGGCGATTAAGATCACCATTAGTGTGTAGAAAACATAATTAGTGCTTAAAAGCACATTTTTACTATCTAATGACACTTATTTTGGTGATTAGTTTACCATTAGTGTTTAATAACACTATTAGTGTTTAAGAACACTTTATAATAGCTTCCCTTTGCTGGATTAATAGATTAATTAGTGTTAAACAACACTATTAGTGCTCATAAGCACATTTTGAAAGCTTTGAAAGCTTGAAAGTTGATGTTGATGATGGAGCTTGATGAGAATGAGGCTTATGGATACCTCATGCGGTTGGGCACCACTTCAAAATCAAGATAAAGATCAGCAACAATCATTCACATCATCACTTGAGTGATTAGATCAAGGGAGAAGGTGATTAGAGCAAGAAAAAATCACTTATGAAGCTTTAATGGAAAGCTTCATGGAGAAGGAGAAGAGGCGACTGGTTTTCTGCTTCTAGCCGGCACGTCAAAGCATGGTTGAAGCTTAAACTTGAGATGTAGACTCATAAGGCTTAGGGCTTCAAAATCCCTAAGCTAATGTGGCTTATGATGTACCACACAAGGCGTATTCGCGTACAACCTGGACTACAGCAGAAAAAACAACACCGGGCTGAACCAGAGGAAATTTAGCCACGATGAAGCACCAAAACTTGCAATTGGCTATACGACCAGATTCGCCCACGAGTCTACTTCACTTCCTTAGTTGAAATCTCCTCAAGATGAGGCCTCTACAAGCTGGTAGAGCTCCTCCACTGCCAGGGGGTTGAGCTCCACAAGTAGAAGATAAGAGAAAAATGAGAAAAAAATGACCTAATCTACACCACAAGAGTCCTAATCAACCTAGGCTCTAGATACCATGTTGAGAAAATGTGGTGCTCATGCTAGATCAAGTGTGTGGAGGAAAAGAGCTCACAAAATACAAAACAATATCTTACTTATTAAGTTGTTTATGAATACAACTAGGCCTTGCTCAATACAAAATGCCTCATAGCTCCACCTTTAAATAGATGAGCTAGTGAACTTTAAGTCCATTCACACTCACACCCTTCTCTTTCCCTTCTACATAACCTTAGTCCCTTAATACATTGTGCATGAGCAAGGTCAATGCCATGCACGCAAGGTATTCATCATGTTGTGCATCTAATGTGTTGGTCAATTTGACTCGATTAGGTGCAACGTTATCATTGTGTGTGAGGCTTAAAATTGTGTTATGGCCTTACTTTTGAAGCATGTTTTGGACCAACTAGTAGGCATGAATCTTTCTAGCACCATTATGTAAAATTGAGGTTCATGCCAGAAAGCAAGGGATGTATCATATCTTGCATCCATTTTGTTTCTTTCAAGCATGGTGTGGACTCCTTAGTTGGCCACTTCCCTCCATCCTCACAACGTGGTGTCCCTACATAATCATGGTGTGGATAATCGATCCACTTGGAGACTCCCTGCCAATGTGCTCTTTGCTCAACATGCTACACCATCAATCTCTCTATTAGCCTATAGATGGCATCTTAGATCATGGATGTAGGTTAGTCATCACGACATGGTGTAATTGCATCCTTCAACACATCTCCTATGAACCTACTATCAATGAGTAGTTGTTTTTGGAGTGTGAGGATGAGCATGCAAGTTGGATCTATTTGTGTGTGTGTGTGTGTGTGTGATGAGAGAGAGAGAAAGAAAGAGAGAGAGAGATCAACTAAATATGTGCGGCTGTGTGGAGCTATTTCTCTCCTAGCGACAAACACACACACAAATTTCTCTCTTTGTCTTTCTCTCTTCTTGTTTCTTTAGCACGCAAAATTTCTCTTTGATAGAGATCCACAAAGTAGAGTTCTCTCTCCCCCACTTTTCCCACCTCGTATTTTGGTGATTTTAAGTCCCTCAGAGGCCCATTTGTGCTCCTAAAATACTGATGAGATCGTAGGAAAATGTCCCATGGCACTTGTGAAGCGGTATTCACCTTTTGGCACTTCCCTATCATTGAATTCACTTTCATACATGCCTTGTTGTCCACCAATAACACGTGCTTTCTTGTGCTTCCTCTCTCCTGAATGGCCACTTTTAGACAGAGAAAAGCCTTGATAAAGCACAAAACTTATCAAAATTAAAATTTGATGACATTACCCCTCCCTTGAAACCAAAGTCGTCCTCCTCAACTATGCTTGTATCAAGTGAAGGAAGCCCACATTAGGAAGTGAATGGGGTCTTCTTGGGCCCTTTAATTTGCCCAAGCCTAATCAAGGTGATTAAGGAATAGCCAAATGGGGGGTTGCCATGTGGACTGAAATGTTGGGTTTTTAAGAGAGGTGTAAGAGTGGTCAAAGGGTGCACTTTTTCCCCCAAAAAGGGAGGGGGGGGCAATTTTACAATTTTCGGACCTCCATAACTTCTACATACAAGCTCCGATTTGAGCGGAGATTACAGATCCGTGATCTACACATCAAGAGATTTCCATAGATATGTTACATGATATGGTTTTATCCGCTAGATTTTAAATTCCATTTTTCCTCCAAAATTCAAATTCGAATAAAGTAGCCGTTTTGAAGCTTCTAATTAGAAAACGTTTCTTCTTAAGAGAAAAGGTTTGACTCCCTTAAACTGCCAAATAAAAGGGCCCAAGAAGCCTTCCATTGAGGTCCTAATGTCTATGCTCCAGATCGACATTTGAGTAAGAATACATTCTTGAACTAGATGGCAAGTCTAGTAGGTATTTAGAAAACAAAGTCATCGCTAAACTATTCCTTGGAAACATTGGTGTACACACACAAAATATTTTAATACACATTAGTAAAGAAGATAAATATTGCATTAAATCTTTAAAAAATTTTATGCATCAATGTCTTGGTTATCATTTAAATCATGAAGGAACTTATAATCTTGCAATAAGGCAAGAGAATCCTTCAATCGGGGTTCTTGCATCCATTTAGCATGTAACATACCCATCTTCACTAATAAAGAAATGTCCATGTAATTATGAGTTTTTATGGTACAAAAATCAATGATTTTATTATTTGAGTCATTTTTACTTAGAATCTTCAAATTTTGAGCCCAAATTTAGAATCTGCGTGCGATTTTACCCTAATATAGAATTTTACAGCATCCAAAACGGACACCGGATCAAGCCTATACGTAAATTTCAGTCATTTTAGTTAAAAAACGATGACCTTTAAACCTTAATAAATGCATGAACGGGCGGATTGACGAACGGTCTGAACCCCTACGACCAGGAGAACCTCCCGGACAGAAAAATTTTTTGCCCCCGGGGCAGTCCGGCACGCAAATCGAGGCGAGCGCCCCAAATTTAGGTACCCCGCTCCAAAATTTGGTCTGTACACACTTACTAAGGTGCCCGTACAATGGCCGCCCAAGAACCAAAGAACGGCCACCCACTGTATGGTCCACATGTACCCTGCCCCCCCAGACCAGATAAGGTACATGCGTACTACTCCTTTCCCGAACAACCGACACCGTACCTTTCCCCTAGACCCATGCAGGCCACTGATCCATAGCCTTTGAAGGTACACCGTCCTTTTGTTCTTGCTTTGTGCAGCGCCCGTACCCATACCCCTCAACTATATAAACCCTCGGGGTGCTCCACAGACGGCACGCATTTTTGTGTAGCGTATGCCCTGTTGTACCGCCGTCCGTCCCTGTGTAGCGTACTTGCTGCAGTACAGCCGCCCTTGGAGCCACCCCTCTCACACCCCCTCATTTGGCTCTTTTCAGATAAGCCAATTTTCCTCCATCCCCCTCTTGCTTCTAGGAGCCAGTGTCCTTAACTCTTCTCCCCCCCGTGTGAAGAGACTTACAGCAGCCCCTCACAGTTTACAGCAGCCCCTCACAGCCCTCTCCATGTTTTTACCCTTAAGGACATCTCACAATCCCCCCCCCACCATTTGCGTAGACTTTAATAAGGGTTTTTTGCCTTAAGAAAGGGTTCGTGCGTCATACTCTTTTGCTCATATGGTGAGCAAACAAACTCAGAATTTAGATCCGACTGAAGCGTCTCGATCGCAGCAGCGAGCTCTACAAGGCGACGCCTAAGATGGCCTCTTCTCAAAGACATCAAAATATTACCTCAAGAGGAGCACGCAATAACGAGATCGGGGAAGATGCGCCCAATGCGGCTCCAGTCCTCCCTTTTCAAGCCCCTCAAGGAAACAGTGGCCAAGTTAGCTTGGTTAATTTTTAAAAGAAGAGATTTTCCTTAAATTAGTGTTAATGAATGGTGTCTTTTCCTTTTAAAATGACGACATAAAAATTGTATGAAGTTACGAATTATGTGATGTATTCGATAAATTGCATTGAAATTGTTATCTTCATGAATTGTGAATGCTATATTTAGTAAATTGCATTGAAGTTGTTATCTTTAGAATTCAAGATTTTTTTTGGCTTCAACGCTAACTCCGTTCCGTGCTTGTGTAGCCGGGCGGCGTCGTTAGCAAAGCCCGAAAATGGCCCAAGATATCCCTCATACCTTTGGGAGAATAAGGATCGTCGATTGAGGCGAGAGATTATGAGGCTGCCTAGTTTTGAGGGCTCAGGCTAGTGCGGTAAATAAGCCCACCCTAGTGTGCAGACATCCCTCTGAGGAGCGGGAGGATCGAGCGATGGAGCCTGAGAGGGCGACAGGCCGGCTTGAGTCCTCGCCAGCGGTGATGAGGTGTATGGTCCCGTAGGGTTTTGCCCAGCATGTAGAGGCTGGAAGGCCGAATTCTAGATCATCGGCGGCAGAATAAGAATAAGGGAGCCGGTTTGGCTTGTATGGAATTGGTTCATGTATAGACTTTTTATATAATTACATCTTGTCTTTGGTATGATTGCATTGTGTAAGAAGGCTGTTTTGACGAACCTTGTGAGAAAGGGCCTTAATTAAGGAATATGTTTATTTATGTCAAACAGTGTGGTAGGATTAATTAGAAAACAAATTGATGCGTGAGTAGGGTGGAAAGTGGGAGGATGGAATGCCCTGACGGCACCATCCTACGGACGGGTGGACCCGATTAGTCGGGTAGCTTTCCAACAGATTAAGTGAAAGCCCTATGCTAGATAGTTAGGTTCCTGGGCAACTCTATTCTAGAAGACTAGGCCAGCGCCGTGCCTTGCATAAGATGAGGAAAAAAGCGTTGTCCCTAGAAATCACGTCTAGTAGTTGCCCAATTTATGATCAATTACCTTATGGGTGATTTGATTTGTAGAAGACCACGCTCTCCCTGCGGGATAGAACTAGGTCTTATCTATGAATTGTATCCTTGAATCTCTATATGGTCAAGGTGTCGATGAATAGGAAATTTTTTCCAAGATAAGACTTAATAGACTATCTTAAGTGTTTCTCCCATTTTAGAAGGGAGGAACCTTACAATTGGTATCAGAGTTCAAGATTTTTTTTAGCTTCAACGCTAACTCCGTTCCGTGCTTGTGTAGCCGGGCGGCGTCGTTAGCAAAGCCCGAGAATGGCCCAAGGTATCCCTCATACCTTTGGGAGAATAAGGATCGCCGATTGAGGCGAGAGATTATGAGGCTGCCTAGTTCTGAGGGCCCAGGCTAGTGCGGTAAATAAGCCCACCCTAGTGTGCAGACATCCCTCTGAGGGATGGAAGGATCGAGTGATGGAGCCTGAGAGGGCGACAGGCCGGCTTGAGTCCTCGCCAGCGGCCGACGATGAGGTGTATGGTCCCGTAGGGTTTTGCCCAGCATGTAGAGGCTGGAAGGCCGAATTCTAGATCATCGACAGAATAAGAATAAGAGACCCGGTTTGACTTGTATGGAATTGGTTCATGTATATATAATTACATCTTGTCTTTGGTATGATTGTATTGTGTAAGAAGGCTGTGGCCTTAATTAAGGAATATGTTTATTTATGTCAAACAGTGTGGTAGGATTAATTAGAAAACAAATTGATACGTGAGTAGGGTGGAAAGTGGGAGGATGGAATGCCCTGACGGCACCATCCTATGGACGGGTGGACCCGATTAGTCGGATAGCTTTCCAACAGATTAAGTGAAAGCCCTACGCTAGATAGTTAGGTTCCTGGGCAACTCTATTCTAGAAGACTAGGCCAGCGGCTATGCCTTGCATAAGATGAGGAAAAAAGCGTTGTCCCTAGAAATCAAGTCTAGTAGTTGCCCAATTTATGATCAATTGCCCTAAGGGTGATTTGATGTTTAGAAAATCACGCTCCCCCTGCGGGATAGAGCTAGGTCATACCTATAAATCGTATCCTTGAATCTCTGCAGGGTCAAGGTGTCGATGAATAGGAAATTTTTCCCAAGATAAGACTTAGCGGACTATCTTAAGTGTTTCTCCCATTTTAGAAGGGAGGAACCTTACAATTGGTATCAGAGCGAGTTTAGCTCCTAGGAATTGCCATTTAAGGACTGTTTTGTAATAAGTGTTTTACCTAACATAATGCTAACTAGTAAAAACATCCTACTAAAATAAATAAGTTTAATTGATGTTTGAATGATTGTAGGAAGAGGAAGATGCCTACTCCAAGTTTCTAGTTTTCCAATGCATCTTCGAGACTGCTAATCACTCCTCGAATTTCGAGTTCCGCGACACCATGGTGCAGATATTAGAGAAGATATCCCTCCCTCATTTCTCTCGTATTCAAAGAGGATGGGGTAGAGATTTCTGGAGTCGTGGGCCGAGATACTTCTTCATCCGAGTAGATCAAATTAGGAACCTCACCACCACTGACCTTAAGCGGATTCGTGGGATTGAGAAGCTGAAGATGATCCGCTTATTTTGGTTCGTCGATACCCCTAGGGCCGACATCGCTGTGACTGTAGATGGGGTTTGCATACCCCAGGATTGCTGGGTGTATGACAAAGTGATGCAAGTCTTACCTGCTAATAGAGTAGCGGTGTTGGGATCTACCCCAATCCAGAGTTTACCACCCTTACCATCAGTTTTTAGAGTCTTAGAAACTACAGCGGAATCTCCATATTTCACCTATGTGGACTGCTCTACCCTTATGTCATAGTCAAGCCTAGGAATTTCCCTTGATGTCAAATAAGACTAATTATATTAGTCTCAGATCTTTGTAATAAAACTTGTCCTTGTAAATATTTGGAAATAAAATAATTTCAATGTTTTACTCTCAAAAATAAGCATTGTGCAAATATGAATCTTGTAATCTTAAAATTGTTTTTACAATGATGGCCAGGACGACCACCCTCCACTTCCCAATGCGCTTTACACCGATACCCAGGAGAAGAAGCTCCTGCTCAAGCAAATGCAACCTCCCTCCTTTAAAGGAGAAGGTTCAAAGGTTGAGAAGGATACTGAAGTCTGATACCAATTGTAAGGTTCCTCCCTTCTAAAATGAGAGAAATACTTAAGATAGTCCGCTAAGTCTTATCTTGGGAAAAATTTCCTATTCATCGACACCTTGACCCTGTAGAGATTCAAGGATACGATTTATAGGTATGACCTAGCTCTATCCCGCAGGGGGAGCGTGATTTTCTAAACATCAAATCACCCTTAGGGCAATTGATCATAAATTGGGCAACTACTAGACTTGATTTCTAGGGACAACGCTTTTTTCCTCATCTTATGCAAGGCACAGCCGTCTGGCCTAGTCTTCTAGAATAGAGTTTCCTGGAACCTAACTATCTAGCGTAGGGCTTTCACTTAATCTGTTGGAAAGCTACCCGACTAATCGGGTCCACCTGTCCGTAGGATGGTGCCGTCAGGGCATTCCATCCTCCCACTTTCCACCCTACTCACGCATCAATTTGTTTTCTAATTAATCCTACCACACTATCATATTCCTTAATTAAGGCCCTTTCTCACAAGGTTCGTTAAAACAACCTTCTTACACAATGCAATCATACCAAAGACAAGATGTAATTATATAAAAAGTCTATACATGAACCAATTCCATACAAGCCAAACTGGCTCCCTTATTCTTATTCTGCCGATGATCTAGAATTCGGCCTTCCAGTCTCTACAAAGGCAGCAAGTAGCCTCAAGGTAATCCTAGAGTTTGAGATGTATATATCCCTTCATTCTTATCTAATATCTTAGAAAAGAAGCTTATATTTCTATGGTCTTTCGAAGGAAGAGACCAAAACTCCATAGCTTTTCTTGTAGAGAAAGAATAGTAGACCGTAGTCCTAGAGAAGGCTATTTTGCCATAGACCTTAGAAAGAGAGGAGTCACAGTATAAGTAAGAGAAGATAAAGCTTGGAGATTATTGGATGATTTCAATCAAAAGACAAGGTATTAGAAGACTCTATTCTCATATGTCAAGTTCTAAAGCTCTTGTTAATACGAGCAAAGACAACGATAAACGACAAATTTCTATAAGGTATATACATATTTTTTTTTTAATTATATATCATTCTTAGGGGTTGAGGTATGACCCCAGCTTCTCTATTGATTGTTATAGTGATCTATTTGATTGATTTACCATTTAAAGTTTGTATTCTTTTAAACAACAGCATATGCCTTAATAAAGAATGTCTTATCGTAATCTCAAGTTGAAATGCTAAAATCTGTGTGAGAAAAGGATTGTTTTCTTAAGAAGGTAACATGGATTCTAGTCCTATTGTTTAGTGAGTAAATGGATTGTTATCTTGGTTAAATTAAGGTACAGGTACAACTTCTCTCTACCTTGACGCTGCCCCGTTCTTGTGCTTGCATAGCCGGACGGCGGAGACGTTAGTAAGGCCCAGAGCTGACCCATGGTATCCCTCATACCATTGGGAGAATGAGGTTTGCCGATTGAGGCGAGTGATTATGATGCTACCTAGTTTTGAGGGCCCAGGCTAGTGCGGTGAATTAGCCCACCCTAGTGCGAAGACATCCCTCTGAGGGGCGGGAGGATCGAGCGATGGAGCCTGAGAGGGCGACAGGCCGGCTTGAGTCCTCGCCCCAGCGGCCGACGACGATGAGGTGTATGGTCCCGTAGGGTTTCGCCCAGCATGTAGAGGCTGGAAGGCCGAATTCTGCATCATCGGCGGTATAAAGGAAAAGAATAAGAGAGCCGGTTTGGCTTGTATGAAATTGATTCATGTTTAAACTTTTTTTTATAAATCTTGTCTTTGGTATGATTGTATTGTAAAAAAAGGCTGTTTTAACAAACCTTGTGAAAAGGGCCTTAATTAAGGAACATGTTTATTTATGTCAAACAGTGTGGTAGGATTAATTAGAAAATAAATTGACACGTGAGTAGGGTGGAAAGTGGGAGAGGATGGAATGCCCCGACGGCACCATCCTATGGACGGGTGGACCCGATTAGTTGGGTAGCTTTCCAACAGATTAAGTGAAATCCCTACGCTAGATCAAAAGATTCTCGGGTAACTCTATTCTAGAAGACTAGGCCAGCGGCTGTGCCTTGCATGGATGAGGAAAAAAGCATTGCCTCTAGAAATCAAGTCTTGTAGTTGCCCAATTTATGTGATCAATTACCCTATGGGTGATTTGATTTTAGAAGACCACACTCCCCCTGCGGGATAAAACTAGGTCTTACCTATGAATCGTATCCTTGAATCTCTGTATGGTCAAGGTGTCGATGAGTAGGAAATTTTCTCTAAGATAAGACTTAGTGGACTATCTTAAGTGTTTCCCCTATTTGTGGAAGGGGGGACGAAATGTCCATGTAATTATGAGTTTTTATGGTATAAAAATCAATGATTTTATTATTTGAGTCATTTCTACTTGGAATCTTTAAATTCTAAGCCCAAATTTAGAATCTTTAAATTCTGAGCCCAAGTTTTGTCCTTGCTTTGTGCAGCGCCCGTACCCATACCCGTCAGCGATATAAACCCCCGGGGTGCTCCACAGAGACGGCACGCATTTTTGTGTAGCGTATGCCCTGTTGTACCGCCGTCTGTCTCCCTGTTTAGCGTATTTGCTGCAGTACAGCCGCCCTTGCAGCCACCCCTCTCACACCCCCTCATTTGGCTCTTTTCAGATAAGCCAATTTTCCTCCATCCCCCTCTTGCTAGGAGCCAGTGTCTTAACTCTTCTCCCCCCCCGTGTGAAGAGACTTACAGCAGCCCCTCACAGTTTACAGCAGCCCCTCTCAGCCCTCTGTTTTTCCTCACAAAAGGTTTTCTCCCCAATCTTATTTCTCAAATTTATTGTGCAAATATCTTGCGTGTGCACCCCCAAGATACAAGAACAATTTCATAGGATGATTGTCTCAACATGTGAGGATATTCAAACCACTTCTATGGCCAGTAGAGATGATTGATTCGTCCTTATATGATAAACAATCACTTGTTTTAATCCCTTGACAGTTAACCTTTGAAAAACAAATCCTAGGAACTAAGATCGGCTCTGATACCAATTGTAAGGTTCCTCCCTTCTAAAATGGGAGAAACACTTAAGATAGTCCGCTAAGTCTTATCTTGGGAAAAATTTCCTATTCATCGACACCTTGACCCTGCAGAGATTCAAGGATACGATTTATAGGTAGGACCTAGCTCTATTCCGCAGGGGGAGCGTGATTTTCTAAACATCAAATCACCTATAGGATAATTGATCATAAATTGGGCAACCTACTAGACTTGATTTCTAGGGACAACGCTTTTTTCCTCATCTTATACAAGGCAGAGCCGCCGCTGGCCTAGTCTTCTAGAATAGAGTTGCCCAGGAACCTAACTATCTAGCGTAGGGCTTTCACTTAATCTGTTGGAAAACTACTCGACTAATCGGGTCCACCCATCCGTAGGATGGTGCTGTCAGGGCATTCCATCCTCCCACTTTCCACCCTACTCACGCATCAATTTGTTTTCTAATTAATCCTACCACACTGTTTGACATAAATAAACATATTCCTTAATTAAGGCCCTTTCTCACAAAGTTCGTTAAAATAGCCTTCTTACACAATGCAATCATACCAAAGACAAGATGTAATTATATAAAAAGTCTATACATGAACCAATTCCATACAAGCCAAACCGGCTCCCTTATTCTTATTCTGCCGATGATCTAGATTTCGGCCTTCCAGCCTCTGCATGCTGGGCAAAACCCTACAGGACCATACACCTCATCGTCGGCCGCCGCTTGGCGAGGACTCAAGCCGGCCTGTCGCCCTCTTAGGCTCCATCGCTCGATCCTCCCGATCCTCAGAGGGATGTCTGCACACTAGGGTGGGCTTATTTACCGCACTAGCCTGGGCCCTCAGAACTAGGCAGCCTCATAATCTCTTGCCTCAATCGGCGATCCTTATTCTCCCAAAGGTATGAGGGATACCTTGGGCCATTTTCGGGCTTTGCTAACGACGCCGCTTGGCTACACAAGCACGGAACGGAGTTAGCGTTGAAGCCAAAAAAAAATCTTGAATTCTAAAGATAACAACTTCAATGCAATTTACTAAATATAGCATTCACAATTCATGAAGATAACAATTTCAACGTAATTTATCGAATACAACATCACATAATTCGTAACTTCATACAATTTTTATGTCGTCATTTTAAAAGGAAAAGACACCATTCATTAACACTAATTTAAGGAAAATCTCTTCTTTTAAAAATTAACCTAGCCACCGTTTCCTTGAGGGGCTTGAAAAGGGAGGACTGGAGCCGCATTGGGCACATCTTTTCCAATCTCGTTATTGCGTGCTCCTCTTGAGGCAATATCTTGACGTCTTCGAGAAGAGGCCATCTTAGGTGTCGCCTTGTAGAGCTTACTACTGCGATCGAGACGCTTCAGTTGGATCTGAATTCTGAGTTCGTTTGCTCACCGTATGAGCAAAAGAGTATGACGCACGAACCCTTTCTTAAGGCAAGAAACCCTTATTAAAGTCTACGCAAATGGGGGGGGGGATTTGTGAGATGTCCTTAAGGGTAAAAACGTGGAGAGGGCTGAGAGGGAATAAACTGTGAGGGGCTGCTGTAAGTCTCTTCACATTTAAGGGGGGGGGAGAGGAGTTAAGGACACTGGCTCCTAGCAAGAGAACACCATATTGGGGAATATCGGAATTTCCCATAAGTTTGGGACACGTGGTCAAAACTTTGGATTTGCCATAACTTGAACACCATTACTCCAAATTGTGCGCTTTAAAGCTTAATAGATCCCTCTTTTCCAGCGCTTTCCAATGATAGGCCACATAGTAGGGTTTCGAGAAACTTATAGACATGTTAATCGGGTCCCACCTTTTTAGTATTACAAAAATGGGACTTGGGAGATTCCCAAACTCACGAATATGGTGTTAGAGGGGGATGGAGGAAAATTGGCTTATCTGAAAAGAGCCAAATGAGGGGATGTGAGCGGGGTGGCTGCAAGGGCGACTGTACTGCAGCAAGTACGCTACACAGGGGACGGACGGCGGTACAACAGGGCATACGCTACACAGAAATGCGTGCCGTCTGTGGAGCACCCCGGGGGTTTATATAGCTGAGGGGTATGGGTACGGGCGCTGCACAAAGCAAGGACAAAAGGACGGTGTACCTTCAAAGGTATGGATCAGTGGCCTGCATGGGTCTAGGGGAAAGGTACAGTGTCGGTTGTCCGGGAAAGGAGTGGTACGCATGTACCTTATCTGGTCTGGGGCAGCATGGGTGTCCACGTAAGGGTACATGTGGACCATACAGTGGACGGTCGTCCTTTGGTTCTAGGGCGGCCATCGTACGGGCACCTTAGTAGTGTGTACGGACCAAATTTTCGGGCAGGATACCCAAATTTGGGGCGCCTATCTCGATTTGCGTGCCGGACCGCCCGGGGGGGCGATTTTTTTTTTGTCCGGGAGGTTCTCTTGGTCGTAGGGGTTCAGACCGTTCGTCAATCGGACGCCAGGTCGTGCATTTATTAAGGTTTAACGGTCACCGTTTCTTAACTAAAATGATTGAAATTTGCGTATAGGCTTGATCCGGTGTCCGTTTTGGATGCTGTAAAATCCTATATTAGGGTAAAATTGCACGTAGATTCCAAATTTGGGCTCAAAATTTTAAGATTCTAAGTAGAAATGACTCAAATAATAAAATCATTGATTTTTATACCATAAAAACTCATAATTACATGGACATTTCTTTATTAGTGAAGATGGGTATGTTACATCCTTCCCTCCTTAAAGAAATCGAGATGTCCTCATCTCGTCATGAATTGGGGATAATCCTTTAAGAGTGTAGCTTCATCTTCCCAAGTTGCATCCTCTTCAAGGTAATCTTTCCACTGTACTAGATGTTCTACAAGAGTTCTATTTCGGAGTTGCCTCTCCCTAGAATCTATGATGCTACTGGGCTGTAATTCAAGGACTCCTTGAGTAGGGATTACAACTTGTTCATCATCAAGAATATGATCGAGACTGGGGACATATGGTTTTAACAAACTTACATGAAATACATTATGGACTTTGATATGGGCTGGGAGTTGGAGTTTATAGGCACTTTTACCTAGACACTTGATAACTATATAGGGACCACAATACCTAGGGCTGAGCTTCTTATATTTCCCAAGTGATAGAGAACTTCGTTTGGGTCGCACTCGTAGAAGAACTCTGTCTCCTTCCTTGAAGATCCTTTCAGACCTCTTGTTGTCAGCATAAAGCTTTTGTCGATCTTGGGCAGCTTTAATATCCTTTTGGATTGCCTTGGTTTGTTCCTCCATTTCTTCGAGCATTTTCCTGGATGCCTCAACTCTTATGGTTGGATCATAGAAATTTAGAAGAGACAAGCATTCTTGCCCATAGAGTGCTTTGAACGGTGACATTTCTATGCTTTGATGATAAGATGTATTGTAGGCAAATTCTACCAGAGGAAGGTATTGAATCCACCTTCTGGGTTTCCGTCCACAGTATGCTCTGAGAATGTCTTCAATTACTTGATTGACTCTGCTGGCCATCGGTCTCTGGATGATAAGTGTCAGGCTTTTTTTTGAGAGGTCTTTTTGGTCAGTGTACATACGTGTGCATGGCACTTGTGCGTTGCTCAGGAATGCATTGCCAGATGCTCTGGGTAGACGTGGGCTGGTTGCAGGCCTGTCCGGTGAGAGGTTCGCTGGGGTTGATTAAAGCTGTTCGACCGCTTGAAGTGTGTGGGCGTCAAAGAAAAGAGCGGGCACTAGAGAGTTGCATTTGAAGAACGTGTGTGGAAGGCATGGCAATTTAAAGGGTTAAGGACATATGTAGGACATGAGTGTGAATGGGAGTGAGGGTGGCCATCTTAGGCAAAATAAAAAAATATATATATAATATTAAATGGCCAAAAAAGCAAAGTAAGCGTGGAGCTTATTTACGCTGCCAGCGCATATTCTAGAAAAAGGCAGAGAAGCTGGCGAAGCTTAGAGTTGGCCGGGGAGATAGAAAAGGCAGTGGCCGTGTTGTTTACGGGGGGGCTCTCCGGTGGTTCTGCTGCAGGTGTCTGGGTGATGGAGGCTGCGGAGACAGCAGGACCAAGGATGCAGTGACGTCTCGACGACTGGTGGTGGGCGACGAGGTGAGTAGAAGCTGTTTGACGGAGAGCTGGTACCGTGAATGGTAGTTGTCTCAGAGAGGGCTGATAGCAGTGAAGCGGGTTGCTACGGCCAGTGATTGACACAAGTGAGGCTGGAGTGGAGCCGAGCAAGCAATTGGTGTTGGCGCAATTGCAACCAGACACAGAGCCGGTAGTGACTGGTGGCTGGCTGCCGTCATAGAGGTGTCGAGGTGAAGGGCCACCTCTAAAGAGAGCCAGGTGCAGTAAAGGGGCTGGCGTGAAAGAAGAGGGGGTCAGCACATTGAAGAGAGGCGGCCGTGGTGATGGAAAGTTCGTAGCTGTGGGCCGCTAGCTGTGCAAAGGAGAGGCTCTGGTGGTGTGCCGGCTGGAAGAAGGGGAGTTGTTGCTTTTGCTCGGGGCGTAGCTGCAGGGAGAGAGAGAGAGAGAGCGAAGAGATAGCAGCTGTGTGTGAGGTGGCTGGTGGCAAAGTAGAGGGCTCCGGGATCTGCAGACACGCGAAGGCACGTCTCTTGCACGGCCACCTAGTGTGTGGAGCGTAACAGCTGGCGTGAAGGCGAAGAACCCTGGAGGGAGCACAGCAATTGCAGAGTTGAGCGTGGAACGCAGCTGGTCAAGGACTGATGGGTTGCAGAGACGGATGGGCCCTCCCGTGTGAAGGCGAGTGGGCAGCCGATGGGCTGGTGTAAAGAGCAGCTGAAGCTGGCAAGCGACTGGTTAAAGGGAGACCACCGTGGAGTGAAGAGCTAGGGGCTCTGAAGGACTGCAGAGAGAGTCGCCTGGGGCTCCCTCTGGCGCAGCTGCAAGACAAAGTAAAAGGAGGCTGTGAAGTGCGTGTGCAGCTGACGGGCTGAAGGTCTGCAACGATGTGGAAGCTGCCGGTCGACTGGGTGACAGGCTGGCGTCAAGCGTACGAGGGCTGGCGACTTGTAGAAAAGCTTGCATGGGCCCCCCCCTTGTGAAGTGTAAGGGGTTTTGAAGAGGCTGAAGCTTAAGGTGTGTTTGGGCTGCTGGTGTGACGACTGTGGGAGCCAGTGGGAGGCCGCCTTTGAGGTGTGGACAAGTTGGGGGTGCAGATAAGCTGCATGTGATCTACGAGGCTGGTGTGGGCCCGTAGGTGAAGCAGTCAGAGTGGACAGAGCAGGGTGCCGAGTAAGGCAGAGAGAAAGGTTGGTTGCTGTTTGGTGGTTGGTGGTGGGCCGGTAGCAAGGCAGATAAGCTGCGTGGGTTTGTTGTGAGGCTGGCAGAGGATCAGCACAGAGACTGAGAGAGAGATGATGGTGTAGCTGCTGCTGACGACACATGCAGAAGTGATGGGTCGCAGAGGACTCGAGGGTTAGCTGGTGTGGGCACCTTCTGGAGTGAGAGTGGCCGGGTTCATTCTGGTGTGGTTGGTACAGCAGGCAGGCGAGAGGTTCGTGGTGACTGGGATGTGGTATATCCTCGGCAGGCTGACAGGCCTGAGTGAGTTCTTTTATGGTTGTGTGAGTAAAGCTTCTGTGTCGGGAGAAGCTTGTATGAAATGTTGTAACTGGGTATATATTGCTGGATGTTTGCTTTGGTCTATGGTGCCCCTGTTTTTGCTTTCTGTCTGGCGTAGGTTGGGTGGTGAAGTGTGAGAAGAGGTTCCAGCCGGTGGTGGCTGGTGGTGCCCCCGTTCGTGTGTGTTATTCCAAGTTTGCGAGGTGGAAGGGCTGTAGAGGCAGGGTTTTCTTTCTTTTTTTCACCTCACATCCTTCTGGTGCCCCCACTGAGGATTGCTCAAGTGTCTCTTACGAGGGTGTATGCCTCAGAGTAGGAGATTGAAGGAAGGTGTTTTTTGCTTTTTAACCCATTGAGGAGTTGCTCTGGCATTGTGTGACTGAGGATAGCTCTGGCGTTGTTCGTTGCCTAGAAGGGCGTATGTTCCACAGGAGAGCTCAGGGATTGGTACAGGTTGTCATGATGTGGTCTTATCCGGAGTTTCATGGCAGGAAGGGTGAAGATGTGGTTGACTTTTTGGAGCAGATGGAGTTGGCATGCATTAGCAACCATGTCACAGATGAAGAACAGGTTCTGAGGTTGATAAAGATTTTCTTAAAGGGAGATGCCCGAAGCTGGCTTAAGGATTTTGAAGCACAGGATGCGGCATGTGAGCTACATGGTGTTTTGACCTTGGACAGGTTGAAAGAAGGTCTTTTGGAGCATTTTCAGCAAGTGGAGGATCCTAGTATGTTTTGGCAGGAGCTGAGCGTCTTGAAGCAGGTACATGGACAATCATTGGATGATTTTGTGAAGGTATTTACATGTTTGTGGGGTAAGTGGTGTATGACATTGAAGCAGGGAGTTCCTCCTATGTTTTTGAAGAAGATTTTGTTTATTGATGGTTTGCTACCCCATTTGAGGATCAGGGTTGAGTTGAAGAATCCCAGGTCATTTGATGATGCTGTTAGCATTGCTAGGGAAAAGGAAGGCAAGATTTTGAAGCAGATGGAGATGGGTATTTATCCGTATGAAGGTGTTATGTCTGTAAGGGATATGCAGGTAAATTTGGTTGAGGTGGATAAGAGTCCTATGCAAAGTGTGATTAGACAGGAGCCTCAAAGGCCAGTACAGGTACGGAGGGGGATGTTTTATATGCCTTCTGATTTTTTTCCAAAGTCTTTGAAGCAGGTGAAGGTGGATGAAAAGCAGGTGAAGGTGCAAAGTGAAGATGAGGAGTTGCCAGTGGATTCTTCTCTGGATAGGGAGGTCATAGCTGTACAGGACAGTGATTTGGAAGGTTCTATTGAAGACGATTTGGATGATCTGGATGACATGCATGCAGAGGGAAGTAATGAGGATGGTGTCTTGGGATTGACTGATGATAAGAAGGAAGAGGAGCTGGATACAGGATGCTTTGAAGATGATTCTTTGACAGATTCTGAAAGGGAGGAGGATGGGGTAGAGACTTCTGATGAAGTGAAGATGGCTTGTGATGCGGATGTGGAGAGCATGGAGGAAGATCCTATCATCTTGGATTTTCTTAGACAGCTTGATGGTGATATGGTACCTGCGATGGATGATGTGGATGTTATTCCATTGGATGCATTATGTGCTGGGGAGTCTTTGGACGATGATACCAGGGGGGTCGGCAACACTGAAGAAGGTATGCATGTTGGTTTGGCTGATGAAGAGCGTTGTGAGGAGAGTATTGTGCTTGAGGATGATATCTGGGAAGTTGCTAGCTTTGATGAGCAGGAGCCAGAGGTGGAGATGGATGCTAATATGGTCGAGAGTGTGACAAAGGCTTCTTTGCGGGTTGCTGAAATGCTGAAGGCAAAGTGCAAGGATGACAAAGGTTCTGAGCCAATTGAGCTGAATGGTTGTGAAGAGATGCCTGAACCAGTTAAGCTGGAAGTGCTGGTGAACACTGCTGATGGAGAGGATGTGGATTTTGGTGTGCAGAAAGGTCAAAATGCTAGAACTTGGCCTTCACAGGTGTTGATGGATGGGATGCTAGATGTTGCAATGCTCCAGGTTTTGAAGACGAGGAGGTTTGTTGTGGACGAAGTGCATGAAAATGGTTTTATGGATGTGGTTAATGTTTGGTGTGCAGTGATGCAGCCATGGTGTTTGAAGGATGTTGGGAAATGGGATGGTGAGTTGCTGTTTCCTTTTGATCCTGGTGGATGACTACTGGAATTGCTGAATGCTGCTAAGCATGAATGCTCTAGCAGATGGGGGGGTGGCAAAGTATGTCAGGCTTTTTTTTGAGAGGTCTTTTTGGTCAGTGTACATACGTGTGCATGGCACTTGTGCGTTGCTCAGGAATGCATTGCCAGATGCTCTGGGTAGACGTGGGCTGGTTGCAGGCCTGTCCGGTGAGAGGTTCGCTGGGGTTGATTAAAGCTGTTCGACCGCTTGAAGTGTGTGGGCGTCAAAGAAAAGAGCGGGCACTAGAGAGTTGCATTTGAAGAACGTGTGTGGAAGGCATGGCAATTTAAAGGGTTAAGGACATATGTAGGACATGAGTGTGAATGGGAGTGAGGGTGGCCATCTTAGGCAAAATAAAAAAATATATATATAATATTAAATGGCCAAAAAAGCAAAGTAAGCGTGGAGCTTATTTACGCTGCCAGCGCATATTCTAGAAAAAGGCAGAGAAGCTGGCGAAGCTTAGAGTTGGCCGGGGAGATAGAAAAGGCAATGGCTGTGTTGTTTACGGGGGGGCTCTCCGGTGGTTCTGCTGCAGGTGCCTGGGTGATGGAGGCTGCGGAGACAGCAGGACCAAGGATGCAGTGACGTCGACGACTGGTGGTGGGCGACGAGGTGAGTAGAAGCTGTTTGACGGAGAGCTGGTACCGTGAATGGTAGTTGTCTCAGAGAGGGCTGATAGCAGTGAAGTGGGTTGCTACGGCCAGTGATTGACACAAGTGAGGCTAGAGTGGAGCCGAGCAAGCAATTGGTGTTGGCGCAATCGCAACCAGACACAGAGCCGGTAGTGACTGGTGGCTGGCTGCCGTCATAGAGGTGTCGAGGTGAAGGGCCACCTCTAAAGAGAGCCGGGTGCAGTAAAGGGGCTGGCGTGAAAGAAGAGGGGGTCAGCACATTGAAGAGGCGGCCGTGGTGATGGAAAGTTCGTAGCTATGGGCCGCTAGCTATGCAAAGGAGAGGCTCTGGTGGTGTGCCGGCTAGAAGAAGGGGAGTCGTCGCTTTTGCTCGGGGCGTAGCTGCAGGGAGAGAGAGAGAGAGAGAGCGAAGAGATAGCAGCTGTGTGTGAGGTGGCTGGTGGCAAAGTAGAGGGCTCCGGGATTTGCAGACAAGCGAAGGCACGTCTCTTGCGCTGGCCACCTAGTGTGTGGAGCGTAACAGTTGGCGTGAAGGCAAAGAACCCTGGAGGGAGCACAGCAACTGCAGAGTTGAGCGTGGAACGCAGCTGGTCAAGGACTGATGGGTTGCAGAGACGGATGGGGCCTCCCGTGTGAAGGCGAGTGGGCAGCCGACGGGCTGGTGTAAAGAGCAGCTGAAGCTGGCAAGCGACTGGTTAAAGGGAGACCATCGTGGAGTGAAGAGCTAGGGGCTCTGAAGGACTGCAGAGAGAGTCGCCTGGGGCTCCCTCTGGCGCAGCTGCAAGACAAAGTAAAAGGAGGCTGTGAAGTGCATGTGCAGCTGACGGGCTGAAGGTCTGCAACGATGTGGAAGCTGCCGGTCGACTGGTGGTGTCAAGCGTACGAGGGCTGGCGACTTGTAGAAAAGCTTGCATGGGCCCCCCCCTTGTGAAGTGTAAGGGGTTTTGAAGAGGCTGAAGCTTAAGGTGTGTTTGGGCTGCTGGTGTGACGACTATGGGAGCCAGTGGGAGGCCGCCTTTGAGGTGTGGACAAGTTGGGGGTGCAGATAAGCTGCACGTGATCTACGAGGCTGGTGTGGGCCCGTAGGTGAAGCAGTCAGAGTGGACAGAGCAGGGTGCCGAGTAAGGCAGAGAGAAAGGTTGGTTGCTACTTGCGGTAGCAAGGCAGATAAGCTGCCTGGGTTTATTGTGAGGCTGGCAGAGGATCAGCACAGAGACTGAGAGAGAGATGATGGTGTAGCTGCTGCTGACGACACATGCAGAAGTGATGGGTCGCAGAGGACTCGAGGGTTAGCTGGTGTGGGCGCCTTCTGGAGTGAGAGTGGCCGGGTTCATTCTGGTGTGGTTGGTACAGCAGGCAGGCAAGAGGTTCGTGGTGACTGGGATGTGGTATATCCTCGGCAGGCTGACAGGCCTGAGTGAGTTCTTTTATGGTTGTGTGAGTAAAGCTTCTGTGTCGGGAGAAGCTTATATGAAATGTTGTAACTGGGTATATATTGCTGGATGTTTGCTTTGGTCTATGGTGCCCCTGTTTTTGCTTTCTGTTTGGCGTGGGTTGGGTGGTGAAGTGTGAGAAGGTTCCAGCCGGTGGCTGGTGGTGCCCCCGTTCGTGTGTGTTATTCCAAGTTTGCGAGGTGGAAGGGCTATAGAGGCAGGGTTTTCTTTCTTTTTTTCACCTCACAATAAGCTCTGCTAAAGCAAAGTTGAGTTCCCAGAGCTTGAAATAAAGAATGCCAGAATTTTGAAGTGAAGTCAGAATCCCAATCACTTACTATCCTTTTTGGGAGACCATGAAGTTTGAGGACTTCCTTGATGAATATTCGAGCAACATCAGAAGCTTTGAAGGTCTTCTTTGCTGGTATAAGGTGAGCTACTTTGGTAAGTAAGTCCACTACTACTAGAATGGAGTCATATCCTCCTTGAACAGTGGGGATACTTGTGACAAAATCCATACTAATGCACTCCCACTTCATTTGGGGAATATCTAAGGGTTGAAGTTTTCCAGGCATCTTGACCCTTTCAGCTTTGATCCTTTGGCATGAGAGACATTGCTTCAAGTACCGAAGCACATCATTTTTCAAGCCTGCCCAATGAAAGCTCCTTCTTACAGCATTTAATGTTTTTGCATAGCCTGGGTGTCCTACAGACAGCAGGGCTATCATGAGATTCATGGAGGATTAGTTTCCTTAAAGCAGGATCCTTAGGGATACATAGCCTGTGATTGAAGTAGAGGCTTCCTTCATGAGTGGAGTATCCCTTGATTAGATTCTTCTCTTTCTCTGAATGTCCCCCTTCTTCTACTAACTTTATCATCCTCTGATAATCTGGATCATGAGATGAGGCTTCTTCCACCCTGACCAGTATGGGATTATTTGGCAATGAAATTGCATTGCGGCTAAGTGCATCTACTACCACATTATCTTTCCTAGGGTGAAATTTGATGTCGAAGTCATATTCTTGTAAAATTTCAATCCATCTCCTTTGCCGCATGTTGAGGTTAGGCTGGGTGAAGATCCACTTTAGACTTTTGTGGTCAGTTACAAGCTGGAACTTGCCCCCTAAGAGATAATGTCTCCATAATTTGAGGCAATGAACAACTGCTAAGAGCTCCAAATCATGGGTGGCATAGTTTGCTTCATATTGCTTGAGCTTGCGGGAAGTATAAGCAACTGGTCTTCCTTCTTGGCCTAAGACACCACCAAGTGCTAGACTAATTGTAAGGTTCCTCCCTTCTAAAATGAGAGAAATACTTAAGATAGTCCGCTAAGTCTTATCTTGGGAAAAATTTTCTATTCATCGACACCTTGACCTTGCAGAGATTCAAGGATACGATTTATAGGTATGACCTAGCTCTATCCCGCAGGGGGAGCGTGATTTTCTAAACATCAAATCACCTATAGGGTAATTGATGATAAATTGGGCAACTACTAGACTTGATTTCTAGGGACAACGCTTTTTTTCTCATCTTATGCAAGGCACAGCCGCTGGCCTAGTCTTCTAGAATAGACTTGCCCAGGAACCTAACTATCTAGCGTAGGAATAGACTTGGCCTAGTCTTCTAGAATAGACTTGCCCAGGAACCTAACTATCTAACGTAGGGCTTTCACTTAATCTGTTGGAAAGCTATCCGACTAATCGGGTCCACCCGTCCGTAGGATGGTGCCGTCAGGGCATTCCATCTTCCCACTTTCCACCCTACTCATGCATCAATTTGTTTTCTAATTAATCCTACCACACTGTTTGTTGACATAAATAAACATATTCCTTAATTAAGGCTCTTTCTCACAAGGTTCGTTAAAACAGCCTTCTTACACAATGCAATCATACCAAAGACAAGATGTAATTATATAAAAAGTCTATACATGAACCAATTCCATACAAGCCAAACCGGCTCCCTTATTCTTATTCTGCCGATGATCTAGAATTCGGCCTTCCAGCCTCTACATGCTGGGCAAAACCCTACGGGACCATACACCTCATCGTCGGCCACTGTGGCAAGGGCTCAAGCCGGCCTATCGCCCTCTCAGGCTCCATCGCTCGATCCTCCCGCTCCTCAAAGGGATGTCTGCACACTAGGGTGGGCTTATTTACCGCACTAGCCTGGGCCCTCAGAACTAGGCAGCCTCATACTCTCTCGCCTCAATTGGCGATCCTTATTCTCCCAAAGGTATGAGGGATACCTTGGGCCATTTTTGGACTTTGCTAACGACGCCGGCCGGCTACACAAGCACAGAACGGAGTTAGTGTTGAAGCCAAAAAAGAAATCTTGAATTCTAAAGATAACAACTTCAATGCAATTTACTAAATATAGCATTCACAATTCATAAAGATAACAATTTCAACGCAATTTATCGAATACAACATCACATAATTCGTAACTTCATACAATTTTTATGTCGTCATTTTAAAAGGAAAAGACACCATTCATTAACACTAATTTAAGGAAAAATTTTTCTTTTAAAAATTAACCAAGCTAACCTGGCCACCGTTTCCTTGAGGGGCTTGAAAAGGGAGGATTGGCGCATTGGGTGCATCTTCCCCAATCTCGTTATTGCGTGCTCCTCTTGAGGCAATATCTTGACGTCTTCGAGAAGAGGCCATCTTAGGTGTCGCCTTGTAGAGCTTGCTGCTGCGATCGAGACGCTTCAGTTGGATCTGAATTCTGAGTTCGTTTGCTCACCGTATGAGCAAAAGAGTATGACGCACGAACCCTTTCTTAAGGCAAAAAACCCTTATTAAAGTCTACGCAAATGGGGGGGGAATTGTGAGATGTCCTTTGTTAAGATTCAAGCTCGATGTCAGTGTGAGCCAGCTATGCTATGTGCTGGCAGATTAGGTAGGAACATGTGTGAGACATAAATGGCCGCGTGTCCAGCTGGTCAAAGTGTGTGGACATTAGCTAGGGTTAGTAGAGTGTGGACACAACTCATTGTGTGTTGTGTGGATTATAGATTAGTGCATTATGCTTTGTGTGAGAGTGGACATGGCTTCTCTCTATGGTTAGGGTTTGTAATATACATTAGGGTTTGCTCCTGTGTGTGTGTCTCCTCCCCCTCTATCGTTCTTTCAACATGGTATCAGAGCCTTGTGCTGTTTATTAGGGTTTATGAGTGAGTGAGTGAAGAGGGAGAAGAAGCTGTGAAGAGAAGCTGTGAAGCTTGCCATTGGAGCTGTGAAGCTTGGAGCACACCAAATATTATGAGATCTGAGAGATTGGCCTACCGGGTAAGGTCTTCTAAACATCCTTGAGCGGATTGCAGGTGATACAGGCAAAAGCAAAGCAAAATAGAGCAAATCAAAGCAAAGAAAATTCTGGTTTTTGAAGCTTTCCATTAAAGCTTGGGAACATTGATGTATGGTGGAAATACAAGTGATTCTGGCAAAAGACATATGTATTTGACAATGAGGGATGTAATGGCAACTCTTATGCAAGACCTATTGTGATTTTGGAGCATTTTGGAAGCATTTGAATGTGTGAAAATTCTGGTTTTTTGAGCTCTTACAAAACAGAGAGAAGGAAGCCCAAAATTGATGCATTTGGAGTGAGTTTTTGGCAAAAATCCAAGCATTGGTGGATTGCACATGTACCTAGGTGTGTTGGGCACCTATAACCATCATCAAACAACATTATAAACCTTCACAAATCCCCTAATTGCAGGCGGCGCAGCCCATACAGAGGAAACAGGGCAGAATTCTAGTTTTTTGACTACGAGGAGATTGATTTCTCACTTGGTACTTGATATCTTCCACAACTTCTTTAGCAATTGGATGCTTTACACTTTGGAGAAGAGGGCTATGTAATTTTCTTGGTCAATGATGCCTAATTGAGCTGGGAATGAGCTGATTAAAACAGGCTGTCCACTGGTTGCAGAGAAACAGGGTCATTTTAATTGAGCAATTAATCCTTGGTGTTTTACAATTGGACAAATTCCTTTTACGTGGAGTTGATGGACAGTAATGCTAAGCTAATGAATGCCTGGTTGCTCAATTTGGTCAAATATTGAAGGAATTAGAGTAAATTTTCTACTGGTTTTTCTGGTTTTTTCCAAAAACAGAGAAAGGGGTTTTCAAAAATTGATATGTACACATGTCAGATGGTGTTGATACTCAACATTGAGGCTCATTAGGTGTCAATGCAAGTTGCCCATACTTGATTGCATCATTACATTGCGATTTGGAGCCTTGGAAGGCGTGTCAATACAGGGTATCCCGGACTGCGTGAGTCAGTTCATCTTGGATGATTTCAGTTTGATTTTCTACATCAAATTTGGAGTTTGTTGGCTACCTTGGAGTATCTGGAACATTCATTGGAGTGTGGTTGAGCTGAGGAAGGCTCATTTACAGATTTGAATGTGCGGAAGGTGTACGCATTGAGCAACATGTCAGACAATCCAGTTCAGATTGTTGGTGAAAAGCTGGATAGGAAGAACTTCCAGGCATGGAAGTACAGGATAAAGAGTTTCTTGAAAGGGAAAGGATTTTGGAATCTCATTACAGGTGCTGAGCCAGAGCCTGAGCTACCTCGGCAACCTACACAGCAGCAGCTTATTTCTCATAAGCAATGGTCAGAGAGAGCATTCAAAGTGCTGCATTATTTGTCTATATGTATTTCTGATGCTATGCTCATACACATTCAGGATGCTGAGAATCCCAAAGATGCATGGGATACTTTGGTCAAGATGTTTGATACAGATGCAAGTCTCAATCACGACAGCAGATACACAATGTGAAAAGGAATAAAAGGAGCATACATGATTATGTGCAAGAAATCAAGAAGTTTGCAGATGCATTGGCCACAATAAATGCCCCCATGCCTGATGATGATTTGGTGGATATTACCTTGCGTGGTCTTGGCAAGGAATACAAATCCTTTGATACATCTATCTCAGTGAGGAGTACAGGTCTACCCGACTTCGATGAGTTGGTTTCACTCTTGTTGGTGGAGGAAATCAAACTTAGTGATTCATTTCTGGATGCATCTTCTAGCCATGATGATGGCAGAAATCAGGCTTTCTACTCGCAGAGAGGCTTTAGAGGCAGGGGGAGATTCGCATCACGTGGACGTGGTGGTAATGGTCTTGGATGGCAGGATAGGCCTCCACAACAGAATTTTTAGCCCTCATATGGTGCTCGAGGTGGTCGTGGATATACCCCTCAAAGAGGTCGTGGTAACCCCTGTGGAAGAGGACGTTGGCTAGGCCAACAAAATTCTATGCAAGATGTTGAATGCCATTATTGTGGCAAATATGGTCATATGGCGAGAGATTGTTTCCGCAAACAGAATGATTTGAGAGGGGGAAGAGCACAACGTGGTGGTCATTATGGTGGAAACTATGCACAACATGGTGGTTACTATGCATCAAGTAGCAATGATGGAACTGCAAATCATTTGTTTGCCATGAAGCATGTTGTGGGTTCTATGACAACAAATGCTGAGAATGATGATACATGGTATATGGACTCAGGAGCATCAAACCATATGACATGTCATGGTGAATGGTTTGAGCATATGAAGCCTATGGATGTAAAAGGCTATGTGGAAACAAGTGATGATACCCAGCATGTCATTACACATGTTGGAAGTGTACCATTGGTCATGCACAATGGTCAGACAAAGTCTATGTCAGATGTGTTGTATGTGCCTTCGATCACTAAAAGCTTGGCCTCAGTTGGTCAAATGGTGGAACAGGGATTACATGTTCGTTTCAACGAGCATGGATGCTTCGTTGAAGATTTCAAACATGGATGTAGAGTGATTGCTAAAGGCAAGAAAGAAGGAAGATTGTTTAAGCTGGATGCTGGAATTCCTGAGCTAAAATCAGCCATGTTCTCAAAGAGCAGGAATGTGGTACAGGACATTGATATGTGGCACAAGAGGATTGGCCATGTCAATATACAGAGATTAAAGAACATGCAAACAAGAGGCATTGTCAATGGATTGCCTAGGTTCAAATATGATGGACATATGCATGTTTGTGAAGCCTGTCAGTTTGGAAAGCAGGCAAGGTTGAGGTTTCCTAGAGAAGGAAATATGAGTAACAGGCCACTTGAGATCGTACATAGTGATGTATGGGGTCCTGCACAAAACCCATCTATCAAAGGCAGTTTATACTATGTTACATTCATTGATGACTTTAGCAGGATGACATGGATATACTTTCTGAAAGAGAAGAGTGAAGTGTTGGAAAAGTTCATGGATTTCAAAGCTTTTGCAGAAAAGCAATATGGCTGTTGGATTAAATGTCTGAGGACAGATGGAGGTGGTGAATACACCTCAAAAGCTTTTGAGCATTTCTTGAGGAAGCATGGAATAAGAAGACAATTGACTTGCAGGTATACACCTCAGCAGAATGGTGTGGCTGAGAGAAAGAATAGAGTCATATGTGAAGTGGCAAGGGCGATGCTCAATGAAAAGAGCATGCCAGATTACTATTGGGCAGAAGCATGTGCTACTGCAGTATACATATTGAACAAAACACCTACAGCAGCCATTCATGGAAGCACGCCAGAGATGTGGCTCACAGGTTACAGGCCAGACATTGGACATCTTAAAGTTTTTGGATGCATAGCTTATGTACATGTTCCTAATGAAAGAAGAAGGAAGTTGGATGCATAGCTTATGTATATGTGCCTAATGAAAGAAGAAGAAAGTTGGATCCTAAAGCAGAGAAATGTGTATTTGTTGGATATGCACAGGATCGAAAGGCATACAAATGTTATAACCCTCAAACTAGACAAGTGGTCATCTCACGTGATGTGGTGTTTGATGAGCTTGCTAGTTGGTACAAAGCAAAAGATGAGGGTGTTATTGAGTCACTTGAGGCTGATGTTCATGTGAACTTGCCACCACAAGCAAGTTCTAGTTCTACTACTATGTCTGGGCCAGCAGTAGAAGCTGAGAGTAGCAGTGTACGTCCATGGTCAGGACGTTTGAGGCATGAGAGTGTGAGCACTGGGAGTAGTGCTATGGATAAAGGCAAAAAGAAAGTCGAAGGAATTGGAATCACAGGTTATGAGTCATCTAGTTCTGAGAGTTTGGATGAGGAGCTTGGCATACCTGTTTTACGCACACCTGGTGCTAGGCAGGACAGATATGTGCCACCACATGCTAGAGTTACAGGTGTACAGAGTGACCCGCAGGCATTGCGGAGATCCCAAAGAGTCAGATATCCTGTTGACAGATTGACATATAGAGATTTTGCTATGCACTATGCATATATGACATCTATGGTGAAGCATGTGGAACCTACATGCTATGCAGAGGCTGTTGGAGAGTATGTATGGGAAAAAGCAATGGATGTTGACATGGACGCATTGGTCCATAATGATACATGGGACTTGGTTGCATTACCAAAGGACAAGAATGTTATTGGATGTAAATGGGTTTACAAAGTGAAGTGCAAATCTGATGGTTCTATTGAAAGACATAAAGCAAGATTGGTAGCAAAGGGTTATGCACAGACCCAAGGATTGGATTATGATGAGACGTTTAGTCCAGTGGCTAAGATGGGCACAGTGAGAGCAGTCATTGCTATGGCTACAGCTAATGGCTGGGAAATGCATCAAATGGATGTCAAGAATGCATTTCTGAATGGAGATCTACAAGAGGAAGTGTACATGGTACAGCCAAAAGGGTATGTACACCCTAGATATCCCACTCACGTATGCAGATTGAAAAAGGCATTATATGGTCTGTAGCAAGCACCACGTGCTTGGAGTGATAAGATGAGCAGATATCTTATCTCACTTGGTTTTCAGATTTCTACAGCAGATTCTTCACTCTATGTGAAGAAGACACAGCATGGGATTGTTTTACTAGTCATCTATGTGGATGACTTGATTATCACACGTGATCATGGTGCAGATGTGATGCATGTCAAGAAAGCTTTGAGTGGGCAATTTGACATGAAAGATCTTGGTGAGTTGAGATACTTCCTTGGAATTGAAGTGGTGAAAGATCATGTAGGTACTTGGTTAGTACAGCGCCAATATGCATTGGATATGTTGGCAAAGTATGGCATGACAGGGTGTAAGCCTATGAGTACACCATTGGAGCAAAATGTGAAGTTGCGGGCTGATTATGGCGAGGAATTGGATGATCCTTCTATGTACAGGAAGATGGTTGGTAGTCTCATATATATGACTATCACACGCCCGGATTTGAGTTATGTTGTGGGGCTAGTCAGCCAGTTTATGCAGAGCCCCAGGAAACCACATTTGGATGCAGTGAGACGCATCAAGAGATATGTGAAGACCACACCACATTATGGTTTATTTTATGAGAGTGGTAAAAGCTTGGACATACATGGCTACACAGATGCTGATTGGGCAGGTAGCGCATATGACAGGAGGTCTACTAGTGGATATGCTTTTACACTTGGAAGTGCTGTGGTGAGTTAGAGTAGCAAAAAGCAACCTACAATTGCTTTATCCAGTACAGAGGCTGAGTACAGAGGTGCTGCCATTGCTACTTGTGAGGCAGTTTGGTTAAAGAGTCTCTTGGCAGATTTATGTGAGCCTCTTGATGGCAAAGTTGTCATTCATTGTGACAACATGAGTAGTATACAGTTGGCAAAGAATCCAATGTTTCATGCGAGGACCAAACACATAGAGGTCCATTATCACTTTGTCAGAGAAAAGGTGCTGGATGGTACAGTTGATCTTCAGTATATGTGAAGACTGATGAGCAGGTGGCTGATATCTTTACGAAGTCACTTAGCAGGGAGAAGTTTGAGTACTTTCGGACTATGTTGGGAGTACATGGGATGAGCTTGAGGGGGAGTGTTGAGAGTCTTAATATCCCAAGCTCATCTATATCTTCATCGGCAGTACATCATGAGTTTGAGAGGGGCTGTTGAGATTCAAGCTCGATGTCAGTGTGAGCCAGCTATGCTATGTGCTGGCAGATTAGGTAGGAACATGTGTGAGACATAAATGACCGCGTGTCCAGCTGGTCAAAGTGTGTTGACATTAGCTAGGGTTAGTAGAGTGTGGACACAACTCATTGTGTGTTGTGTGGATTATGGATTAGTGCATTATGCTTTGTGTGAGAGTGGACATGGCTTCCCTCTATGGTTAGGGTTTGCAATATACATTAGGGTTTGCTCCTGTGTGTGTGTCTCCTCCCCCTCTACCGTTCTTTCAACATCCTTAAGGGTAAAAACGTGGAGAGGGCTGAGAGGGGCTGCTGTAAACTGTGAGGGGTTACTGTAAGTCTCTTCACACGGGGGGGAGAAGAGTTAAGGACACTGGCTCCTAGCAAGAGGGGGATGGAGGAAATTTGGCTTATTTGAAAAGAGTCAAATGAGGGGGTGTGAGAGGGGTGGCTGCAAGCGCGGCTGTACTGCAGTAAGTACGCTACACAGGGACAGACGACGGTACAACAGGGCATACGCTACACAAAAATACGTGCCGTCTGTGGAGCACCCCGGGGGTTTATATAGCTGAGGGGTATGGGTACAGGCGCTGCACAAAGCAAGGACAAAAGGACGGTGTACCTTCAGTCAAAGGCTATGGATCAGTGGCCTGCATGGGTCTAGGGGAAAGGTACGCTGTCGGTTGTCCGGGAAAGGAGTGGTACGCATGTACCTTATCTAGTCTGGGGCAGCATGGGTGTCGGTTGTCTAGGGGAAAGGTATGGTGTCGGTTGTCCGGGAAAGGAGTGGTACGCATGTACCTTATCTGGTCTGGGGCAGCATGGGTGTCCACGTAAGGTACATGTGGACCATACAGTGGACGACCGTCCTTTGGTTCTTGGGCAGCCATCGTACGAGCACCCTAGTAAGTGTGTATGAACCAAATTTTGAGGCGGGGTACCCAAATTTGGGACGCTCGCCTCGATTTGCGTGCCGGACCGCTCGAGGGTGAAATTTTTCTTTGTCCGGGAGGTTCTCTTGGTCGGAGGGGTTCAGACCGTTCGTCAATCGGACGCCCGGTCATGCATTTATTAAGGTTTAAAGGTCACCATTTTTTAACTCTAAAATGACTGAAATTTGCGTATAGGCTTGATCCGGTGTCCGTTTTTGGATGCTGTAAAATCCTATATTAGGGTAAAATCGCACGCTGATTCCAAATTTGGACTCAGAATTTGAAGATTCTAAGTAAAAATGACTCAAATAATAAAATCATTGATTTTTATACCATAAAAACTCATAATTACATGGACATTTCTTTATTAGTGAAGATGGGTATGCTACATCCTTCCCCCCTTAAAGAAATCGAGATGTCCTCATCTCGTCATGAATTGGGGATAATCCTTTAAGAGTGTAGCTTCATCTTCCCAAGTTGCATCCTCAGGGTAATCTTTCCACTGTACTAGATGTTCTACAAGAGTTCTATTTCGGAGTTGCCTCTCTCTAGAATCTATGATGCTACTGGGCTGTAATTCAAGGACTCCTTGAGTAGGGATTACAACTTGTTCATCATCAAGAATATGATCGAGACTGGGGACATATGGTTTTAACAAACTTACATGAAATACATTATGGACTTTGATATGGGCTGGGAGTTGGAAAGTTATAGGCACTTTTACCTAGACACTTGATAACTGTATAGGGACCACAATACCTAGGGCTGAGCTTCTTATATTTCCCAAGTGATAGAGAACTTCATTTGGGTCGCACTCGTAGAAGAACTCTGTCTCCTTCCTTGAAGATCCTTTCAGACCTCTTGTTGTCAGCATAAAGCTTTTGTCGATCTTGGGCAGCTTTAATATCCTTTTGTCGATCTTGGGCAGCTTTAATATCCTTTTGGATTGCCTTGGTTTGTTCCTCCATTTCTTCGAGCATTTTCCTGGATGCCTCAACTCTTACAATTCGTATCAGAGCGAGTTTAGCTCCTAGGAATTGCCATTTAAGGACCGTTTTTTTGTAATAAATGTTTTACCTAACATAATGCTAACTAGTAAAAACATCCTACTAAAACAAATAAGTTGAATTGATGTTTGAATGATTGTAGGAAGAGGAAGATGCCTACTCCAAGTTTCTAGTTTTCTAATGCATCTTCGAGGTTGCTAGTCACTCCTCGAATTTCGAGTACCGCAACACCATGGTGCAGATATTAGAGAAGATATCCCTCCCTCATTTCTCTCGTATTCAAAGAGGATGGGGTAGAGATTTCTCTTGAGAGGACACTGGGGGAAGCTTCTCAGGGCGACTCGGATCGCATGAGAGGTCGCCGCAAGGCTTTCCTCCGCACTTGGCAGCCTGGCCCTTTCCTCATCGCGAGGGGCGAGGATGTCACTTGGCACTATAGGCCTCCAGTTTGGCTTTTCTCACCTCCCACATGTACTACTAGGTAGCCCCCCCCAGAGAGCGGCCAGCCCACGGGGGTGGAGCTCAGGTGTTCACTGTGTGTTTTTATCCCTCCTTGTGAGGTGAGCTTTGTAGCCTTATGGCGTGTTTTCTCATTAACTAATAGAAGGATCGTTTTTCCGAAGAAAAAAAATTAATTTGCCAAAATACCATTAATATTTTAAAAATACCAATTTTTAAGATTTCTAAAAATAATTTCAAAATATTCCTAATTTTTCCTGAGAATCCCATCGTTCACGAAATTTCCAATTCCGCCCGACAATTCTCAAATCCAATGAAAATTTTCAATTTTAATGGATTTTTCTAAATTTTTGGGTCAAAAAATACAATTTAAAAGGAATTTGAATGGTCACGGGCGCCCGAATGGACACACCACATGCCAAACACCAACCCCACATTTTTCCAAAATTTAAAATAACCTTTGTCTAATTTTCCACTAATTTTTAGGAATTTTTTAAAATTTTTAATCAACCCTGAACGCATTTAGAATACGAACGGTCAAAAAATTTCGGAATTCCAACGGTTTTCCCGGAATACGGAAAGCCAAAAGTTTTGGGAAAATGAAAAGACAATAAAAATCGGAATGTGAAAGGTCAAAGGTTTCTGGAATACGGAAGGTCAAAAGTTTTTCCGGAATTCGGAAAGCCAAAAGGTTTCGGGAAAACGGAAAGCCAAAGGTTTTCCGGAAGATGAAAAGCCAAAAATTTTCAGAGAATTTTCAGAGAATTTTTTACTCAAATCCCGTAATTTTCAAAAATTTCCAAGCTTTTTTTGAAATAAATTCAAAAGCTTTTTTTTTGGAAATAATAAAAAAGTCATTTTTTAAAAAAATGAAAAAAATGAAAAATAAGTTTTTTTTAGCTTATAGCTTGATTTTGATTTTTTTAGCGGGGGGGAGGCGTTTTTTTCGCAGCCCCCCCTCCCGTCGCCTGCGCATGGAGAAGTGAGAGAGAGGAGGTAGTCTCTTCTCTCAACCCTCTCCACCCTCTCCACCCTCTTTCCTCTCCAAATCATTCTCCTCCCATCTCTTCTCACTCTCTGTTAATCAAAGAGATTAGCTTAATCTTTAATTAAACTTTTTTTAAATCATAATTATGATTAATGTTTTAAAAAAATCATTTTAAAGAGATTTTCTCACGGAAAAAGAAGGAAAAATCAGATTTGAGAGGCAGAGAGAGTCCCACGCACACGGGAGAGAATCTCATGCATCAACACGCTATCCCCTACTAAATTTCAGTAGAAATTGACAGAAATTTGATCGCATTCCTGCGGAAAAAACTCGCAAAAAATGTATAAAAATATATTTTAAATCAAAAAATTACTCAAAAAATTTCTTAAAAATTAGGAAAAATTTCTAAAAATTCTAGAAATTCTAGAAATTTAGGAAATCCATTCTCTCAAAAATATCCACCATAAACTTTATGATATTTTTGAAAAAAAAATCCATTAATGCTTAATTTTAACCATAAAAAATCACGGTATTCCCCCGCAACGTCGATTTGTCCATTGAATTGTAGTAACACATGTTCCAATCACCAAATCGATGATCCATGTGCAATTCATCAACACAAATTAATAAAAAATAATATTTTATTTAGTAAATATTAAAATTTACTAAAAAAAATCAACAATAATTAAATAGAGATTGCTCTGATAGTACTGTTAAAACCCTAAGATCTCTCTAGATAATTGTTATGCATAAACATGCATAAATCAGGCATAAACTCAACCACCCAACCACCCCCGAGCCCAAGGGATGCACACATAAATGATAAATGAAATACATCATACCTCTACCTTGATGTCTCATACCATCAAGAGGTATAACTCCAATCCAATAGCATGTAGCTATAATGTGAAATGGTAGAAGAGTAGATATGAACCTCTACACAAGAGAGCATAACATAGCCTTGGCCTCATGGAGCCCAAACCTCCAAGCCCCCTTGAGTGTGCCCCATACCCCTATTATATAGGAGGGCCCTCAAGTGACTCTTGACTTTCCATTCCTCATGTGTGACCCTTGGATGCCTGACCCTAACCTTAACCCTTAAGATTAGTCCTAACCCATGCTCCACTAGAGCTTGTTCCCATGCTCCCATGCTCACAAGCCTAATGTGGGTTAGCCTCCTAGTATATGCACACATAATGTGTATATAACATAGCACACATAATGTGTATATAACATAGCACACATAATGTACATAATGTGGGTTAGCCTCCTAGTATATGCACACATAATGTGTATATAACATAGCACACATAATGTACATATAACACCAACAAACCAAAATAAGTGGATCATCTTTAGCTTCTCAATCCAACGAATCCGCTTAAGGTCGGTGGTGAGGTTCCCAATTTGATCTGTTCGGATGAAGAAGTATCTCGGCCCATGACTCCAGAAATCTCTACCCCATCCTCTTTGAATACGAGAGAAATGAGGGAGGGATATCTTCTCTAATATCTGCAGCATGGTGTCGCGGAACTCGAAATTCGAGGAGTGACTAGCAGTCTTGAAGATGCATTGGAAAACTAGAAACTTGGAGTAGGCATCTTCCTCTTCCTACAATCATTCAAACATCAATTCAACTTATTTGTTTTAGTAGGATGTTTTTACTAGTTAGCATTATATTAGGTAAAACATTTATTACAAAACAGTCCTTAAATGGCAATTTCTAGGAGCTAAACTCGCTCTGATACCAATTGTAAGAGTTGAGGCATTCAGGAAAATGCTCGAAGAAATGGAGGAACAAACCAAGGCAATCCAAAAGGATATTAAAGCTGCCCAAGATCGACAAAAGCTTTATGCTGACAACAAGAGGTCTGAAGGAAGGAGACAAAGTTCTTCTACGAGTGCGACCCAAAACGAAGTTCTCTATCACTTGGGAAATATAAGAAGCTCAGCCCTAGGTATTGTGGTCCCTATACAGTTATCAAGTGTCTAGGTAAAAGTGCCTATAAACTCCAACTCCCAGCCCATATCAAAGTCCATAATGTATTTCATGTAAGTTTGTTAAAACCATATGTCCCCAGTCTCGATCATATTCTTGATGATGAACAAGTTGTAATCCCTACTCAAGGAGTCCTTGAATTACAGCCCAGTAACATCATAGATTCTAGGGAGAGGCAACTCCGAAATACAACTCTTGTAGAACATCTAGTACAGTGGAAAGATTACCCTGAAGAGGATGCAACTTGGGAAGATGAAGCTACACTCTTAAAGGATTATCCCCAATTCATGACGAGATGAGGACATCTCGATTTCTTTAAGGGGGGAAGGATGTAACATACCCATCTTCACTAATAAAGAAATGTCCATGTAATTATGAGTTTTTATGATATAAAAATCAATGATTTTATTATTTGAGTCATTTCTACTTAGAATCTTCAAATTCTGAGCCCAAATTTGGAATCTACGCGCGATTTTATCCTAATATAAGATTTTACAGCATCCAAAACGGACATCGGATCAAGCCTATACGCAAATTTCAATCATTTTAGTTAAAAAACGGTGACCATTAAACCTTAATAAATGCACAACCGGGCGTCCGATTGATGAACGGTCTGAACCCCTACGACCAGGAGAACCTCCCGGACAAAAAAAAAAAATTCGCCCCCAGGGCGGTCCGGCACGCAAATCAAGGTGGGCGCCCCAAATTTGGGTACCCCATCCCAAAATTTGATCCGTACACACTTACTAGGGTGCCTGTACAATGGCCACCCAAGAACCAAAGGATGGCCGCCCACTGTATGGTCCACATGTACCCTTACGTGGACACCCATGCTGCTCCAGACCAGATAAGGTACATGCGTACCACTCCTTTCCCGGACAACCGACACCGTACCTTTCCCCTAGACCCATGCAGGCCACTGATCCATAGCCTTTGAAGGTACACCGTCCTTTTGTCCTTGCTTTGTGCAGCGCCCCTACCCATACCCCTCAGCTATATAAACCCTCGGGGGGTGCTCCACAGACGGCATGCATTTCTGTGTAGCGTATGCCCTGTTGTACCGCCGTCCGTACCGCCGTCCGTCCCTGTGTAGCGTACTTGCTACAGTACAGCTGCCCTTGCAGCCACCCCTCTCACACCCCCTCATTTGGCTCCTTTCAGATAAGCCAATTTTCCTCCATCCCCCTCTTGCTAGGAGAGCCAGTGTCCTTAACTCTTCTCCCCCCCGTGTGAAGAGACTTACAGCAGCCCCTCACAGTTTACAGCAGCCCCTCTCAGCCCTCTCCACGTTTTTACCCTTAAGGACATCTCACAATCCCCCCCATTTGCGTAGACTTTAATAAGGGTTTTTTGCCTTAAGAAAGGGTTCGTGCGTCATACTCTTTTGCTCATACGGTGAGCAAACAAACTCAGAATTCAGATCCGACTGAAGCGTCTCGATCGCAGCAGTGAGCTCTACAAGGTGACGCCTAAGATGGCCTCTTCTCGAAGACGTCAAAATATTGCCTCAAGAGGAGCACACAATAACGAGATTGGGGAAGATGCGCCCAATGCGGCTCCAGTCCTCCCTTTTCAAGCCCCTCAAGGAAACGGTGGCCAGGTTAGCTTGGTTAATTTTTAAAAGAAGAGATTTTTCCTAAATTAGTGTTAATGAATGGTGTCTTTTCCTTTTAAAATGACGACATAAAAATTGTATGAAGTTACGAATTATGTGATGTTGTATTTGATAAATTGCGTTGAAATTGTTATCTTCATGAATTGTGAATGCTATATTTAGTAAATTGCATTGAAGTTGTTATCTTTAGAATTCAAGATTTTTTTGGGCTTCAATGCTAACTCCGTTCCGTGCTTGTGTAGCCGGGCGGCGTCGTTAGCAAAGCCCGGAAATGGCCCAAGGTATCCCTCATACCTTTGGGAGAATAAGGATCGCCGATTGAGGTGAGAGATTATGAGGCTGCCTAGTTCTGAGGGCCCAGGCTAGTGCGGTAAATAAGCCCACCCTAGTGTGCAGACATCTCTCTGAGGAGCGGGAGGATCGAGCGATGGAGCCTGAGAGGGCATCTAATGGACATTAATCATGTCAAAAGAAGCATTAAAATTGGTGGCCAACTCATCAATCCAGAGTATATGAACGTTGTGTTGTTCAAATAAAACTCCAAAGTAAAAAAGTGAAACACATGTGTGTAGCAGTCAATAAGAAAACCTTTGGTTTATAAGTGATCTAGGCAAAACTTGATGAGTCCATATAAAACTTGGAAAACATCCAATAAAAATCCACCAAAACAAACCGATCAACTAACCCATGATAGAATTTGTCTTAGGCTTAAGAAATTAAGCACAATCCACACTTAAATAAGTGTAAAATAAATTATCATGGAAAAGTGTCAAAGGGGAAACACACTTTGAACGCAAATTATAGCCATCAAAAGAAATCAAGGAACATGTCCAAAAAGAATGGCTAAACAATGGTAAAAAATCATGAATACATCGTTTAGAATTAATCCAAGCATAAATATCCATTAATATGAGGTATAATCATATTAATAATATGCGAATAACCCGCATCTATCTAATGTATGCACGAGAAAACGTACTTCAACATTAAATAACCCTTGAAAATATTAAATTCTCGAGAAAAAGAAATATCATGATTTTTTCCTAATTTTTCCTAATTTATAGGGCCTCAAAATATGATAATTTTGAATTCCACCAAACCTATCTTATGGCATTCCAAACCTATATTTTTCCAGAAAATTTTTAGCAATTAATTTTGCCAAAATACCATTGATATTTTAAAAATATCAATTTTTAGGATTTCTAAAAATAATTTCTAGAAATTTTCTTATTTTTCTCGAGAATCCCATCGTTCACGAAATTTCCAATTCCGCCCGACTCCAATGAAATTTACAATTTTAATGGATTTTTCTAATTTTTTGGGTCAAAACATATATTTGTAAAGGAAATAGATTGGTCGCGTCCGAATGGACACACCACATGCCAAACACCAATCCCACATTTTCTCAAAATTTAAAATAACCTTTGTCTAATTTTTCACTAATTTTCAGGAGTTTTTTAAAATTTTTAAATTACCCCGAACGCATTTAGAATATGAACGGTCAAAAAATTTCAAAATTCCAACGGTTTTCCCGGAATACGGAAAGCCAAAAGTTTTGGGAAAATGAAAAGACAAAAAAAAATCGGAATGTGAAAGGTCAAAGGTTTCCGGAATACGGAAGGTCAAAAGTTTTTCCGGAATTCGGAAAGCCAAAAGGTTTCGGGAAAACGGAAAGCCAAAGGTTTTCTGGAAGATGAAAAGCCAAAAATTTTCATTAAGAAATTTCCAGGAATTTTTCAGCGATTTTTTTATCTCAAATTCCTTTTTTTTTGAATTTTTCAGGCATTTTCTAAGCTTTTTTTGAATAAATTCAAAAGCTTCTTTTTTTTGAAATAAAAAACTCATTTTTTTTAAAAATGAAAAAAAAGCTTTAATTAGCTCTTATCCATTTTGATTTTTTCTAAGGGGGGGGGCTTTTTTTTCGCCCGGCTGCAACGCGCCCCCCCCCCCCCGCCTGTGCGTAGAAAAACTGAGAGGGAGGGAGAGAAACTCCCTCCTCTCCTTCTTCTCCCTTCTTCCCTCTCCCTCTTCTTCCTTCCATTATCTTTCCTCCTCCCTTCTCTATTAATCATAGATTAACTTTTTAATTAACATATCTTAATCATAATTATCATTAATTATGATTAATGTTAAAAAATCATTTTAAAGAGATTTTTCACCCGAAAAAGAGAAAGAAAAATCAGATTTGAGAGGCAGAGATAACCCCACGCACACGGGAGAGCAATTCATGCATCAACACGCTGTCCCCTACTGAATTTCAGTAGAAATTGACAGAAATTTGATCGCATTCCCACGAAAAAAACCCGCAAAAAATGTATAAAAATACATTTTAAATCAAAAAATTCCGAAAAAATTAGGAAAAAAATTCTAAAATTTTTAGAAAATCAGGGAATCCATTCTCTCAAAAATATCCACCATAAACTTTATGGTATTTTTGTAAAAAATTCCATTAATGCTCGATTTTAACCATAAAAAATAGAGAAAAATAGCATTAACTCACGAAATTTCCCCGCAACGTCATTTCGTCCATTGAATTGTAGTTACACACGTTTCAATCACCAAATTGATGATCCACATGCAATTCATCAACATAAATCAATAAAAAAATAATATTTTATTAGTAAATATTAAAATTTACTAAAAAAATCAACAACAATTAAATAGAGATTGCTCTGATACCACTGTTAAAACCCTAAGATCTCTCTAGATAATTGTTATGCATAAACATGCATAAATCAACCACCCAACCACCCCCGAGCCCAAGGGATGCACACATGAATAATAAATGAAATACATCATACCTCTACCTTGATGTCCCATACCATCAAGAGGTATAACTCCAATCCAATAGCATGTAGCTAAAGTGTGAAATGGTAGATGAGTAGATATGAACCTCTACACAAGAGAGCATAACATAGCCTTGGCCTCATAAGCCTAAGCCTCCAAGCCCCCCTTGAGTGTGCCCCATGCCCCTATTATATAGGAGGGCCCTCAAGTGACTCTTGACTTTCCATTCCTCATGTGTGACCCTTGGATGCCTGACCCTAACCTTAACCCTTAAGGTTAGTCCTAACCCATGCTCCACTAGAGCTTGTTCCCATGCTCCCATGCTCACAAGCCTAATGTGGGTTAGCCTCCTAGTATATGCACACATAATGTGTATATAACATAGCACACATAATGTACATATAACATAATGATAGTTTTTTTCTTTTATTAAGTCACTCATGTCAAACTTAACTTAGAAGGTCGCAACAAAAAAATGGCTTTGGGTGCAGACAACACACAAAGAAAAAGCTCAACTCTTAATATTTCATTCAAGCAATGATTCCTTCCATAATAGCCACCCATCCCCCACAAAGAAAGCCAGCAAAGCTCAAATCCCTTCCTTCAAACTAAAGTGCTTAGAGCACTTGGAAAACAAGTAAGCACCTAGAGCAACATGAGCTTTTAGGGTATTTGAGCTCACACTAAACAAAACATTGGCAGAAGAACATGAAATCCCACATCAAACCATATATGTAAACACCCAAGTGTACACTTCCAAGATCAATATTTCACAAACTAAAAATGTGAAACCATTCTATGACATAATGATAACATCAAGCAAATAAAAAGGCCACTTTCACATGCATTTGTGCAAATGATCATGCCATGAAACCATAAAGAACAATTGACTTATGAAGCCAATTTCTTGTAGATTCCTAAAATTATGATTCCCAACATGCTTGTGAATAAGAGGATGTCGCTCAAGTGCCATTGTGCTTTGCAAAGATTAAAGTGTACTCTCAACAAACAATTTACTCAAGGATTAGAGAAACTTGTGTATAGGGTGAGAAGACACTACACCATAATATTAAGGAAGCTGCCACCCAACAAGCCTACATAGCTTCTTGGGACTTGGGACTCTTGGTAAAGCATGGGGGATTACAATGAGAGGGGTGCTTTGAAGGGGTGGGGGAGGGGGGGGATGCCACCCCTTCTCATAGTGAATTTTTTATTAAGACTCTCTTTAACTAGTGGTGATAATGTGGTTTTGATTAAGACTCTCTTTAATTAGGGTGATAATGTGGTTTTGTTATCTTACCCGCATAATTGGTGGGTGCCAATTAAATAATGAAGTATATAAGTGAAAAAATGGAAATAAAAAATAGCATCATGTCACCACCATTACCATTTAAAAAGGATATGAGTTGGTGAAGAATTGATTGTTGTTGATGTAGGCACCACCATTAATACTTAACTCCCGTTGATATAGAAGCTTTGACCACCCTTGATTCTTCAGCCATCCCTTTTGCCTCTAGCAATCAATTTGCAGCCATTACCATATTCTCCAATAAAGCAACCATCTTTATTGAATATCACTTGCAAATTCTGTTCAGCCATCTGTCCCATATATTTTACCATGAGTATGAGCACAATTTTTTGGTGGTAGACTTTAGAAGGAATCCTAAACTATGACATCATTCTTCAATACAGCAACCATCTTTATTGAATCTCACCTGCAAATTCTGTTCAGCCATCTGTCCCATATTTTTACCATGAGTATGAGCACAATTTTTTGGTGGTAGGCTTTGGAAGGAATCCTAACTATGACATCATTTTGGGATGATCGTTTATGCAACAACTCTAAATGATTTAAGATTGGGGCTTCAACTACATTTACCTACGGTAAATGTAATAGAGTGCCATAATGTGCATCAATTTGGCTAATCACTCCTATAGAGATGTGGCAAGAACTCCAATAGAAGACTTTGAGTCAGCGAGACAACCACTAGGGAAAAAACCTAATGCCATCTTGGTTAAGTTCCCATAAAGATGTGGATATTTAGAGGAAGGGTCAGAAAAAGGAGAAGATGAGTCAGCGAGACAACCACTAGGGAAAAAACCTAATGCCATCTTGGTTAAGTTCCCATAAAGATGTGGATATTTAGAGGAAGGGTCAGAAAAAGGAGAAGATGAGGAAACGAAGGATTATGATGGTTACATAATGGACCCATTACTGGAAGATGAATTTGAGCCACAAGGATGGACAGACATCCTAGCCACACTAGATGTTTATGTTAACAATATATACCCCACTAAGTTTGTTGATGACAAGGGTTATGATCTAATGTTGACAATGCAAATGATACAAGTAGTCCCTAAAAATGAGACTAGAAAATAAGAAAAATTATGGGAAATTAGACCATGCTCACTTATATAATGATATGTCTATCATTATACTTTTCATATGCAGGACAAAGTCCTCTTTGACAGATACTTGCCTGCTTTCCAAACTAACATGCAGGACATACATGACCAGAATCATTATACTTGAATTTAGGCAATCCAAGAACCACATCTTTCTGCTGCATAGATTTCAGCTTTTGTACATTAACATGGCCAATTCTCTTATGCCAAATCTCTACATCACGAATAGCATTTTCATCATGTGTGAACATAGCTGCTTTACGTTCTAGAATGGACGCATCCAAAGTGAACATCTTGCCATCCCTTTTGCCTCTAGCAATCAATTTATAGCCATTACCATATTCTTCAATAAAGCAACCATCTTTATTGAATCTCACTTGCAAATTCTATTTAGCCATCTGTCCCACAGACAAAAGATTCTTTGTTATTGACGGTACATGCAATACATCATGCAGGCTCTTTTTCTTGCCATTAGGCATCATCAATGGAACAATTCCTGTGTGTTGTATATCATGCTGGGTATCATCCCCAGTACATACATAACCATGTGAACCTGCAACCAACTCATCAAACCACTCTCCATGGGGTGTCATGTGATTAGAAGCCCCAGAGTCAATGTACCATCTCTCATCCTTATGCTATTTAGGTGCATTCTTAGACACATGCTGCATGGCAAACAATCTATCAACCTGCTCATCATGTGTACCACTAGAAGATGCATAGTGTCCATGCTGTTTGCCCTTTGTCTTCATATCTCTTTGCTTCTTGAAACAATCTTTTTCTATGTGTCCATATTTACCACAATAATGACAGTCTTTGTCCCTGTTAGATTGATCATTTGACTGCCATGATCCCGCACCTCTACCACGAGATGATCTCCCCCTACCTCTAAAGCCACCAAATCCACGCTGGCTTTGTGTATCTGTATCATGCCAACTACTCTGCTGTTTTGCTGACCATAGGTATTTCGAGTATCACCACGACCTTGAAATGAACGACGGCCTCTGCTACCTCTACCACGCTCGCTAGAGTATAAAACAGTGTCTCTACTCTGAGATGCACTGGAACCTATATTCAATCCAAGATTTACTTCTTCATGCAACAACAAAGCAACTAGCTCATCCCAATCAGGAGGTTCAGCTCTCACAAAAATAGACGTATCAAATGATTTGTATTCCTTGCCGAGTCCATTCAGTGTGACCGCAATCATATCGTCTTTCGGACACCTGTGATCCAATGGTGGCAAGCTGATCCGCTATGGTCTTCACCTCTGTAGTATAAACCTAGATGCTCCGATTACCTCTAGACATGTTCTTGAACTGTTGTTTCAATTGAATCTTCCTTGCATGTGTTACATTTCCATAGTTCTTCATGAGTATGTCCCATGCATCCTTTGGAGACTCACATCCAGTAATCTGTATTGCCATAGCATCAGAAATACATAAAGAAAACCAATGTAGCACTTTGCATGCTCTTTCTGCATTGCCTTCTTTATAAGGTACAAACTTAGTGTCAATTTCACACCCATGAGCAATCTCTGATTTAAAAATTAGCCTAGATGAAGAGGGTTAACAGTGCCACCCCTAATAAGTTTTGGCTAAAGGACTTTCTAGAGCTCACTAGCACCAAAACCATAGGTACCCTTTTATGCAAAGGTGTGCTAATAAGACAATAGCTCCCTCTAGTTACAAAATCGGACAGGAGCGAATAATAACTCCTACAACACCTTACGTTACAACCGTCTCTTTCATGAACTTGATCATTTCCCCCTTCAGAAAGAAGGAAAAGCCTACGCTCTGGTACCAATGTAACCTTAATGTTAATTTCTTATAGTAATATTATTAGTTTTAAATAACAATTGTAGAAAATTAACGTAACCATTTCCAAGCATCATTTATGATTAGCTTATTCAATTGTAGTTTCTGCACTTATTAGTTTTTAGCCTTATCTTAATGCATGTGACCTATAGCTCATTAGCATTCACACGCACATGCTATCAAGCTAAAATAGAGCGGATTACTTAACCTTTCTAATACCATCTTTGATTAAAAGAAAGAAAATCTTAGCGTGTTAAACATTCATTGAGTTTAACCATTATTAATCTTTGCTTATAGATTCATGCATAGCATTTACTAGCTATCATACATGAACAACCACACATAGAGGACGCTAACAGGGGATAACCACTTGCTCCTCTAACACATGCATGACAACATAAATAAAGAGAAATTGCACAAGATAACACGATGAGGGCCGCATTTATGAGGATGGCTCCCCCTCGAAAGGCTTTGTATTAATCAAGTGTTTAAAGCTTACATCATTAAAGGATGGCTTTTACTTGACTTAATATGTCTTAGGGACTATGGAGGCTAAGATCTCCATAACCCCTTGTCGGGCGACTACTTCCTTGGGCACCTGCAAGCTTTGTTCTCCTCTTCTCAAGGCCTCAGTGATCACAAAGGATCAAGAGTTCCTTCGGAGAAAAGGAAAAGGAAAGAATCATAATCAATGGGTTTATGAGCCCTTATGGTTTAATTACTATAGATTAGACTAAGTAAGAGAGAGAGAGAGAGAGAGAGAGAGAGACTACCAAGGAGAAATCACTTGCTTACCAGGGGAGAGCAAGAACCAAGCTTATATACTGTAGATTAGACAGACAGACAGAGAGAGAGAGAGACTACCAAGGAGAAATCACTTGCTTACTAGGGGAGAGCAAGAACCAAGCTTATATAGACATAGGGGATGAGGGGAGCTTTCACTAGAGCCCTCTCATGCATGAATTGGCACCCCATACATGAAGTTGCAGCCACTTTTCCAACTCGAGTTGGAAAAGTGAGCTTTACTCTCACTTTTTCACCTAACAGTAGGTGAACTCCACAAAAGCAGGCCTTCACCCTACTTTTTGTAGGCGTCTCCTTTTGGGGTGCCTTGGGGCACAAGCTAAGCCCCAATCCCCATTGTCTGGCCCTAATTTGGTCCTTCCAGCCCATCCGCCCATGGTTCTAGCCCTTGTTCCCACCCCGGCAGCCATAATTTAGCCGTTTCGAGGTCATATTTAACCCGTTTTGACTTTTGGAAAGCATGACGAAGTCTTGGTTAAATTTCCTAGGCTCTTTACTTGCATTTATTATTAGGCACTTCACATTGCCCACATGCACTTGTTTGCAGCCTTATCCCCATAAGCTTTTCTAGTGTTTCTCTCTCTAGAGTGATCAATTCTAGAGAGAGAAAGCCATTTAAAAGCTAAGATATTCATCAAAATTAAATTTTGATGACACAAAAAGTGCTCAAAAGGTTCAATATGGAGAGCGAGAAGGGATTGAGTACTCCATTACCTCCATATGTGAAGTTAAGCTTGAATGACTATCCTAAATCTAATAAGGAGAAAGCTGAATTTGCAAAAGTGCCCTATTCATCTATTGTGGGGAGTTTGATGTATGCAATGATTTATATGCACCCAGACATTGCTTTTGCAATGGGAGTTTTGAGTAGATTCATGTCAAACCTTGGCAACAAGAAGCATTGGGAGGCACTCAAAGGGGTCATGAGATACTTGAATAGTACAAAGGACTTGTGCATATGCTTTGGAAGGCAAGAAACAAGTGTAGTTGGATACACAGATGTGGATTATGCAGGTGATATGGACAAGAGAAAGTCCACATCAGGCTACATCTTCATTTTCACTAGTGGTGCAGTTTCATGGAGATCTCGATTGCACGATTGCACAGTTATGTCTACCACACTAAGGAAGAATATGTTGCAGCTTCAGAGGCATGCAAGGAGGCCATTTTGCTTAGTCATCTAGTGGGAGATTTGGGTATAACTATTGAGATGCCATTGTTATTGTTACATTGTGATAGTGTGAGCATTATAACTGTTCAATTAGCCAAGAACCCCCAATGTTTCATGTGAAGACAAAGCATATAACTGTGAAATTTCACTTCATTCGAGAAGTGCTTGAGGACAAGCACATGCAGCTTGTCAAGGTTCACACATATGATAACCTTGCTCATCTACTAACAAAGGGCCTACCATTGGAGTGCTTTGCATATTGTCGTGCACTTATGGGTTTGAGATAGATTGTTATCTGATAAATGTATGTACATATATACATAGATACCCCGGACTTAAAGGCACATTGTCCTTTAAGTGGGAGTTTGTTGGGGTGTAAATCCTAATGTGCTAGTCCAGCCATACGAGGCGGCCGGACAATAACATTGACCTATTCTTTGTATCATATAATAATAAGGACTCACACACCCTAGCCAACATTGTGGCAAGGAGTCCATACGTCTTGTATCTCTCTTCTCCTCCTTCACCTCCATCTCCATGCACACACACACACATGCTCCGATTATGCACTTCAATCTCCATCCATTCAAGATTAGTCATACCCTCTGGCTTAACACCTTGTAGCTTTATAGGTCTGATCTGCTTTTTCTACACCAACACATTGAAGATCATCTCCTTCCAAAAACTTAGTATCATCTAATATGCTTCACAGACCATAGAAAATAGCAACCTTGACTCCCCTCTAACAGGAGCAATTTGTCAACTAGAAAACTGATCTCGCAGCACAAAAATTGCTCACTCTGAATGACTAACTCTGTCACCATCTATCAATCAATGTGTCAAATTCTGACTATGGCATAAAATGGCATGTGGATATGGAGAAGAAACAATGATACAATATCGAGAAAGCAATATGCAATCCAATCACTAATCCAGCCACATAGCCATACATCCTATTGTTGATATAGATAATGGGGATGTCAAGGGATTGCTCTAGTACCTAATCCACCACCATACTCCTACACCACGCTCAAAGTATAGCAGCTTCACGAAACCTCATAATGACCCTCAACAAAAGGCTATGCAACTGCCAAATGCATCCACCACATTGAATATATATCCACAATAAAAGTCTCTCTTTCACAATTGCTATTGTAGTTTGTCTGAAGAACTAAGCGGACCCACACGATCTGATACATACATTGTGAATATGCACAAGATAACACTGCCTACACACCAAAAGCCTGTCTCTGATAGCAAATGTCTGCAATACGCAGAACACTTGTGAGCCTTAAGAAGCTCACAATACTAGTACCTTCAGCTACAATATGCAAACATGCATGAATGTCGAGAATCTACACCACGAATTCTACAATCTGCAAGAATGTTGATATGAAGCAATTGATCTACCACTTGGAGATCTCGATCCTTTAGATTTTCCCTTGGCATAGTGGATAAAGACCACCAAATGCAAAAAATGTAGAACTCGGCCTATTCAGAAAATGACGAAAGTGCCTACGTAGGCATTACAGAGGCCGAAATGGTTTCGAATGGCAAAAAAAAAAGCATAGCAGCCCTGTGGGCTATGTTTTGCAGTACTTACGCTCCTTTGTATGCTCAACAAATCTCAACCCAATCTGAGATTTTGACCCTCCCTGCGTGCATGCGGCGTTGCTGCCTGGAAGCTCCCACCTCCCTTGATACTAGTTGAAGTGCAAAAACGGAGCGTGTGTGTGTGCACGGAGATGGAGATGAAAAAGAAGAAGAGAGACACAAGATGTATGAACTTCTTGCTGCAATGTTATAGCTAGGGTTTGTGAGTCCTTATTATTATATAATACAAAGAATAAGTCAGTGTTAGTGTTTGACTGCCTCGTATAGTTGGACTAGCACATTAGGCTTTACACCCCAACAAAGCTTTGGATTAGAGCTCATGTATAGGCAAAGTGGAAACTAGTCCACGATGGCCTACCAACAATTAGAAAGAGAGAGTATGCTCGATCCAAAGATTAAGAGAGATATAGAGGGTATCAAGTTTCAAGTATTTTAATATTATATTTTCTTATAAAGAAAGAGAAACAGAGAGAGAGAATGTGTGTGTGTATGTGTGTATGCAAATTCCATGATGGACTTTGTAAATTGTGAGATGCTAAAGGCTTCCCGAAGGCACACCAAATAGCTTTGATTTGGTGTTCAATGAAATCAATTTCAATCTTAAAATATTTCAATGTTGATTTTTGTGCCCATCAAAATTTAAGAATTTAGTAGATTTTTACACATTTTAGTGTATTTTTTGAAGGGTAGAGTGTTTTAAAATACCCAAATGTGGGAAAAATGGCTGACACCTTGCCTGCCACAAGAAGTTTTAGACATTTTTCCACTACCATTCCCACTTTGCAGAAGCTCAGGACAACATCGTGAGCTTCTATAGACTCTGTCCCCACTATACCTAGCTAGGTGTGCGGAGCCTCGTTTGGAGAAGCTCATGATGTTGAACATCATAAGGAAACATAAGGGAAAGGGACCTCTTTCCCACATGGGAAAATGCCCAAATTTTCCTTTTTTTTAAATGCTCAATCGAGAATTAATCACAAAATGCTACATCTAATAAAATCAAAATTCAAAACATAGGTTTTGGTGTCTCTCTCTGTCTCCTCTCTTAAGAGCGCGCGAACAAATACATCAGGTCTCTCTCTCTTTCTCTCTCTCTCACACACACGCGCACACACACATACACAATTTGAAACCCTCATTCTGATTTGCATAGTCTCTCTGTGTGTTAGGCACTCCCTCTACTTTTGAATCGCATGATCTCTCTCTCTCTCTCTCTCTCTCTCTCTCTCACACACACACACACACACACACGTGGCATCGCCCATCACTGATGAAGAATTTTGTGCATCGATTTGATCTCTGCCATTTTCCAGTTCTCTGTGGGAGATAAGTAATGATGGGTCTTAAAACATCTAGCTTTGTTGGCACCATGTCTTTCTTCCCATCAGACAAACACACTTTCCTTAAAGCCGGTTTGCGCAACTTCCATTACAAACAATCTCATTGTATCTTCCATCTTTGAGTGCTTCATTGACAGAGCCATCAAAGCTGTGATGCTTGCTCAGACAGGAGCGTTTGGGGGCTTTTCGTGCTAGGGGGTTGGGCACGCTCTTTCACAAGAAATTTAAGCAAATTCCCACTTTGGAGATCACTTGCCACCCACGAGTCTTGAGGGGTGATTAGAGAATGTGTCTGTTAAGCTTATGCAGGCAAGATGCCATAATTCTCTCTCTCTCTCTCTCTCTCTCTCTCTCTCTCTCACACACACACACACGTACACTTTTTTTTTTGTAAAACCACTGTTCTATTATCAATATAGAGGATAAATGAGGCGGATGAACATCGTGCGTGAAGGCATTTATGCCAAGAAAACTAAAAACAGTGAAGAAAAACCTCAAGCTGACAATCATCTATCTCGTCCATTTTCCGACAATCATAGCCTTTCTCTCATCATGGAGAAAGCTCTGTTCTATTTTGTTGTTTCATCAGTTTCTTTTGATTGATGATGACCAATGGATATATCCCTTGGTATTACAGGTTTTGTCTCAGAGGCCGTTGTGGCCTCTTTGCATATGTAAAAATAAATCAATCTCTCTCTCTCTCTCTCTCTCTCTCTCTCTCTGTTTAGCCTTGTGCTCATGTCCTTGCCCAACCTTGAGCTGCTTAGCATCATGCTTGTGTCCTTGCCCATCACCCCCTCAGTCTCTTGCTGCTTTTGTCGCTGCCCAGCACGCCCTTGCCTACCCTTTGTGTTTCTCAACTAGTGCTCGGCCAAATCAGTCCACCCCCTCCCGCCCCTTGCATTGCCTCTCCCATCAGTGTGTTGCCTCTCTGCCCCCTCCCTTCATTGCCTCTCCAGAAGCCCCCTCATGCGCTTCTTCTGTGTAGTTTTTCTTTGAGTTCTATGGCTATGGCGATCCTCAATGTGCACCTGTGTGCCACTTCGAACTCCCGACTTTCAACAATTGCCTGTTTGGTGCTCTTAGATGTCGTTTGCTCAAAGATCCGTTGCACTATGGACGTTTTCGTGAGCACAATCGTGTATGGTTGGATTGATGGCCACACACCCTCATGTTCTGAGATTTGGCCTTTTGAAGACGTCCTCATAAGCTAATTGTGTATGTCAGATTGTTGGCCACGCACCCTATGTTTTGAAATTTTGTTGATAGCCTACCTCTTTTTCAAGACAGGGAGGAATTCCTATAGACTCTCCGAGTGCTACAACATAATCTTTAGGCTTCTACATATGCACACTCACTAGATCTAGATCACCCATAGTGGGAGACATGCAGTAGAGCGGGAGACCATGCAGGAGAGGTGGGTGATGGACAGGTTAAACAAAGATCAGAGGTAGAGAGAATGAAACAAAACCCAACCCTCTAGCACCACTACTAATGTCCCCTTCTATTTCCATATATCAAGATAGCTTTGTCTTCCTCAGACATTAGGCAATCTTGCTTGCTTAGTTTCACATATGACAGCAATGGAGTTCTTGATGCCTTCCCCCTGTCCATATTGAAATGTTGCAACACTTTGTCAATATACTCTAATTGAGACAAATAAAGCAATTTCTTTGATCTATCTCTATGGATACGCATACCCAGTATATGACTTGCTTCACCCATGTCTTTCATGTCAAAAGATTTTGCCATCTTTGACTTCAATGTTGAAATCTCTGCCAAATTTTGCCAGCAAAAGTAACATGTCATCTATATACAACATGAGGATCAGTAAACTACCATCCTTAGCCTGCTTGGTATATAGACAATGATCAATCTCACTATGCTTATAGCCCTAAGAAATAATGAACATATGGAACTTGTGGTACCATTCCCTTGGTGCTTGTTTCAAGCCATACAGACTTTTCCTAACTGGCATACCAAGTGTTCTTTCCCTTTCTCAGCGAATCCTTCTGGCTATTGCATATATACTTCCTCATGTAAATCTATGTCGTCTTGACATCCATTTGGTGTAAAATCAAAGCATCTTTGGCAACCAATGCAAGAACACATCGCAGAGTAGTCATCTTGACCACCACTAGAGAGAAAACCTCATCAAAGTCAATACTCTGCTCTTGCTTAAAGCCCTTAGCAACTAACCGTGCTTTGTATTTTGGTTGTCCATCATGAGGAGTAATCTTATACCTATAAACCCATTTACAAGGTAAAGCATTCTTGCCTTGTGGGGCAGCTTAACCAGATTCCATGTCTGATTCTTATGTAGTGCATGCATCTTTGATTACATGGCTAATTACCATTTCTCTAAATCTGCCACTTGCACCACTTCCTTGTAACAAGATGGCTCCCCGCAATCAGTCCAACATGATGTAGTTCATAGAGGGAACAAACCGATTAGGTGGATGTGAGACTAGTTCAAATCTACACAATGTAGGTGGCTCAATCAACCACAGCCTGCTATTTCACTCTAGTCTATACAGGCTCATCCTGATCTTTAACTTGCAGTTTTGAAGTACTACGTGTGTAAGATTCCTCCCTAGCCTCTCAAGATGTCCAGCATCTTCCCGTGTAATTAAATCCCTCTTCAGAAATATAAAAGATCTTGTTTCTAACTGTTTTAACCTAGTGAGAGAAAATATTCTCGAGAGAGAATATTCAGATTTTTAATATTTTTGGATAGAAAAATATCTCATCTTATTAAAATGAATTCTCCTGAAACAAAAATTCAAAAAGAACTTTCCAATGTGTAATTGAAATTAATTGGAAATGGGTATAAAGGACCTTAGCCTAAGAGTCTAGATTTTCAGAAATTTTTGGATTATAGTCCAATTAAGGTTCCTATGGGCCAATAAGATCAATCCATGTGTGGGGAGGAGATAAATCCAATTTGTAAAAGAAATTATCCAAAAATGAGTAAATGCTCACATAAGATGAAGAGTTGACTATGTACAAGGTTTATTAGTAAGAAACTATGAGTAATATAAAAAATATGAGATATTTTGGGTATCCAAAAATGAGTAAATGCTCACATGAGATGAAGAGTTGAATATGTACAAGGTTTATTAGTAAGAAACTATGAGTAATATCAAAAATATGAGATATTTTGGGTATCCAAAAATGAGTAAATGCTCACATGAGATGAAGAGTTGAATATGTACAAGGTTTATTAGTAAGAAACTATGAGTAATATCAAAAATATGAGATATTTTGGGTATCCAAAAATGAGTAAATGCTCACATAAGATGAAGAGTTGAATATGTACAAGGTTTATTAGTAAAAAACTATGAGTATTACTAAAAAATGAGATATTTTGGGTATAATGATTCCATTTTGACACATATGTAAGGAAGGGGAGTCCCTTAAAGGAGGTGCATACTTCACATGCTTGAATGAGTTTTAAACTCAAAAATAATGTGATATTTTTATCTCTCCTCTCTCTTGAACCAAACCAAATCAAAATGGAACCAAACCGAATAAAAAAGAAACCAAACTAGGTCCAAATCTAGTCCAAATTCAACCAAACTGAAATTTAGAAAATTCTAGAAATCAGTTAGCCTTGGTTAGAGCCTCTCTCTCCTATAAATAGAACATGAGTCCTTTGAAAAAAATAGGAGAATTTTACTATATTAGAATTATGTTGAAATAATGCTAATTTTTACTATTCTCTAAAATTCTCTCCAAATTGATGAAATTGGAGCTTCCCTCTTTCTTCAATCCCCATTGGTGGCTCCATCAACATACTAAACCAATTGATTGGTTGGGGGCCTCTACCGTGAACAAAGAATCAAGCAATTTGTAAGGTAAATGATGAATTTTGATCTTTTCTATAATTTCTCAATGCTTCTCTCTTCTCAACCCCTCTCAAGCTTGAGAAGCTTAATTGGAATGGTTTTTGAATGCAATTGAAGTTAATTGATGAATGGTAGTAAAGAATTACATATATTGAGGAATGCTATTGTGTTTAAATGATGAAAGATAGTAAAGAATTACATAAATTTTTATTTATGCTTAATTCTAATGGTTTTTATGTAATTTCTCTCTCTCACTCAAGAAATGGTCATACTCATGACCTATCCAATTGAAGCTTTTCATAAAGCTTTTCCTTAATCCAAGATTAATCTATGCTTGAGGCTAATTTAATGGCTTTTTTCTATGCTTTTAGTTTATGTATTTCATGAATATTGATAATTCAATCCATTATGGTTAATGATCCAATTAGGGATCATCATTCTAATCATTCTCTTAATGATAAGCTTTATATTTTAAAATAATTGAGATTTATCAGTCATAGCAGCGGAGCTATGGCAAAATTTTTGTAAAAATTACACATAAAATAAATTCATTCAAAGTATGAAAAGAGGACTTCCTACCATATTTTAGGAATTATCATCCTAGATTAATTGAAAGAATTTCATTGTAATCATAGAAAAATTGATTTTTATATTATGCATAATTGATTTTCATACATAAAGGTATGCATAAAAGATTATTATTTTAATGTAAAAGTGTTACTTTTATCATATTTGGATTTCATGCATAGAGGTATGCATAAAAGATTTTTATTTTAATGTAAAAGTGTTACTTTTATCATATTTGGATTTCATGCATAGAGGTATGCATAAAAGATTATTATTTTAATATAAAAGTGTTATTTTTATCATAATTGAATTTCATGCATAGAGGTATGCATAAAAGATTATTATATTAATGTAAAAATGTTACTTTTATCATATTTGGATTTCATGCATAGAGGTATGCATAAAAGATTATTATTTTAATGTAAAAGTGTTACTTTTATCATAATTGGATTTCATGCATAGAGGTATGCATAAAAGATTATTATATTAATGTAAAAGTGTTACTTTTATCATATTTGGATTTCATGCATAGAGGTATGCATAAAAGATTATTATTTTAATATAAAAGTGTTACTTTTATCACATTTGGTTTTCATGCATAGAGGTGTGCATAAAAGATAATTATTTTAATGTAAAAGTGTTACTTTTATCATATTTGGATTTCATGCATAGAGGTACTATGCATAAAAGATTATTATTTTAATGTAAAAATGTTACTTTTATCATATTTGGATTTCATGAATAGAGGTATGCATAAAAGATTATTTTTTTATTATAAAAGTGTTACTTTTATCATATTTGGATTTCATGCATAGAGGTATGCATAAAAGATATTTTTTATACTAAAAGTGTGATTTTCATCATAAATGGATTTTATGCATAAATTAGATACATAAGAGAAATTCTTTAATTCTAAAAGTGTAATTCCTACTAAATTGAATCTATGCATAGGAAGTTGCATAAAAGATTTATTTTTAATTCTAAAGTGTCATTCTCATCTAAATTGAATTTATGCATAGGAAGATGCATAAAAGATTGATTTTTAATTCTAAAGTGTCATTCTCATCTAAATTGAATTTATGCATAGGAAGATGCATAAAAGATTGATTTTTAATTCAAAAGTGTCATTCTCATTTAAAAAAGAATTTATGCATGGGAAGATGCATAAAAGATTGATTTTTTCGAAAGTGTTAGTCTCCTTAAATGGAATTTATGCATAAATAGATGCGTAAAGAAATCTTATATCAAATATAAGAATTCCCTTGTATTCTATAAATAGATATGGGAAGTGATAGGATGTGATAAGATGTATATGAGATGTGATAGGATGTGATAAGAGGAGTATGAGATGTGATAGGATGTGCTAAGATGAGTTAGGATGTGATAAGATGTGTATGGGATGAGGTAAGAAGTGTATCTGATGGGATAAGATGTATATGGGTTGTGATAGGGCGAGAATGGTGTGATGTGGATGAATGAATGGGGATGCGGATGTGGATGTAGAAGGGGATGTGGATGTATGCATGGAGATGTGGATGTAGAAGGGGATGTGGATGTATGCATGTAGATGTAGATGTATTGATGTGAATGTGAATGTGGATGTGGATGGATGCATGGAGATGTGGATGTATGGATGTGAATGTGGATGTGGATGTGGATGTATAGATGTAGATACAGATGTGGATGTATGTATGTGGATGTGGATGTATGAATGAGGATGTGAAAATGGATGTATGCATGTAGATGTGGATGTATGGATGTGAATGTGAATGTGGATGTGGATGTATGCATGTAGATGTAGATGTATGGATGTGAATGTGGATGTGTATGTATGGATGTATGCATGTAGATGTGGATGTATGATTATGGATGTGGATGTATGGATGTGAATGTGGATGTGGATGTGGATGTATGGATGTGAATGTGGATGTGTATGTATGGATGTATGCATGTAGATGTGGATGTGGATGTATGGATGTGAATGTGGATGTATGGATGTGAACGTGGATGTGTATGTATGAATGTGGATGTGGATGGGGATGTGTATGTATGAATGTGAATGTGGATGTGGATGTGGATGTATGGATGTGAATGTGGATGTGGATGTGGATGTATGGATGTAGATACGGATGTGGATGTATGTATGTGGATGTGGATGTATGAATGAGGATGTGAAAATGGATGTATGCATGGATGTGTATGTAGAATAATGAATGTGAATGTGTATGGGAAATAATGTGTCGTCGATATGAGTGAATGGATGAGAATGAGTACACATATGAATGGAATGTGGAATAAGTAATGTGGACTGAGGAGGGATAATGTGGACTGAGGAGGGATAATGTGGAAAGATGAGAGTTTATTATAGTAAACTGTTTGTAAATGACTGTTTTATGTCAAGAATGTTGGGGAAGCATTTTGACCATCTTGTGGATTAAGGTCATGGAGACCTAACTGATAAAGTTGCAACTGCTGTGACAGAGAGTCAATGGAGGACGTCTCGCGTAGCAAGGTCGACCGAGGTCTTGACCAGCCTCGGTTCGATTTAAATGATGAGCTTCCGATACGGTGGATGAGGGATCAAGGAAGCGGCCTATGAGTGAAGCACGAGGTGACCTGCGAAGGATCCTAGAGGGTGCTGACCATACGGTGCTCGGGCTCTGGGTCGCCGAAGATACCCACACGTGTGTCGTGGAAGATATTGGAATAAGGAGTAAGAGTTGTTTTCTGAAACCGGGCATGGATCTCGTTGATTGACCTTGCTGGTCCTCAACGGATGAGTCCATGGCTCTTTTATATGGATCTGTTGGTTGATCTTGCTGATCTCCCACGGAGATTCCATTTTGTTATGTGAATATATTGCCGGTTACTATGAGCTAGGAACTATCGAAAAGGCCCCTGAGAGTGAACAGGTGGTGAGCGTTCTGGTTGCTAATGATGCCATAAGTACACCGATGAATGAATGATTAGAAATATGGATTCAACCAGAGATTTTGAGGATAGTGATCAATGGCATAATGGTTTCATTTAAAGTTAGCTGATGCTGAGAAAAAGGCAATTTTATATTGGGTGCATAAGTGGTGTGACTAGTTTTATGTTTGTATAAACTTCCGGCTAGGAGGCCTAGGAACTCTTTTCCCTGGTACCCGGGACAAGACCTAACCAAATTCCTAATTGGATCCTATCACTACAGTGGTTGGGCGGTTGGCTAACCCATGGGACTGGATGGGGTTAGGCTGGACTGATGGATCCGTAAATTGAGACTCAATTTCTGTTATTACGATAGATAAAGTAAATCCCGGATAGTAATTGTTTTATGGATAGGAATCAACGGCTGTTGATCCAAATGCAAGTTTCTTCCTTGATCTGACCGAGTATCTTTATAGGTGCAGTCAGATCAGGTTGATTCAGTAATGGTCTTGACTACATTAGAGTAAAAAGTTTACCTAGTGGAATCGCCCGTGCTTTCCGGGTAAAGGAAGTTTTTTCGGGTTCGGTTTTGGAAAAAACCGACGGATTAGTCTCTTGTCCAGATATCCATGGACGAGGCCCCAAGTGTGGGACCCTGCCCCGCGCAAGAAGTGCTACTTCTGCTACTAGCACCCCGAATCCATTGCGTGGTAGGGACACGGATCTCACAACGTGTACTACATCCATCTTCCTGGAAGATAACTCTCCTGATCTCCTCAGTCTTTTCTGGTTTTGCATGAAACTTGGCTTCATTGAAATACACATCATTGCTACGAATAACCTTTCCTGGACTCAGGATCCCAAAGTCGATATCCCATCTCACTTGATTCACCATAGCCCAAGAAAATGCACTGTCTTCGCCATCACTCTCGCATGGAGCAACTGCAAATCATGTCAGTATAGCGGCCTATGCAACAACGCATATACATTGTCAATACCGTAAGGGACCGATAGCTATGGACAGTCGGAGGCCAAGCTAGATTGTCAGTCTAGGTGAATCAAACAGGCCAAACGCAATGAGAACATTCATGTGAGCTCAAGCATGAACCTATGGATAGTGATCACTAATATGCTAATGAGAGATAGTCCAAATCAACATTTCATGACAAGTAATGAATACCTAAGCTACCAGGACTCCATCCATGCCTTTAGAATCACCAGATGATGCAGAGAAATCATGATTCAAGTGCATGACGTAGGTAGAGAGCAAGAATGCAGTTCTACAAGGATCCGGCACACTAAATCATGATCCCTATGCATACACTAGTGTCCTAAGATGTAAGGAAGCTACTCCTAAGAGATGGTCCAAATCCAACAACGTTTCGGTACCAAAATAGACACATGACACAATCGCATATCACACAGAAAAGTGTCAAGAAAATGACGATTTGATCTAGATCCTCAATCTACAAGTCGTAAGGATCCCAAATGTGATCTTATGTCGAAAAATGGTGTTTCCAACTAACAGCGGCTACGGCCACAAATAGTTCACACGCACATACGATAACTACGATGCACACATATACTCATACGATGCATGAAGCACATCAATGTCAAGCATACACATTAGAGAACACATACATGAAAGCTCAATGAAAGATAGTCACCCGTTTGCACGTAAGATGCGCTAAGAAGATCACCGCAAACTTTTGACGAGCTCAACTCTTTACTTCTCTTCAAAACTTACACAGGAGAATGGTCCTTTCAAATTACAAAGTGCCGGTTTATATACCCAGCAATGTTGGCTCAAAGTATATCATCCTTATATTATCAGAGGCTCCTAATCTAGCTCATATTTACAAATTGGAAGCCGTATTAGCCCCAGAATTACAAAATTGACGGGATTTTTATATACAATGGTAGTTTTCGCCGATAACATTTTACTTTGTAGAACTTGGCGAAACATCTCCCTCCCACCTAATTCGATGTCCGTCCTCGGACAGTGTAGTAGTGCCCTTGGTCTTCAAAACTAGGGTAGCAGTCTTCAAAAAAGTTGTCATCCGAATGGACCGCGGGAGAGGGCGTAGCTAGTGGCCTTGCGAACCTCCTCCTAGCGTAAAGATTCCTCGTGCTGGCATATTGCCTGATGGATGGGGTCACTTTCTTTTGGTAGACTATCGACCTGGAACTAATGTGTGAAGTGGGGTCCATCCTGTCAAAACAAGCATGTAAACAAATTCTGGCTTTTCCCTGATCAAATCTTGTCCAAATTTGACACCAAACATAGCTTTGAGCTGTCCACTGTACGCACAAGCCAACCATGATGTCACCTTTTGCAGATCAGCCCACTGGTGACACAAATGCGTTTGTGTCACTCTAGTAGTTTTTTGCACTCTGAGTTTGGCATCCAATTTGACGTGTACCCTACATGCTTTGGTTCAATTTTGGTAACTTCGAATATCCGTATCCCCTTCAAACATGAGTTTTCATGTTTTTGAGCGTTTTTTCCAGTCGTCTGTGATTGTGGTCCTTTCTTGAGGTGGCAACTTGAAAATTTTTACATGGTTAGTTCCACCTAGGTTAGATCTACCTTTTATGTGGTTGGATGTGAGTTTGCATTTCCGGATCTTAGTAGATCTGAGAATCTGCGCTATGGAGTCTTTTCAATAAAACTGACTATATCTGCTACTCCACTTATCATTTTTCACATGCAAACACATTTTGATGATCCCCAGGACATGTTTGACCTACTGATGATGTCAGATCTCCAAAAATCCCCCGCCTTGATCACATTTGTGTCAAGCAGATAGATTTTTGCATTTTTTTCTACTCTACACTGTTTCTCTTTTTCCTGGAGTTCCCCGGTACCTTCGGTTTTTCATTTGGTTTTCTAGATCTTGAAAATTCAGTACCTTCTATCATTAATAGCTTTCTGTCGCGCCTTTTCTGTTGGCTTCCAAACATCACCGGCTGATTCTTTGCTTTATGTGGGTCCGGCATTTGAAGACCGTTCTCTTTTTTGAGCTTGTCTTTGAATTTTCTATGATTTATGATTTTTTTAAAAGAAAGAACGGCTAAAAATAGTAAAAATTACTAGAAAAATCTAAAAATTATCTACTCATATCAAAAATTATATAATTATATACAAAACAAGCACTGTGATTTTTCTCACAGATTTAACTCTATATGTAGTCCGTATCGCCATTATTTGGCATATTTTGTGCATTTTTGTGCATCTGGCCTTGTTTTTTTCCACAAAAAATAAAAGAAAAGAAAAGTAAACAAAAAAAGCAAAATAAATTCTCAGCAACATTGCCCAACGTGTGTGTGCATATGCATTTAGTACATAACTCTATAGTAACACACACTTCTCATCTCACGGTTGACCTGTCTCGCACTCGTGCTCCCCCCACCTAATCAAAGCACTACGTGCGAGACAATCGGTTATGGTCCTAGGAGTGTGTAAGGGTTTCAAAAGATAGTGCCTTATACAAGGTCATGTAATTCGACCCTATGTATGCATTGAAAAAACAATGCAAGCAAAACATGCTGTGCAAGAAACAAGGTCATGGTACGATATGACCCATGGGCATTTGCTGACGAGGCTGACATCTACCTAAACTAAACTAAACTACACTATATATAATAATTTCTAATGGTGCTTTGTCACGTAATTCACTTTGAAGCTTTGTTGTCTTTAGGGCATTGTAGTGATAAGCTCATCACATATTATAATAGAAGAGTGGCCACAGCCTATAAATGCACGAGCTCTAAAGTTTCATTGCCATGTGTTCCTATTATAGACGCTTTTCATAGAGAAGTTTTCTATAATAGCAGGTCCTTTCTTGCACGACTTAACTAAGAAAAAGGTTAAGTTTCAATGGACTACAAGGGAGAATACCGCCTTTAAGGAGCTTAAATCAAACCTTATGTCGCAACCACTTTTAGTGCTTCCGGACCTTACCCAAGACTTTTGAGGTGCATTGTGATGCTCGTGGGTGGCGATAGCATAGGGGCTGTACTTTCTCAAGAAGGCCACCCTATAGCTTTTGAAAGTTGCCACTTGCAAGTGCAAGAAAAGACTCTTGGAATTTATGAGAAAGAGTTGCTTGCAATAATTCATGCTCTAAATGCATGGAAGCATTATTTGTGGGGACTCCATTCATTATTCGAATGAATCATCAAAGCATCAAGTATTTTATGACACAAACTATGCTTTCTGATAAACAAATGAGGTGGGCTAATTTTCTTTCACAATTTCATTTGAATATTGCTCACATTCCAGGGAAACATAATGCGGTGGCTGATGCACTCTCTAGGAAACCTATTGTGTTAATGCAATTTCTATTGCATATAATCTCATGACTTGACAAGCATGATTACAAAAAGTATGTGCAAGATAGTGACTTTGCAAACATAGTAGAAGAGTTAGAGAGTGGCAAAGCCCATGAATTATTCTCACTAAATGAGGGATTTCTATTGCATGGCTCCTGCCTATGCATTACACAAGACCTACGTGAGAAGGTTATGTACGAATCCCATGCTCCTCCTTATGCAGGGGCATTGCGAAATTCAAATTATGACACAAGCAATGGAAACTTATTTCTATTGGCCCTCTATGAGGAAAGATATCCAAGAGTATGTTTCTCAACGCCTGGTATGTCAAAGAGTTAAATATGATAGAGGGAAAGCATGAGGATTATTGCACCCACTACCTATCCCTCATGCCCCTTGGCAAAGTATTTCCATGGATATTATCTTTGGATTGCCAAAGTCTATCCATGGCAACCCGAGAATATGGACTCTAGTTGATCGCTTTAGTAAACAGGCACATTTTATACCTATTAAAAAGACTATCAAGGTGCATCATATGGCTACATTGTTTATTTCCCAAATTTTCAAGTATCATGGACTACCAACCTCAATAGTCTCAGATAAAGATCCACGTATGACAAGTCTCTTCTAGCAAGGACTATTCAAGAATCTTGGTTCAAGGCTAAATTTCTCGTTGGCCTATCACCCACAAATGGATGGCCAAAGTGAAATTGCAAATTCCTTAATACTTGATTTGTTAAAAAGTTATGTTGGGGAGGTTGCAGAAAAGAATCAATGAGAGAAGTATCCACCTTTGGTAGAATATGCCTATAATAATATGGTACATACTTCCACTAGTAAATCACCATTTGAGATAATAGAAGGAAGATCAAAGCCTCCTCTTATCTTGACAACAATGAAGCAAAATATATTTGCTGCAGATGAGTATATGAGGGATATTAAAGAATCCTTCCAAAAGATCAAGGAAGCTATCAAAGCTTTGTATAGCAAAAGCAAAAGAGGCTATAGATAAGCATAGAAGGTCATTAACATTTAAGGAGGATGATTGGGTCTTTCTAAAATTCTCTAAGGCCCTACTAAGTCATACTACGAGCAAGGATTAGCAAGGTGAGCATACGGGCCACCAAAAGTTTTATACTAAATTGGCCAAATGATATTATGGACCTTTCTACATCCTTAAGAGGATTAATGAAACCTCTTACCAATTGAAGTTACCAAGCCATTGGCATATACAAAATGCCTTCCATGTGAGCCTTCTCAAGCCATTGGCATATACAAAATGCCTTCCATGTGAGCCTTCTCAAGCCACTTAAGGGCTCGCCTCCTACAGGGCCAATACAAGAGGATCCTCCAATATTTGATGAACAAGAGGAAATCCTACAACCGGAGGCCATCCTTAAGCATGAACATAATTTTTTGAGAAATGGTAAAGTTTTACGAAGGTATCTCATAAAGTTTAAAAATTATCCTCATGAAGATACAAAATCGATGCAGGAACCCTAACTCAAATACTACACTACACTCTTGCAAGAGTATAAATCTTTACATGGATTGGATAAGGTATAAAGATATCAATGTAATCACAGCTTAATGCAAATGTTTTCCTTTCTATCTTTTTATGTTGTTGCATTAATGTTTAATTTTGATTGTGTACACAAATGTTTAAAGGATCTACTTAGTGATGACTTTGTCACCTAAGCATCTGCTAGATTTACTATCTAAACCAAGAATGTGATCATCACTCACAAGTGCATGCCGAGTGAAAAAGAGTATCTAAATATCAACTTAGCAATGATTCTGTCACCTAAGCACCTGCTAGACTAGCCATCTAGTCTAGGAAAGTGAGCTATCCTCAAATGTGGATCGTGAGTATAAATGGGCTCTCATTTCCCTAAATGTCAGCATAGTCAAGGACGACTATGGCTTTAAGAGAGTGGTAATGTCATCAAAATTTAATTTTGATGAATTCTCTAACTTTTACATGACTTTCTCTCTCTAGAATTGATCACTCTAAAGAGAGAAATACTACAAAAGCTCATGGGTAAGGTTGCAAACAAGTGCATTTGGGCAATGTGAAGTACTACAGATGAATGCAAGCTGCAAACATTTCTAGGATATTTAACCAAGTCTTTTGTATGTTTTTCAGAAGTCAAAACAGGTTAAAAATGACCCTGAATAGATAATTTATGGTTTCTGGGGCAGGAACAAGGGCTGGAGGCCAAATTGTGGGTAGACAAGTGGGATTATGGGTTTGCTTGTGCCCCAAGGCACTCCTACATGAGGCACCACCAAAAAGTAGGGCTAGGCTCTAGTCTTGCTTGCAATTCACCTTTTCCAACCAAATTTAGCTTCTAGGATGCTTTTTCCAAAAAGTGGGGGCAAAAGTAGCCCTATCTTGGTGTGTGGGGTGCCAATTCATGCATGAGGGGGCTCTAGAGAAAGCTTTCATCATCTCCTACACCTATATAAGCTTGGCTCATGCTCTTCTCTTGCCATATGGTAACTTTTCCTTGGTAGCTCTCTTCTTAGCTAAATTTACATTACTTAAGCCATAACGGCTCATATGATCATTGGTTCTAGATTATATCCTTTTCTCTGTAGGTACTCTTGCTCCCTTGAGATCATTGAGGCCTTGAGAAGAGGAAAACGAAGCTTGTAGGTGTCCAAGGGAAGCAACACGATAAGGGGTTATGAAGATCTTAGCCTCCATAGTCCCTACAAAGAATTAACTCAAGTTTAAGCCATCTCTCTTTGATGTAAGCTTACGAGAACTTGATTAATACAAAGCCTTTCGAGGGGGGCTGACCTCATAAATGCGACCCTCATTGTGGTGTCCTGTGCAAGTTTCTATTCTTTGTGATTGCTATGCATGTGTATGTGTTCAAGGAACAAGTGGCTAATCTCTGAAGCACCCACTATATGCTTGATTCACATGTTATAATCACTTAATGATTTTTCTTTCTTTTATGAAGATTGCAACTGGTAAAGCTAAGTGGATTGCTATGGCTCCATCATGTGTGTATATATTTGTGAATGCTAAGGAACCAAGAGTCATAGACTATGGAAACAACCATAAGAATCATTAAGTGCGGGTGCAAAGATTATATGTGCTAATCATTAAGTTTATGCTTGGCTATGGTTACGTTGATTGATTTGCAATTGTTATATCGTAAAATAAATAAATTGCAAACAAGAAATTAGCTATTAAGGTTACAAAGTGTTATGGTTCTCCTTCCTACTTTTGGTCATGCTTCATGAATGCAACTTATTAGACTCCTTCATTACATTAGCTACTTCTATGCAAGTGCAATGAGCCATCTCAAGATTATCAGGAAATTTTAAAGCATCCTCACTTCAACAACCATGAAAATTAGGAAAAGCACTAGCCATGGTTACCAAAGTTGTTTTTTTTTCTCTCTTTTTTTTTTTTGCTTTTTTCTCTTTTTATTTACTAAAGTCTTCTACCACAAAATAAAAATAAAAACATCAAAAGTAAGATCATAGTTGATGATAGGCAAAATAAAGGGCTCTACTGATGCATTATTGGTAGCCAATACACTTGATCCAAACATCCTAAGTATATGTTGTTAAAATCAAAACTTTGTGATAATGATTACATGGATATATTTTCTTAAGGTAGCTGCAAAAATGGCATACTAAGTGGATGCCTTCTTTGGTCTATCTAATCAAAAGTACTTAATACCAACATAGAAAAGCTTGCTAGAATCCCCAAAATCTTCTTCCACTTATAATCAATTTATTTTTAAAGCAAAATGAAGATATATATGTTATAAGAAGTGTGATAGTGAATAATGGGAAGAATGAAAGGGTGAGGGGATGCCATAATTTCTTGCAAAAGCTCAACACCAAACAATTGAACAAACCTTTGATGGAAAAATACCTTATTATCTATACGAATTTGGATTGTAATACCAAGATTTGGGTTCAAATTTTGAAGTGTTGGTCATGGATTTGGATTCATGGGTCACAAATCATATGAAAATGGGTCACAAATCATATGAACATGTGCATCAGTCTTATAAACTGAAGAAAATATGCTTGAAATCTCCTCACCGGGGGTACCAAAATTATAAGAGGTGCAAAAATGGGATGGCCTCTAAACACTCCCACTATGCCAAGCTCATAATATAAATCACGTTGCCATTTTAGATACATCTCATATAGCGACGATTGATACTGATATAAAATAATAAAGAAAGAGAAGGGATGGCCTCTAAACACTCCCACTATGCCAAGCTCATAGAATTTTTTGACCTCAGGAGTGCAATGAGAAAGAGAAAAAAGATCCATGTGATAGGAATATGGAGAGATATGGAAAGTAAGTGGTAGAGAAGATAAAGAGTGCTCATACCAATGGATAGAACTAATCACACAAGTAGAAAGAGGGAGAGAGAGAGTCTACCAAATTATCTCACTTAGCATTATATGGGGTAGCATGTGATAAAGGAGAATGGAGTTGGAGATGGGCACTTCTAAACCCACATCATAGTCTACATGTGAACCAATGTCGTGTGCAAGGGGGTGGATAGCATGCATGCACAAGGGTGCCAAAGAGACTATTGTAGGAGGGATTGAAGCGAGTTATCACATGTGTGAGGGCATAAGAGGCACAGGGATGTCACAAAAAGGAGGGCATCATAGTAGGGACAAAGGGCACAAAGTGAGGCATTGGAGACAAGGAAAGACGTAATCTAACTTCAGTTTCAGCTTTTGCAAGGTAGACGCAAGCACGGCTTCCACAATAGCAAGGCAAAGGTGAGCACTACAAGGCTTTGACTTCAGCAAAGTGGATGTGTCAAAGTCAAGTGTCATTTTGAAGGCATTAGGGCCCAATACAAGGGGATTACCATGGCCAATTGTGGGATTAGTGTGATGGCAATGGGCTTGTAATTGTAGGTAGCAATTGTGGGTTAGGCAACGAATGATTGCAACTATGACATCGCCAATCACGAGAACAAGGCTATAGTGAGAGAAGAGAAGAGAGGGGAGAGAGAGAGAGAGAGAGAGAGAGAGAGAGAGAAGGTAGGTGGGTGTTTATGTGTGTTAAGGTGTGGAGATTTGGGAGGAAAGGCATCGAGAAGTCCAAGAGAAGAAGTGCAAACCTTAGGGGAAGTTTGAGGTCTATAGGGGCCCTTTAAGATGCCATGTGATTAAAAGGTTATTAAGGAAAAGGGCCAATCATGTGATGCCATGTATACAAAAATGTTGGGTGATTAAAGGTGGTCAAAAGATTCTCTAGAAGATGCCTTTTTGTACTTTTCATTCCTAAAAAGTGGGGGGAAAGTTTTTGAAATTTCGGACATCCATAACTTCTACATATGAGCTCAAAATTTGTCAGAGATTAGAGATCCAGAATCTACTCGCTGAGCTCTTTCCATAGATATGTCACATGATATGGTTTTGCCCACTCAATTTTAAATTCAATTTTGGCAGGAAACTTTGAAATTCAAACCTCTAGCCATTTGAAGAACAAGAAGGTATCTAAAGTCAAAGAAACTTAACATTTTAACAAAAAGTCATTAAAATCATAATATGGCAGCTTAAAGGGCCCCTATAGACCTCAACCTTCCCCTAATGTAGCTAGAATAGTAGTAGTAGCAAAACAAGAGTGAAGGGGGGGAGTAGTTGAGGTAGGTTGCTTCATACATCAAGAGCCAAAGGGGAAGGGAGTGTGCCAAAAGCCACCAAAGGGAAGGCAAGAGGATGAGATGCCTTAGAAGCCAAAGGGGATGTAGGAGGAGGCCAAGCAGAGGGTGTGGTACTAAACAAAAAGAGAAGGCAAGAAGAAGGTGACTGGTGCTTTATAAAAACGAGGGGCCAAGTGGGGACAAAGATGAGCAGTGATTATAGCCATAGAGAGAGAGAGAGAGAGAGAGAGAGAGAGAGAGAGAGAGAGAGAGAGAGAGAATGCATGTTGCCTCCCTCGGATCTCCCATCTCCACCCCCACCAAACCCTCCAAATGCGCATACAAAGGGAGAATTTTCAATTGTAAAATCAACACACACAATTCTTTCATCGAGATCATTACATCCATGCGCTCCTTATAGTAGACTCTGCTTCTTTAATTCACACGAAACTTACAAAACCAAAACCTATAGATCTTCCTTTCTCTCAATCTAATATCACCCTAGCTTCAAAGATATCCCCATAGGATGATAATGCCTACAGTGCATTCTCATCAAGTGACGATGAAAGTCCTCCAACAAAGTTGTTCTAGTTGATATGAAGCCAAATCCATGGAGAATAGCTACTGCACAAATGTTCTACGAGCTCTTAAGCCAAATCCATGGAGAATAGCTACTGCCTCAAATGTTCCACTAGCTCTTAAGGCAACCCAATAATAATCTCTATAGGCTTTAGAAAGAGGAAATAGCCATAGTAGCATAGAGATACTTTCCTTTTAAGGAGAAATCTTAGCCTTCAGCAAAAGTCTTACGGTGCAAGAGAGGATAAGGCTCTTTTTGGGGAGTGAGTAAGGGGGGAGGGGGGGGAGGGAAGAAATATGGAATCTCTTCCTCCCACCAAGATCACCAAGCTGTAAAAGGAGGGGTAGACAAATTATAGAGAGAGAAAATGTAGAGAGCATAAGAAGAAATGCTTCTTATTATGTGCATACAACGGTGGCCCTTTATACAAAATGATGGGTTGATTTCTTACATCATTACTTATACTAGCACTCCCAATCTTTTAAGAGCATATTCACATAGAAAATAGTCATCTATAGGAATATTACTACAACAATCCAAAAAATTTTGGAGACGATTATCTTGATGAAGAAGATTAGGAGCAGGAGTTAAGGACCAAACACAAGGAAGATGCAAGTGCAAGAAAATGGGAAGAAGATGAGGCAGCCCAAAAGAGGCAAGAAGAGGAGGATTTGAGAAGAGAAAAAGAAGACAAAGAAGAAGTAGCCTATAAACAAGCCACGAATGAGCTGAACCATACATGTGATCTAAAGAAGAAAGAGTGGAAAAGCATCAGCAAGGCTAAAGAGGAGGAGTTAGTCAAGAAGAAGAGTTTGGAGGAACAAAGCAATAAAGATCACCAACAAAAAGTTGTTCCTTTGGACAAGCATTTGGACAAGTTCCATGTCCTCTCTGGAAACCAACCCAAGAACACACTGCAAGGTAGTCATCTTGACAACAGAAGAAAATATCTCATCAAAGTCAATGCCCTAATATTGCTTAAAGCCTTTAGCAACAACAAGTCTTGCCTTATACTTTGGTTTGCCATCATTAGGCATAATCTTCATCTTGTAGACCCATTTACATGGTAATGCTTGCTTATCCTTAGGCAACTTCACCAAATCCCAAGTCTCATTCTTAAGCAGCAACTCCATGGTCGCTCTCTGAGGATTCAGCAAGAAGAGCTGACTGGGGAGGTCGAAGAGAAGGAGGCTGGTGTTGGCGCTAGCTGAAGGTGCTCAGGTCATCGAGGAAACTTAGGGAGAGAAGAGAAAACGTGGCAGCTGCTGGTGTGCGCAAAGGGTCTGCCAAAGAGACGTGTGGGCTGGAGAATTTGGTAAGGGCGCTGATAGGTTGGCGCAGCTGCTGTAAGCGCTGCTTCTTGGTGGATAGGTGTGTTGTGTGCAGCGCTGTTTCAAGGTATAACTAGTACTTGATGGCTACTGTCAAGAAGCTTGACCACACACATACGTGCACCTTTCTCTTTCTCTCGTGATCAGAACCCAAGGCAAAGGCTGCTCGAATCTCGTGTGCAGCGCTGTTTCAAGCAAGGGGAAGGAAGACTGTGATGAGAAATCAATGTAGGGGTTCTTGAAACCTTGAATTGTGCATGGCAAGGGTCTAGTCGACACGTGAACCAAGTGTGGTTCAGTTTCTTTTGAGTCATGCGGGCTGCTACAGCCACCACAGACAAGGGAAACAAATCTATTGCAAGATTGCAAGGCGGGTGATGCTGTGTGAGCTATGAGAGGGAGTGTGTGATGTGTTAATAACGGAAGTGGTGGCAGTTGTGAACTTGTCTTTGTGTGATTGCTCGCCTGCTGATGTGATCAGGCTGGAGCTCGACAAGCTTCTGTCATTATTTTCTGTGTTTGTGTTTGGACAATTGTAAGTTCCCCTCTGTACTCCGTCGATTGAGCGAATTCTCTTTCACTTTTATTACAGAAAACACCATTAGGGCCTCTCTTGCAGATTTGCTTACCAGGAAGGAAGAGGAAGAAGGAACAAGAGCAAAGGAAGAAGTATATGAAGATTTGGAGACACCATCAACTGCTTTTACTATGCATTTTGATGGAGCCTTTAGCCCTTCCAGGCAATGTGGGGCTGGAGGGATAGTTTTATTTGATCCAGAAGGAAAAGAGGTATGGACCAAGGGTAGGGAATTCCCAAAGGCTATATCAAATAATGTGGCTGAGTACAATGCATTAATTTGGGGATTAGAAGATTGCATAAAAGATGAAATTAAAGAGTTAGAGGTTAAAGGGGATTCACAATTGGTCATCCGACAAATGAAAGGAGAATATAAGGCAAGGAGTCCTAATCTCCAAGAATTGTATAAAAGGGCAATGGAGTTAAAAGAAGCTTTTGAGTTTTGTAAATTTGTGCATGTTAACAGGAAGGATAATCAAAAGGCTGATAAATTGGCTACTAAAACCTTGGCTTCTTTCAAAGTAGCTACTCTTACATTAATGGATACAGGTTGGCCTGAGCTCCAAAATGTTCAACACTATTTAGATACAGGTTACTTCCCTCTTGGATTGAGTCCTCAACAGAAGCAAAGGCTCACAACAAGGAAAGCTCATCCTTACACAGTTCTAGGGGATGTTCTTTACAAGCAAGGTAAGGATAAGATTCTTAGGAGGGTAGTGAGCCTGGAAGAATCTAAAAGGATTATGGAATTATGTCATGAATGTTCACGTCACTTTGCCTCAGCCAGCACAACTTGGAGGATCCTTAACACAGGGTATTATTGGCCTCGACTCAACAAAGATGTCTATGAGTGGTGCAGAAGCTGTGAAGTGTGCCAGGCATATGGGCATAAGAAATTGGTTCTCGGACCCTTAAACCCTATCCCAGCATATGGTCCATTCGAATGGTGGGGATTACATTTTGTGGGCAGACTTCCTCATTCCTCACATGGGAAGTATTACATATTGGTGGCCATAGATTATGCAACAAGGTTGGCAGAAGCAAAGGCAATGGTCGATAATAAAGCAGTAGCTGTGGCATCCTTTCTCAGGGAATACATATGTGCCCGATTTGGGTGTCCACTAGAAATCCTTACAGATGGGGGGAGGTTTTTCAGGAATGACTTGATTGAAGCTTTGGTGCAGAAATTAAAAATAAAGCATGCTATGTCAACTCCCTATTATCCCTGATGTAATGGTTTAGTAGAAAAAACTAATGGACTGCTTTGTGGATCTTTGTCTAAGCTAGTGTGGATACTATGAAGAGAAAGTGGGATGTGCATTTTCCAGAGGTCCTATAGGCCTATAGGACAACTCATAAACTCTCTCTTGGTTTCACACCTTTTCAGTTAGTTTATGGAATGGAGGCTATTTTGCCAATAGAATTGGAAATCACAAGCCTTCGCACATCTTTTGCACGCTTGAATAATGAAGAAGAAACACATGCCCAACACCTAGCACAAAACTGGAGACCTTGGATGAGAGGCGACTTCAGGCACTTCAAAATTTGGAGGCTGCACAACAACGGCACAAGGCAAGGCATGACACTCACGAAGAAGAAGAAGAAACCAGAACTCAAGCAAGGAAGCTTAGTCATGAGGTATGATGGCCATGTGGAGAAACGGCCAGATAAGAAGCTTCTTCGATGCTGGGAATGCCCCTTCACGATAAAGCAAAAGTTCAAAAATAACACCTATCTTCTAGAGGATGCAAGTGGCCAAGAGGTTCCCGGATGTGCCAATGAGTACCGGCTAAAGATATTCTACCCTCGAGCACCATGGCCAGTAGATCCCCAAGACAAGCATGGAGGATCTGCTGGGGGAAAAGATGTGACATGAAAAATTGATATCTTTCATTTTCAATTTTATGCATATTTTGATGGTTTCTCAATGGTAGTAAGGTGGAAGCTTGTCCAAGAAGATTGCGGCGCCCACAATGGAATAACGGCGTGGTGATGCGGCGGCTTGGCGGCTATCCTGATAACAGCATTCTATCTTCAAATATAATGGTTTTACTTGATTTAGGGTGCACACATTGTAAATGCCATAAGTATGCTTGATAAATACTTTGGTATGGTAGATAGGCTAGTGATGTGGAAAATAAAAGTGGGCCTTCATGCTCACATGGATTTTAATTGTATTATTAATATGGTATTCACCATAAGGCTACAAGTTGGGGAGTGTGGAAGGCATGTGGAGGAGTGTGTGTAGGTGCATAATTGGGAAAGATTCTTCTAGAATGCCTACATGGAAGAGGAGAATTCCGCTATGTGTAAGTGGGATCTCCACCTACATGCCACTTAGACTTGGCTATTATCTCATCACACTCTCAAAGTCAAAAAGTCTTCAATTTAATAATCAATAGAAGACTTAGACTAAGAGGACAATTGATGGTGACATCTACCCTTATGTCACTGAAGGGTTGAAGATTTTTATGTTATAATTTGTAACAATGGAAGAGAGGGTGATTCTCCACCTATAAAAGGAGCCCTCCTCTCCCTTTCAAATCAAGGAATGAGCCTCCTCAATTGAGCATTTTGTGTCATTGCCATTCTCTTATCTTTCAAACCCCTATTCAAACACTCTCTTTACATGTGAATGTCTCATTTAGCATTAGCTCCTCATGCTTAACCCAATTTTGGACCTCTTTGATGATTCATGATAAGTGGGATAAGGAGTTATTATCTTGGTGGGCCTGTGACTTCTCAAGGTAGCCCTTGCCTTATTGCCGCCCTCCTTTGGAGGTACCAATGGTTTTAGTGGTAATGAGCATGCGAAAAGACTTTGGAGACCATAGGTAAATCTTTATGATTGTCCGCTGAGCAATGTTAACCCTTACCCTCTAGCTTGAATCATGGAGATGAAAGGCAAGAGGCTATGTGAAAATTGAGGTTTCATGCAAAGAGAGGGAAGTGCAGTTTTTGTGGTCCAATATCCAATTTTCAACCGTACTCATCACTCGGGTGTTGGTTTCTTAAATTGATCATATGGCTAGGAAGCTCTTTATATGCTCTTTCTACTCATGTAACTAATTTCTTAATCCCTTACTTCATTGATGATCAGAATTTCTCCCAAAGTTGCTAACTTTTAGGCGAATTTTGGGTGGCAGTTTTATAGTCTTGTAGTAAAATGCTCATAACTTTTCGCTCGGTTGTCTGTTTTTGAAAGTTTTTATATGGGCGCAAAGCTCTCTTCAAGATATACGCACCTATATAATCCTCTTTTACATAGCCTATATGGATTTAAAATTGTAATTCTCTGTGTATCTCTGTTTTTATTTTAAATTTTGGCCATTCTTTCTTCTTAATAAAAATTAATTCCTTTTAATCTCTTATCAAAAGGCCAATCCCATGTGTCTTATCCTCTTGTAAGTGATTGCTATATTCATTTGCTTTAATATGTTCCGACCAAATCGTCCAATTCGAACGGATGAACCTTACCAATATTCTCCGTATGTTTTCGTTCACATAATCCTGAGTCGGAAGATTTTCTTCCAACAAAGAATCGCCCTCTTGTTTGGAGCTGCAAGACTGGCTGAAATTCTTGCTTCTCCGGAGCCTTTCATCTTTCCTTCCATGAATTATGATCTCACCTTTGATGCGTATTTCTTTATCTTAACCTAGGGAGAGAAAGGAAGATGAGGAGGCTGTGAGGTTTCGTTCAAATGTGTTTTTGATTCTAAGAAGTGACCGAAGTCAAAACCCCAACTTTGTATCACACTAGTTCGCTTTAAAACTAGGTGGTGCCCCTTGTGTAGTTAGGGTTTGGCTGTGGGTTTCGTTGTGTTTTTTGTGTGCCCCCAGTCTCATTGAGTAGCACAAGAGCTGTGAAGGGTGTCTAGAGGCCGCTCTTCTTGTTGCCCGCCCCAAACCGCCTCAATATCTCTCACAAAAATCATATACAAAGAAAGCATTGACTTGATTGATTTTCTATAAGACCTGTGATCTACAAGAGGGATTGTATTCCCTTTAATTTGAGTCCATAAGGTAATATCTCTACCTCTATGAGCAAATCTAATAAGTCTTTCTAGAAAAATTAACTTGGCTGACTTCTTATGAAACCATGGGGCTCATAGAATCACATCCTAGTGCAGCAAGGGTGAGATGAAGAACTCTTCCTGGTCCACATATTCTTGCACATGAATGCAGAGCTTGCCAATGAGAGGAATCACTGCTAGCACTTGGCCTTTGAATGCCCCGTTCGCTTCCAGTAGTGCTAGTCCCATCTCTTCAGCCTTTATTCCCAACTTCTGTGATAACTCCCTTGAAATCATGTTGTGTGTGGAGTGTGGATCCATTAAAACAATAGCTTTTTGATCCCGGACTTTGCCCTAAACATAACATAATTGAGTAGCATTTTGGGAATCATGTGGAGAGAGAGACATAACATTACTTACTCGAGGAGTATCACATCTTGGGTTCCTTTGTGGGCATTCTCAATATGAATGACCTTGTGACTCTCGTAGTAAGAGAATACATCTATTTTCCTTGTGATACTTCTCAAGCTCCTCTAGAGAGAGTCGATTCGACCCCTTGTAAGCACCATTGGTTCCCCACTTCTTGGCATCATTCCTTGCATTTGGGGTTCCACTTGTCCTTGCACTAGGTGTGACTGTTGAGGTCACACTAGGCTTTCCATCCTTTGGCTGATTCTTCAATTTGAAGAGATTTAATGCCATTGAAGTATGATGGATTATTGCAGCGATTGTCTTTGGATGGTAACCTTGAATATAAGTTCATATTTCATGTGGTAACCCAGCACAAAATTGTTATCATTGCTCTCGATCCTTGATCTTTATGTAAACTGATGCTTTGAGACATGCATCCCAAAACTATTCCACCACATACTTGGAGAGTGACTCACCCTCACGTAGTTGGAAACTATGCCATGTTGTGTGAGGGCATCATCTTAAGACTCGTCAGGTAAGAATTGTTTCAAAATTGCATCACGCATGAAAAGTCTTTGGGGCTATACCTTGAGTCCTGAGGTTAGCCCACCATTGGCGACCTATCTTTTGCAAATACATTGCAACATTTTGAAGCTTTGAGGACTCTGTGAAGGACTCACCTTCAAATGCAGCATCAAACTGTTGGATAAGGTTAGAACCTTATCCACGTCGCCATAGGTGCCATCATAGGTCTAAAAGACCACTTGTTTGCTTCCCTCTTTGAAATTCCGCAGCTTCTTCGACCTCTTCCAAGTAGCATGTTTTTGCCTTTTGTGCTTGGCCCAATGAGGTGGAGAAGGTGCCCTTTTGGAAGAAACCTCCTTTGAGCTAGAGATTGTTGAAGGAGGTGAGAGTGAAGGTTCTCTCCTTTGTCGATGGAAATAGCCATGAGAACTACACCACTTTTGGAGGACAAAGAAGAGTCACTACTCAAGGGATCTCTTTGCCTCTTGGCCGAGCGTTCATGCTCTTTCTTTTTGCCTCTTGCAGTTTTAAGTGCTTGATGCTCATCCTTGTTGCCCTTCTCTTCCTCATCAAGTTCCTTGCCTTTCAAAATAGGTTCTTGAGGTGAAGCTTCTTGCACATCTTTTCTAGAGGTTGAGTATCATGCATCCATGGGTCCCTCTCTTCCTATTTGATAGGAAGAGACTCAAATACTCTGGAAGGTAGCTATATGGTACTAGTGAGAGCAAGATCTTGCGTCTTTAGCAACTTGCTAATAGACGGCTTTATGTGGGGGTTGTCTTGAGCCTCCTGGAGCTTCGTAAATAAGTAAGAGCCGTAAGGCTTGCATACATTGCATGCTCCCATCATCATCTTTGAAATTGAAATTTGGCCATGTAGATGGCTCTTCCATGATGCTAGGCTAAACGCACTTGGGGTTCTTTTGAAAACCCGACACTTATCTTGGTTTTCAAGCCGATTTGCATTAAAGGATCATTTCCTTTTAGGAAAAAGGAGAGTACCTTGTGCTCTGATATACTAATGAAACAAAAGTCAAGTTAACTCCGGCAATTAAGTGAAAATTAATTGCCCATCCTAGCATCATTAAAATAAAAGAGGGAGAAGACAAATACATGCATGCAAATAAATGATCTTACTCAATGCAAAGATACAACATTGAGGGTCAGATTCATGAGGCGATCCCGCCTCGAAAGGAGGACTTTGTATTATTGAAAACTTGGACACAAAGTCTTCTTTGTGAGGCATTGGAAGCTTCTGCTCCTTCGGTGGTAGCTCTTTTGTGCTAATGGCTGCAAGAAGTGAAATGAGAAGAAGAAAAGAGAGAGTTCCCTCCCAAGCCCTCTTCTTGCACGTAGGCAGTAATAAGGATACTTCGGGAAGAGATGTACCTGCTGTAGCAAGGAGAATTTCCTAATGCTGATAGAGAGAGAGCGTCTAGAGAGAGATTTGAGAACTTGGAGAAGGGATATGGCTTCTCCCTTCTTGTGAGCTCTTACTTTCATATGCTAGAGAATATGTGTCGATTTCTATAGTATCTCCATTCTTGGGCAGTTGGTGCCTTGAAAGAGGGCTGGGGTGTGCTTAAATAGGCCTAGGGGGATGCCCAGAGGCCTCAAAATTTCCACGAATTCTTTCTCCCCCCCTTCATGCATGGCTTTTAAGACACTATCCACTCCTTTTAGCTCTCTTTTGCCAGATACATTGAATCTAAACACTTTTTAGAGAGAGAATGTATCCTACACCATAGAGAGAAAGGGGGGCCATGCATGGAGTCTTTCTTGACCACAAATAGCAACAAAAGTAGGCACCTACATTTTTGGCCTCTCATTTTTGTGTGGTCCTCTATTTAGCCCATGTGTCGACATCCTATAGGTTGGTCAATCCATGCCGCCCCTCCTTTCGCTTTTCGCACACATTAGCCAACCATAATTTGAGCATAGAATAAACATTAATTTGAACATTCCCAAGGCATAACTAATCCAAATGAAGATCTAAAACTTGGCCCTACATCGTGGAATGATTTCCTAGGCTCTTGTGAGTTCCTAGCTTCTGTTTTGGCTCTGCAGCACTCTGAAACCATGAACTAAGCTTCATCGTCTTTTAGCTTTCATGGCAATTAAAAATGGCAAGAGTGATCAATTCTTGTCATAGTAATCCATGGCAAAGCTAACTTTCATCAATTATTCATTTAATAAAAAAATTTGATGATGACAGCTTTAAGTTTTTTTAAGGGCAAATAACAAGTATTTACTCTAGCACTGTTAGCAATGAAATCAAGTTGCTTTAAGCTCTTTTAGGGAAAATAACAAGTATTTTCTCTCGGCTCTTTTCACAACTAACCTTAATGACACTTATGAGTTCCTTTTAATCAATGCCCTTAGTAGTGATAGCATGTGATAGGAAAACAACATAGTGGCTAATGCATTCATTTAGCTACACACACACACACACACACACACAACTAGCATATGCATCACAAGCACATTAAAGCAAGAACTTAACACAATCAACACAAGATTAAGGGTCGGCGGATTCCTTGAGGCTGACCCCCCCTCGAAAGACTTTATATTAATCTTTGCTCTTGAACTCTTTACAAAAAGAGAGAAGCTTGAATTAATACATCATCTGGACCATGGACATCATCTGGACCATGGAGGCTAGGATCTCCATAACCCATGAGCTTGTGGGCTTGCTTCCTCCTTGCACTACGTTGTCCTCTTCTCAAAGCCTTAATGGCTATTCAAGCCAAGAGTACTTGCAGAGAAAAGGAGAGCCTTGAAGAGGATTAGGGAAGGAACTTGAGTTGAAAGTGCTCCATAGCCTTAGTATCTTACTTATCTACCAAGGGGTAGTACATAATCATAAGCATATAGCTTGCGTATGAGTGCTTGAGCTTGAAGGGCTTGATGAGAGCTTTCACTTGTGCTCTTCCCCACTCTACTTTCCTTCTTAATGAGAGAGATAATCCTCCTTGAAATTCACAACTTGATGAGGTGGAAAGTGATGCCAATTTTAGCATCCATGTGGCTAGAGAAAGGTAGAGCATGGGTGAGTCATGGGGGGAGGAGGGCACCTAAATCTTGCCCATTAATTGGGTTGAAAGTGTCCCAAATTGGCCAAATAAAGCCCTTCGTCCCATTTTCATTATTCTTTGTCCTTACTCCCACTTTTGATACCTCTCGTAATAAGCCGTATTTTAACCATTTTTATGTCCTTCAGAGGCCCACTTGCACTCTGTAAAATATTGGTGAGATCCTAGGAAAATCTTCCATGCACTTGTGAAATAAAATTCGCCTTTTGGCACTTCCCTAGCCTTGAATTCACTTTCATACATGCCTCATTGTCCAACCATATGTGCTTTCTTGTGCTTCTTCTTTCCCAAATGGCCACTTTTAAAGAGAGAAAAGCCTTGATAAAGCACAAAACTCATCAAAATTGAATTTTGATGACATATATGCTTATGATTATGTACCACCCCTTGGTACCTAAGTATGATACTTAGGCTATGGAGCACTTTCATCTCAAGCTCCTTCCCTAATCCTCTTCAAAGCTCTCCTTTTCTCCGCAAGTACTCATGGCTTCAATAGCCATTGAGACTTTGAGAAGAGGACAACGTAGTGCAAGGGATAAGCAATCCAATAAGCTCATGGGTTATGGAGATCTGTAACGTCCCTCCCAAGCCATGTATGTATGTGTCTCTTTTAATATAGATTTCAATAAGAAAAGAGAGTGTAATTAGAAAGAGTGAGACAATAAGGCTAGAAACATTAGAAAAGTGTTAGAATAAAAATATTAGCTTCAAAAATCCTAAAAGAAATAAGAACATAAGAATAGTTCTATTAAGAGATAAGTATCCCCAAAAATAGAATTTCGAGTTTAGGTGATAAGAGGTCATATTTAGAGTAGTTTTACACATTTAGAGTCCATGCATACTAAAAATGTAGAAAAACAACGCGTTTCCAAAGATGGGGCGTTTGTGGCTATATACAGATGTTTTTGCCTATTCTGCCCATGCTAGCTTGTAGACCAGATGCCTTCCCGTTCTTTTGACTGGTTACATGACCATATTCTGAGTTTTTATCAGAGTGTTATGGCCGAAACAGTTTGTTGTTTCTGTCAGGGTCTCTACATAGAGAAAACTGTGAGAAGACAGCAAGTAGCCTCAAGGTAATCCTAGAGTTTGAGATGCATATATCCCTTCATTCTTATCTAATATCTCAGAAAAGAAGCTTAGATTGCTATAGTCTTTCGGAGGAAGAGACCAAAACTCCATAGCTTTTCTTTTAGAGAAAGAATAGTATGCCGTAGCCCTGTAAGAGAAGGCTATTTTGCCACCATAGATCTTAGAAAGAGAGAAGAGTCATAGTATGAGTAAGAGGAGATAAAGCTTGGAGATGATTGGATGAGTTCAATCGTAAGACAAGGTATTAGAAGACTCTATTCTCATATGTCAAGTTCTAAAGCTCTTGTTAACGAGCAAGGACAACGATAAACGACAAATTTCTATAAGATATATACATATTTTGTTTTTCATTTACATATCATTCTTAGGGGTTGAGGTATGGCCCCGGCTTCTCTATTGATTGTTACAGTGATCTATTTGATTGATTTACCATCATTTAAAGTTTGTATTCTTTTAAACAACAGCTTATGCCTTAATAGAGAATGTCTTATCGCAATCTCGAGTTGAAACGCTAAAATCTGTGTGAGAAAAGGATTGTTTTCTTAAGAAAGTAACATGGATTGTAGTCCTATGGTTTAGTGAGTAAATGGATTATTATCTTGGTTAAATTAAGGTACAGGTACAACTCTCCCTGCCTTGACGCTGCCCCGTTCTTGTGCTTGTGTAGCCGGACGGTGGAGACGTTAGTAAGGCCCAGAGTTGGCCCATGGTATCCCTCATACCATTGGGAGAATGAGGTTTGCCGATTGAGGCAAGTGATTATGATGCTGCCTAGTTCTGAGGGCCCAGGCTAGTGCGGTGAATTAGCCCACCCTAGTGCGCAGACATCCCTCTGAGGGGCGGGAGGATCGAGCGATGGAGCCAGGCCGGCTTGAGTCCTCGCCAGCGGCCGACAATGAGGTGTATGGTCCCGTAGGGTTTTGCCCACCAGCATGTGGAGGCTGGAAGGCCGAATTCTAGATCATCGGCGGTATAAAGGAAAAGAATAAGAGAGCCGGTTTGGCTTGTATGAAATTGATTCATGTTTAAACTTTGTTTTCATAAATCTTGTCTTTGGTATGATTGTATGGTAGAAAAAGGCTGTTTTAATAAACCTTGTGAAAGGGCCTTAATTAAGGAACATGTTTGTTTATGTCAAACAGTGTGGTAGGATTAATTAGAAAACAAATTGACGCGTGAGTAGGGTGGAAAGTGGGAGGATGGAATGCCCCGACGGCACCAGCCTACGGACGGGTGGACCCGATTAGTCGGGTAGCTTTCCAACATATTAAGTGAAAGCCCTACGTTAGATAAATAGGTTCTCAAGCAATTCTATTCTAGAAGACTAGGCCAATGGCTGTGCCTTGCATGGATGAGGAAAAAAGCGTTGTCTCTAGGAATCAAGACTAGTAGTTGCCCAAATTATGATCAATTACCCTATGGGTGATTTGATGTGTAGAAGACCACGCTCCCCCTGCGGGATAGAATTAGGTCTTACCTATGAATCGTATCCTTGAATCTCTGCATGGTCAAGGTGTCGATGAGTAGGAAATTTTCTCCAAGATAAGACTTAGTGGACTATCTTAAGTGTTTCCTTACAAGTGGTATCAGAGCCGATCTTAGCTCCTAGGATTTGTTTTTCAAAGGTTAACTGTCAAGGGATTAAAACAAGTGATTGTTTATCATATGAGGACGAATCAATCATCTCTACTGGCCATAGAAGTGATTTGAATATCCTCACAAGTTGAGACAATCATCTTATAAAATTGTGCTTGTATCTTGGGGGTGCACACGCAAGATATTTGTACAAAAAATTTGAGAAATTAGATTGGGGAGAAAACCTTTTGTGAGGAAAAACATAGGGTAATCAAATTAAGAAACTAGTGAGAGACTGAATGACTAGAAGGATAGACCGAAACTTTGTTTAGAGAAATTTCCAGGATATCTTATTAATTTGTGTATTATAAATTTTAAAGATTATAACTCCATTAAGATTTGAATAGTTGACATGTGAATGCCATCCATTGGATGCTTTATACTAGGACGATCATCCAAGATCTAGAACCCATCTGAGACAACATGAATCTCGGATGTGTAATTCCCAAAGGATCATGCTCTTAGATGTGTTAATCCTTAGATACTAGGTGTGTAATTTTCAGAAAACTAATCATCTCAGACATGTCAATCCTGATAATCTTTGGATGTGTCAATCCCAAGACACCAGATGTGTAATTCTCAAAAAATGAAGATCTCACATATATTAATCCAGGGTGCATTTAGATGTGGCGCTATGATAAGTATTTGATAGTTTTGAACTTTTAATGGATACAATGAAAGAAGCAAGCTCACCCTTACTCGTGTCTGAAAATCATAAGAAATGCCAAATTAATTGGGAGCATTGTTATCAATCTAACCATTAGAGCTAAAAAGTTAGAAGCATTGTTGTCAATCTAACCACTGGAGCTAGAATCAATTATGAGATGCCATGAAAGTACACCTTCGTGAAAGGTTTGTCCTCTAGGATCTCGAGAGGATAAAATGAACGAATTTTTGGAGCTAACCCAAGAAGGAAAGACCCTAAAAGAATACCACCAAACTTTTGTTAAACTTCTCCGATTTGCTCTAGAGATGGATGAGGTAACTCTTCTCCATCGATTCATTTGGAAGCTTAATCTATCTTTGAATAACCTCATCAAGAATGTGAAACCATCCTCTATTTCAGAAGCCATAATTATAGCCAGAGACTATGATAAAGTATTTATATAGAAAGTGTCGAGAAGGACATGAGTCCTTCCATGTTAATCAAGAAGAGGTGCCCTAATTCAAGAGGAACGTCAAGCCCACCCTTGGCTACAAGGAATCATGAGCTAGAGAAAAAAATTAGGTCAAGAAATAGGGATAGCTAGGTTAAAGATAACCGAATTCAACAGGTATTTCTATGAGTAAATAGAAGAGGATTAGTGCAAGATTCATGTGAAGTAATGCGCATGATGAATAGAGGTATTCTACAAGATGATTCTAAGATTATGAAATTACTATCATAGGTTAGATTGCGTAAAGAATTGATTCCCTTATATTTTTCCATGATAATTTGCTAAGTACCATATTACATGGGGGTATAGAATAAAGAATTCTAAGGTTCATATCATATGAGAGGTATATGGATGCATGAAATTAGGATAATAAGGCCAATTAACTTTAGAATAAAAGACATTTTGGAGACACAGCAAAACGAGTCAAGCACATGAAATAAAAGACTCTTTAAGAACAATGTTTAGATAAAAGAAGATTTTTAACTAGTGGGGACACCACTTTGAAAGAGACAAGAGGATTTACTTAGATACTACCCTAGCTCGCGAGATGAGGACATCTCGAATCTTTTAAGTGGGGGAGATTGTAACGTCCCTCCCAAGCTATGTATGTATGTGTCTCTTTTAATATAGATTTCAATAAGAAAAGAGAGTGTAATTAGAAAGAGTGAGACAATAAGGCTAGAAACATTAGAAAAGTGTTAGAATAAAAATATTAGCTTCAAAAATCCTAAAAGAAATAAGAACATAAGAATAGTTCTATTAAGAGATAAGTATCCCCAAAAATAGAATTTCGAGTTTAGGTGATAAGAGGTCATATTTAGAGTAGTTTTACACATTTAGAGTCCATGCATACTAAAAATGTAGAAAAACAACGCGTTTCCAAAGATGGGACGTTTGTGGCTATATACAGACGTTTTTGCCTATTCTGCCCATGCTAGCTTGTAGACCGGATGTGTTCCCGTTCTTTTGATTGGTTACATGACCATATTCTGAGTTTTTATCAGAGAGTTATGGCCGAAACAGTTTGTTGTTTCTGTCAGGGTCTCTACATAGAGAAAACTGTGAGAAGACAGCAAGTAGCCTCAAGGTAATCCTAGAGTTTGAGATGCATATATCCCTTCATTCTTATCTAATATCTCAGAAAAGAAGCTTAGATTGCTATAGTCTTTCGGAGGAAGAGACCAAAACTCCATAGCTTTTCTTTTAGAGAAAGAATAGTATGCCGTAGCCCTGTAAGAGAAGGCTATTTTGCCACCATAGATCTTAGAAAGAGAGAAGAGTCACAGTATGAGTAAGAGGAGATAAAGCTTGGAGATGATTGGATGATTTCAATCGTAAGACAAGGTATTAGAAGACTCTATTCTCATATGTCAAGTTCTAAAGCTCTTGTTAACGAGCAAGGACAACGATAAACGACAAATTTCTATAAGGTATATACATATTTTGTTTTTCATTTACATATCATTCTTAGGGGTTGAGGTATGGCCCCGGCTTCTCTATTGATTGTTACAGTGATCTATTTGATTGATTTACCATCATTTAAAGTTTGTATTCTTTTAAACAACAGCTTATGCCTTAATAGAGAATGTCTTATCGCAATCTCGAGTTGAAACGCTAAAATCTGTGTGAGAAAAGGATTGTTTTCTTAAGAAAGTAACATGGATTGTAGTCCTATGGTTTAGTGAGTAAATGGATTATTATCTTGGTTAAATTAAGGTACAGGTACAACTCTCCCTGCCTTGACGCTGCCTCGTTCTTGTGCTTGTGTAGCCGGACGGCGGAGACGTTAGTAAGGCCCGGAGTTGGCCCATGGTATCCCTCATACCATTGGGAGAATGAGGTTTGCCGATTGAGGCAAGTGATTATGATGCTGCCTAGTTCTAAGGGCCCAGGCTAGTGCGGTGAATTAGCCCACCCTAGTGCGCAGACATCCCTCTGAGGGGCGGGAGGATCGAGCGATGGAGCCTGAGAGGGCGACAGGCCGGCTTGAGTCCTCGCCAGCGGCCGACGATGAGGTGTATGGTCCCGTAGGGTTTTGCCCACTAGCATGTGGAGGCTGGAAGGCCAAATTCTAGATCATCGGCGGTATAAAGGAAAAGAATAAGAGAGTCGGTTTGGCTTGTATGAAATTGATTCATGTTTAAACTTTGTTTTCATAAATCTTGTCTTTGGTATGATTGTATGGTAGAAAAAGGCTGTTTTAATAAACCTTGTGAAAGGGCCTTAATTAAGGAACATGTTTGTTTATGTCAAACAGTGTGGTAGGATTAATTAGAAAACAAATTGATGCGTGAGTAGGGTGGAAAGTGGGAGGATGGAATGCCCCGACGGCACCAGCCTACGGACGGGTGGACCCGATTAGTCGGGTAGCTTTCCAACATATTAAGTGAAAGCCCTACGTTAGATAAATAGGTTCTCAAGCAATTCTATTCTAGAAGACTAGGCCAACGGCTGTGCCTTGCATGGATGAGGAAAAAAGCGTTGTCTCTAGGAATCAAGACTAGTAGTTGCCCAAATTATGATCAATTACCCTATGGGTGATTTGATGTGTAGAAGACCACGCTCCCCCTGCGGGATAGAATTAGGTCTTACCTATGAATCGTATCCTTGAATCTCTGCATGGTCAAGGTGTCGATGAGTAGGAAATTTTCTCCAAGATAAGACTTAGTGGACTATCTTAAGTGTTTCCTTACAAGTGGTATCAGAGCCGATCTTAGCTCCTAGGATTTGTTTTTCAAAGGTTAACTGTCAAGGGATTAAAACAAGTGATTGTTTATCATATGAGGACGAATCAATCATCTCTACTGGCCATAGAAGTGATTTGAATATCCTCACATATTGAGACAATCATCTTATGAAATTGTGCTTGTATCTTGGGGGTGCACACGCAAGATATTTGTACAAAAAATTTGAGAAATTAGATTGGGGAGAAAACCTTTTGTGAGGAAAAACATAGGGTAATCAAATTAAGAAACTAGTGAGAGACTGAATGACTAGAAGGATAGACCGAAACTTTGTTTAGAGAAATTTCCAGGATATCTTATTAATTTGTGTATTATAAATTTTAAAGATTATAACTCCATTAAGATTTGAATAGTTGACATGTGAATGCCATCCATTGGATGCTTTATACTAGGACGATCATCCAAGATCTAGAACCCATCTGAGACAACATGAATCTCGGATGTGTAATTCCCAAAGGATCATGCTCTTAGATGTGTTAATCCTTAGATACTAGGTGTGTAATTTTCAGAAAACTAATCATCTCAGATATGTCAATCCTGATAATCTTTGGATGTGTCAATCCCAAGACACCAGATGTGTAATTCTCAAAAAATGAAGATCTCACATATATTAATCCAGAGTGCATTTAGATGTGGCGCTATGATAAGTATTTGATAGTTTTGAACTTTTAATGGATACAATGAAAGAAGCAAGCTCACCCTTACTCGTGTCTGAAAATCATAAGAAATGCCAAATTAATTGGAAGCATTGTTATCAATCTAACCATTAGAGCTAAAATGTTAGAAGCATTGTTGTCAATCTAACCACTGGAGCTAGAATCAATTATGAGATGCCATGAAAGTACACCTTCGTGAAAGGTTTGTCCTCTAGGATCTCGAGAGGATAAAATGAACGAATTTTTGGAGCTAACCCAAGAAGGAAAGACCCTAAAAGAATACCACCAAACTTTTGTTAAACTTCTCCGATTTGCTCTAGAGATGGATGAGGTAACTCTTCTCCATCGATTCATTTGGAAGCTTAATCTATCTTTGAATAACCTCATCAAGAATGTGAAACCATCCTCTATTTCAGAAGCCATAATTATAGCCAGAGACTATGATAAAGTATTTATATAGAAAGTGTCGAGAAGGACATGAGTCCTTCCATGTTAATCAAGAAGAGGTGCCCTAATTCAAGAGGAACGTCAAGCCCACCCTTGGCTACAAGGAATCATGAGCTAGAGAAAAAAATTAGGTCAAGAAATAGGGATAGCTAGGTTAAAGATAACCGAATTCAACAGGTATTTCTATGAGTAAATAGAAGAGGATTAGTGCAAGATTCATGTGAAGTAATGCGCATGATGAATAGAGGTATTCTACAAGATGATTCTAAGATTATGAAATTACTATCATAGGTTAGATTGCGTAAAGAATTGATTCCCTTATATTTTTCCATGATAATTTGCTAAGTACCATATTACATGGGGGTATAGAATAAAGAATTCTAAGGTTCATATCATATGAGAGGTATATGGATGCATGAAATTAGGATAATAAGGCCAATTAACTTTAGAATAAAAGACATTTTGGAGACACAGCAAAACGAGTCAAGCACATGAAATAAAAGACTCTTTAAGAACAATGTTTAGATAAAAGAAGATTTTTAACTAGTGGGGACACCACTTTGAAAGAGACAAGAGGATTTACTTAGATACTACCCTAGCTCGCGAGATGAGGACATCTCGAATCTTTTAAGTGGGGGAGATTGTAACGTCCCTCCCAAGCCATGTATGTATGTGTCTCTTTTAATATAGATTTCAATAAGAAAAGAGAGTGTAATTAGAAAGAGTGAGACAATAAGGCTAGAAACATTAGAAAAGTGTTAGAATAAAAATATTAGCTTCAAAAATCCTAAAAGAAATAAGAACATAAGAATAGTTCTATTAAGAGATAAGTATCCCCAAAAATAGAATTTCGAGTTTAGGTGATAAGAGGTCATATTTAGAGTAGTTTTACACATTTAGAGTCCATGCATACTAAAAATGTAGAAAAACAACGCGTTTCCAAAGATGGGGCGTTTGTGGCTATATACAGACGTTTTTGCCTATTCTGCCCATGCTAGCTTGTAGACCGGATGCGTTCCCGTTCTTTTAACTGGTTACATGACCATATTCTGAGTTTTTATCAGAGAGTTATGGCCGAAACAGTTTGTTGTTTCTGTCAGGGTCTCTACATAGAGAAAACTGTGAGAAGACAGCAAGTAGCCTCAAGGTAATCCTAGAGTTTGAGATGCATATATCCCTTCATTCTTATCTAATATCTCAAAAAAGAAGCTTAGATTGCTATAGTCTTTCGGAGGAAGAGACCAAAACTCCATAGCTTTTCTTTTAGAGAAAGAATAGTATGCCGTAGCCCTGTAAGAGAAGGCTATTTTGCCACCATAGATCTTAGAAAGAGAGAAGAGTCACAGTATGAGTAAGAGGAGATAAAGCTTGGAGATGATTGGATGATTTCAATCGTAAGACAAGGTATTAGAAGACTCTATTCTCATATGTCAAGTTCTAAAGCTCTTGTTAACGAGCAAGGACAACGATAAACGACAAATTTCTATAAGGTATATACATATTTTGTTTTTCATTTACATATCATTCTTAGGGGTTGAGGTATGGCCCCGGCTTCTCTATTGATTATTACAGTGATCTATTTGATTGATTTACCATCATTTAAAGTTTGTATTCTTTTAAACAACAGCTTATGCCTTAATAGAGAATGTCTTATCGCAATCTCGAGTTGAAACGCTAAAATCTCTGTGAGAAAAGGATTGTTTTCTTAAGAAAGTAACATGGATTGTAGTCCTATGGTTTAGTGAGTAAATGGATTATTATCTTGGTTAAATTAAGGTACAGGTACAACTCTCCCTGCCTTGACGCTGCCCCGTTCTTGTGCTTGTGTAGCCGGACGGCGGAGACGTTAGTAAGGCCCGGAGTTGGCCCATGGTATCCCTCATACGATTGGGAGAATGAGGTTTGCCGATTGAGGCAAGTGATTATGATGCTGCCTAGTTCTGAGGGCCCAGGCTAGTGCGGTGAATTAGCCCACCCTAGTGCGCAGACATCCCTCTGAGGGACGGGAGGATCGAGCGATGGAGCCTGAGAGGGCGACAGGCCGGCTTGAGTCCTCGCCAGCGGCCGACGATGAGGTGTATGGTCCCGTAGGGTTTTGCCCAGCATGTGGAGGCTGGAAGGCCGAATTCTAGATCATCGGCGGTATAAAGGAAAAGAATAAGAGAGCCGGTTTGGCTTGTATGAAATTTATTCATGTTTAAACTTTGTTTTCATAAATCTTGTCTTTGGTATGATTGTATGGTAGAAAAAGGTTGTTTTAATAAACCTTGTGAAAGGGCCTTAATTAAGGAACATGTTTGTTTATGTCAAACAGTGTGGTAGGATTAATTAGAAAACAAATTGACGCGTGAGTAGGGTGGAAAGTGGGAGGATGGAATGCCCCGACGGCACCATCCTACAGACGGGTGGACTTGATTAGTCGGGTAGCTTTCCAACATATTAAGTGAAAGCCCTACGTTAGATAAATAGGTTCTCAAGCAATTCTATTCTAGAAGACTAGGCCAACGGCTGTGCCTTGCATGGATGAGGAAAAAAGCGTTGTCTCTAGGAATCAAGACTAGTAGTTGCCCAAATTATGATCAATTACCCTATGGGTGATTTGATGTGTAGAAGACCACGCTCCCCCTGCGGGATAGAATTAGGTCTTACCTATGAATCGTATCCTTGAATCTCTGCATGGTCAAGGTGTCGATGAGTAGCAAATTTTCTCCAAGATAAGACTTAGTGGACTATCTTAAGTGTTTCCCCTATTTTGTGGAAGGGGGGAACCTTACAAGATCCTAGCCTTCATAGTCCTGATGATGTATTAATTGAAGCTACTCTCTTTTTGTGAAGAGTTCAAGAGCAAAGATTTATACAAAGCCTTTAGAGGGGGGGTCAGCCTCAAGAAATCCAACCCTCAATCTTGTGTTGATTGTGTCAAGATCTTGCTTTAATGTGCTTGTTATGCGTATGCTAATTGTATATGTTTGTTTATGTCAAACAGTGTGGTAGGATTGTTTGTTTATGTCAAACAGTGTGGTAGGATTAATTAGAAAACAAATTGACGCATGAGTAGGGTGGAAAGTGGGAGGATGGAATGCCCCGACGGCACCATCCTACGGACGGGTGGACCTGATTAGTCGGGTAGCTTTCCAACATATTAAGTGAAAGCCCTACGTTAGATAAATAGGTTCTCAAGCAATTCTATTCTAGAAGACTAGGCCAACGGCTGTGCCTTGCATGGATGAGGAAAAAAGTGTTGTCTCTAGGAATCAAGACTAGTAGTTGCCCAAATTATGATCAATTACCCTATGGGTGATTTGATGTGTAGAAGACCACGCTCCCCCTGCGGGATAGAATTAGGTCTTACCTATGAATCGTATCCTTGAATCTCTGCATGGTCAAGGTGTCGATGAGTAGGAAATTTTCTCCAAGATAAGACTTAGTGGACTATCTTAAGTGTTTCCCCTATTTTGTGGAAGGGGGGAACCTTACAAGATCCTAGCCTTCATAGTCCTGATGATGTATTAATTGAAGCTACTCTCTTTTGTGAAGAGTTCAAGAGCAAAGATTTATACAAAGCCTTTAGAGGGGGGGTCAGCCTCAAGAAATCCAACCCTCAATCTTTTGTTGATTGTGTCAAGATCTTGCTTTAATGTGCTTATTATGCGTATGCTAATTGTATATGTGTGTGAGTTGCTAATTGAATGCATTAGCTGCTATGTTGTTCTTATCACATGCTATCACTACTAAGGGCATTAACTACAAGGAAATCATAAGTGTCATTAAGGATAGTTGCTAAAAGAGCTCAGAGTAAATACTTGGTATTTGCTTTAAAAGAGCTTGATGCAACTTGATTTCAACCAAAGCTGCCTCCATTACACTCAGGTGGCACCATAGATGGCCATTCTAGAGATTGGCATAGTTATAGCGCCAGCTCATTTAGTTGGGTTCACACTATAGAGAACCCTTGTATGTATTTGGTTGAGTACCTTTCATATTGTGTGTACTCTTATCTTGTATATGGTGTGTTGAGTGTTGAGTGAAGAAGAAGAAGATTTTCAGCCTCTCACCTTGTGTGTTCTCTATTAGGGTTTTGTGAGTGTGTGTGTGTGCTTGCAAGAGCTCAAGCTCTCTTCCCCCCTGCATCTTTTCATGGTATCTGAGCCTGGTTCGTGCTAAGGGCTGAGCTGCAAGCAAGAGAACCACAGGAAGAGGTATGAGGGTAAGAGCTTCAAGTACTCTTCCCTATTTGTGTTGGTGACTACACCCTTGTCGGGAGCTCTACGAGAGGCACCGGCAAAACGATCTCAAAATGAGGAGCTTTCTTTGCGTGGGAGTAAAGCTACAGGGTGCAACTATAGTGTCCTATTGGACAAAATTTTCTGGGCAGAAAATGCGTTCCAGGCGCGTCTGGACCTCTGTTTTTGAGAAAGCAGGCGATTTCGAGCACTGCGAGCGACGGGTAAGTCATCGATTCTCTGCAGAACTCTATTTTAAGAACTGCAGGAAGACAGATTGGCTGTGCAGACACTGTGGGTGCTGCAAAGAGGTCAACAATTGCCATTGGGTGTATGTATGCATATTGAAGTCACTGGTTGTGACATTTGAGAGTACTATAGTACTGTTGCAAAAAATACAACAGTTTGTGCAGGATAAACCAGAGTGCTGTTTCTGGTAAAATTGTGTGTCTGGCAAGATGTCAAATGATGGCATAACCCAGATTATGGCTGAGAAGCTTGATAAGAATAACTTCCATGCTTGGAGTTTCAGGTTGACGAATTTCCTGATGGTGGGTAAAGGGCTATTGGGACTACATAGAAGGTGAGCATGAAGAGGCATCGGAGATACTGGACATAAATCCGACTGCTGCAGATGCGAAAGAGTTTAAAGACTGGAACCAAGGAGCCATGAAAGTTATGTATTGGCTCTCCATTAGTATATAGGACACCATGATTGGGCACATTCAGGATGCCAAGTCTCCTAAGGAGGCATGGTACACCTTGGTAAAACTCTATGAAACAAATATCAAGGCACATAAGATACAGTTGAAGAATGAACTTCATACTGTGGAGAAAAAGAGCATGTCTGTGAATGACTATGCATTGAAGATAAAGGGTATTGTGGAATCCCTTGCATCTATTGGTGTGTTAGTAGATGATGATGATAAGGTGGAAGTCTCTCTACGTGGTCTCGGGCCACAATACAAGGCGTTCAAGACGTCTATTCAGACTCGGGAAAACATTCCTAACTTTACAGATTTGGTGTCTATGCTAATTATAGAAGAAAAGAGCTTGGGTGAAGACCAATAGTCTTCACAAAACAAAAATAGTTCAGAGCAACAAGTCTTCTACACAAGTTCAGGTAGAGGACGAGGTAGAGGAGGCCGTGGACGCGGTCAAGGAGGTGGCCAAACAGGTAATCAAAATTATGGCCAGCAGGCAGAGCAGCAACAATAGTCCCAGAATACACAACAACAACATCAACAACACACAGGTGGAAGAGGCAAATTCTGAGGCAGGGGGAGTCAAAGAGGACGTGGAAATTGGCAAAGGCAATATAATGATGCACGTGAGAATGCTTTTATTGTGGTAAGCCTGGACATGTGCAGGCAAAATGTCATAGGCTGTTATGCAAAATGGGAAAGTGCAGTAGCACAACTATGCATCCTCGAGCAGAAACAATGAGGATAATGAAAGGTTGTTTGTTATACAGCATGTCATGAATGCCATGTCTGAAAATGTTGAAGCAACACAAAAAGATGATGTATGGTATGTGGATTCAGGTGCTTCGAACCACATGACAAGTCATGGGGAGTGGTTCAAGGAGATGAAAAACCTTGAACGACCAGGTTTTGTGGAAAAAACAGGGGATGACATTGCTCATCCAATTGCCCATGTTGGAGATGTGCCATTGTCTATTCTGGTTTCAGTTGGCCAGATGATTGAGCAGGGTTTGCAGGTTTGGTTTAACCCTGATGGTTGTTATGTTGAAGACTTTAAAGACAAGTGCAGGTTGGTTGTGCAAAAGGCAACAAAGTGGGCAGAATGACATTGAATGTAGACATGCCTGAAATGAGTGCTGCAATGTTTGCAAATGGTTCAGGAAGTGTTGCAGACACAGACATTTGGCATAAAAGAATTGGACATGTGAATGTGCAGAGAATGAAGTCTATGCAGACTAAAGGAATTGTGACAGGGCTGCCAAAATTTAAAGTGGAAGGTATGCAGAGAATATGTGAAGCATGCCAATTTGGAAAGCAAACAAAGCATGTATTTCCACGTAACAGATATGTGAGCATAAATGCACTAGATGTTGTGCATTCAGATGTATGGGGTCCTACGAAGACCATGTCTATGGGAGGCTGCAGGTATTATGTGACATTCATTGATGACCACACAAGGAAAGTGTGGGTATATTTCATGAAGGAGAAGAGTGAGGTGTTCACTCACTTTCAGAATTTCAGAGTTTTGGTTGAAAAGCAAACAGGGAAATATGTAAAGTGCCTAAGGTCAGATGGATGGGGAGAGTACTTCTCCAATGAGTTCTTTGAATTTTTGAAGAAGAATGGTATTCGGAGACAGTTTACATGCAGATACACTCCGTAGCAAAATGGAGTTTGTTGAGTAGAAAAACAGGCACATTGCTGAGATTGCGCGAGCATTGATGGAAGAGAAGAATATGCTGCATAGCTATTGGGCTGAGACTATTTCTACAGTAGTATACATCATGAACAGCACTCCAATTGCAGCCATACATGATGTAACTTCAGAGGAGAGGTTTACTGGCAGAAAACCACTGATATCTGGCCTCGTAATGGTCATGTAGATAAGACTACCAACCATTTTCCTGTACATGGTGATATCATCAAGCTCATCACCCAAATCAGCCCTAAGCTTCATGTTTTGCTCTAATGGTGTCAACATTGGTTTGCATGCTGTCATACCATACTTTGCCAGCATGTCAAGTGCATATTGCCTTTGCACCAACCATATACCTGTGTTTGTTCTTATCACCTCAATGCCAAGAAAGAACCTTAAATCACCAAGGTCTTTCATATCAAACTCTTTGCATAAGGAGGCCTTAACCTCATCAATGCCTTTCCCACAATCACCTGTGATAATCAGATCATCAACATAAATGACTATCATCACGATACCATCATGTGTCTTCTTCACATAAAGTGAAGAGTCTGCATTTCCAACCACAAATCCAATACTGACAAGATATCTGCTGATCTTGTCACTCCAAGCACGAGGTGCTTGTTTCAAACCATAGAGTGCTTTCTTTAACCTGCAAACAAAAGTCGGATATTTTGGATGTACATAACCTTCTGGCTGTTCCATGTACACCTCTTCTTGTAGATCACCATTCAAGAAAGCATTCTTTACATCCATTTGATGTAAAGCCCAACCTTTTTGTGCTGCTAGTGCAATGATAGACCTCACTGTAGCCATCTTAGCCACTGGGCTGAAAGTTTCATCATAATCAAGACCATAAGTTTGTGCATATCCTTTAGCGACCAGCCTTGCCTTATGTCTCTCTAGGCTGCCATCTGACTTGCACTTTACCTTATACACCCATTTGCATCCAATTGCATTCTTTCCTTTAGGTAACTCAGCCAATTCCCATGTATCATTTTTGTCCAAAGCATCCATCTCTTCATCCATGGCTTTCTGCCATACATGCTCGCCAATAGCCTCTGTATAGCATGTAGGTTCCACATGCTTTACCATAGATGTCATGTATGCATAGTGCATAGCAAAATCTCTATATGTCAATCTTTCCACTGGATATCTGACTCTCTGGGATCTCCGCAATGCATGCGGGTCACTCTGTACACCTGTAACACGAGCATGTGGTGGCACATATCTGTCCTGCCTAACACCAGGTGTGCGTACAACAGGTATCCCGAGCTCCTCATCCAAACTCTCTGAGCTAGAGGACTCATAGCCTGTGATTCCAATTCCTTCGACTTTCTTCTTGCCTTTATCCATAGCACTACTCCCAGTGCTCACACTCTCATGCCTCGATCGTCCTGACCATGGACGTACACTGCTACTACTCTCAGCTTCTGTTGCTGGCCCAGACATAGTAGTAGAGCTAGAACTTGCTTGTGATGGCAAGTTCACAGGCACATTAGCCTCAAGTGTGTCAATGACTCCCTCATCTTTGTCTTTATACCAACTAGCAAGCTCATCGAATACAACATCTCGTGAGATGATTACTTGTCTAGTTTGAGGGTTATAACATTTGTAAGCTTTTCGATCTTGTGCATATCCAACAAAGACACATTTCTCTGCTTTAGGATCCAACTTCCGTCTTCTTTCATCAGGCACATGAACATAAGCTACACATCCAAAGACTTTCAGATGTCCAATATCTGGCCTGTATAACCTGTAAGCCGCATCTCAGGCGTGCTTCCATGAATGGCTGCTGTAGGTGATTTGTTCAGGATATACACTGCAGTAGCACATGCTTCTGCCCAATAGTAATCTGGCATGCTCTTTTCATTGAGCATTGCCCTTGCCACTTCACATATGACACGATTCTTTCTCTCAGCCACACCATTCTGCTGAGGTGTATACCTGCATGTCAACTGTCTTCTTATCCCATGCTTCCGCAAGAAATGCTCGAATGCTTTTGAGGTGTATTCACCACCTCCATCTGTCCTCAGACACTTAATCCAACAGCCATATTGTTTTTCTACAAGAGCTTTGAAATCCATGAATTTTTCCAGCACTTCACTCTTCTCTCTCAAAAAATATATCCATGTCATCCTGCTGAAGTCATCTATAAATGTCACATAGTATAGACTTCCTTTGATAGATGGGTTTTGTGCTGGGCCCCATACATCACTGTGCACTATTTCAAGTGGTCTATTACTCATGTTTCCTTCTCTAGGAAACCTCAACCTTGCCTGCTTTCCAAACTGACAGGCTTCACAAACATGCATATGTCCATCATATTTAAATCGAGGCAATCCACTGACAATGCCTCTTGTTTGCATGTTCTTTAATCTCTGTATATTGACATGTCCAATCCTCTTGTGCCACATGTCAATGTCCTGCACAATCCCATTGCTCTTTGAAAACATGGCTGAGCTCAATTCTGGTATGCCTGCATCCAATTTGAACAACCTTCCTTCCTTCTTGCCCTTGGCAACCAATCTACAGCCATGCTTAAAGTCTTCCACAAAATAGCCTTTCTCATTGAATCTGACTTGTAGTCCCTGCTCAACCATTTGGCCTACTGATGCCAAACTCTTTGTAATGGATGGTACATATAACACTTCTGACATATTTTTCACATTTCCATCATGCATCTTCAAAGGCACACTGCCAACATGTGTTATAAGATGCTGAGTATCATCTCCTGTGACCACATAACCATTTGTATCCAATGGTTGCATCTTCTCAAACCACTCACCATGATATGTCATGTGGTTTGAGGCACCTGAATCCATATACCATGACTCATCTCCAGCATTCTGAGAATCCATTGTCCCCATAACATGCTTCATTGCAAAAAGATGATTCGAACTCCCATCATTGTTACTGGTAGATGCATAATTTCCATGTTGTGGTCTTCCATTCCTCACATCATTCTGCTTTTTGTAGCAATCTTTTGCCAAATGTCCAAGTTTGCCACAATAGTAACATTCAATCCCATTCAAATTTTGTTGAGGACCTTGCCATCGTCCTCTACCACGAGCACCTGTTCCAAATCTCCCCCTATGGGATTGAAATCCACGACCTCCACGTGATCCAAATGATGACTGTGAATTCTGAAAATTCTGATGTGATTGTGGTTGAGTAGACCTGTCATTCCAACCACGTCCTCCACGGCCTCGAGGGGTAAATCTCCCCCTGCCTCGAGAGCCTCTAGATGAGTAAAAAGCCTGATTTCTTGCATGTTCATCATTGCTTGACGAGGATGCACCACCTGTAACACTCATACCACCAAGGCCAAGCTTCAACTCTTCCACAATGAGCAATGACACAAGCTCATTAAAGTCTGGCATTCCTCCCAATCTTACTGAGATGGAAGTGTCAAAAGGTTTGTATTCTTTGCCTAAACCATGCAATGTGAGAGCAACCAAATCATCATCATCCATTGGGGCATGGATCGATGACAAGGAATCAGCATAACCCTTGATTTCCTGAACATACTCATGTATGCTCCTATTCCTTCGTGTTACACTGTGAATATGTTGCTTAAGTTGTATTTTCCTTGCACCAGTGTCTGTCTCATACATTCGGCACAATATACCCCATGCTTCTTTCGGTGTATCTGCATCTTGGATGTGAATAAGCAAGGCATCTGTTACACATATGGAAAAATAATGCAACACTTTCGAAGACCGCTCTACCCATTGCTTGTGAGCCAGTAACTGAGCATTATTTGGTTGAGGAGGTAGGTATGGCTCTGGATCTTCCTCCGAGACAAGACTCCATAAACCTTTTCCTTTCAAAAAACTCTTCATTCGAAACTTCCACACTTGAAAGTTAGTGCGATCAAGCTTCTCTCCAACAATCTGTATCGGACCATCTCCCATTGTTGCAAAAAAATAGAGTAGATGTACCCTTTCGATTACAATGTACGAAGTACCTGTAATGCTCCAAATCTCTCCAAATCACATCAAATGCTTGCAAATTGTGTGCATTAACATCCCACAATGATTCACCAACAATGTACACTCGATCAAAGTTGAAATCAAATGAAACTCCTTCACAAAAAATTTTCTGGTTTTTTTCTCGCCAGTAAATTCTCGCCAGTAACCAGTCAAGATTATGCTCTAAATCCTTCAAATCTTGTCCAAATTAAATGATTCAACTTGCATTAGCTTCCCAACACATTGCTCCAACATATCCTAGAAGGGTTTGATCCAATTCTTCAAGGGGAATGAGAACCACCAATTTTTGTAACCTCTGGTTTGAATTTTTCTGCACCTATCAGGTACCACCTCTCACTAAAATTGCTCTATCTCCTTCAAATCTTCTCCAAATCCAAAACTTTTTGATTCAAAAGTTTAGCAACTCATAGGACTTTACTTGTACCAAAGGAATTAGGCCAATTTGATATAGACAAAGATTAATGCCTTGATTAAAAATGCTCTGTTTCTGGACAGAATTTCTGCAAACCTGCACACCTCTGATAAATCACTTCAATGAGCTCCAAATACATGAAATGAGCTGCAACCAAGCATCACAAGGCCTTAGCAATGTCTTTGATAAACTCTCCAAGCTTTAAAGCATTCAATTTGGTGTCCAAATGAGTGAATTAGACCAAATTCATTGCAAACTTTTCAAGAAACTCTTCCAAAAAGCGCCGCCTTCTCTTGGAGCTCTAGGAGAGAGGGGTAATCACTAATGAGTGGATAGGTATCTTAGCAATGACCTAATCTATCATGGGTATGAAGGGTTTGACTCAATTTTGAGTAGAATTGCCACAATTGATCCTCCACCGGGCATATGTTCTCTGTTTTTGTAGAGTCCAAAAAACCAAAAAATTTTTCTTCACAAATTGCCTGTAATGCATCAATTTTCATGCAATGGTTTGCTCCAGTGTTGCTAATACATGTGCCCTTTCACAATACATGAGAACCTCTGTGTTTCCTTTGTATTTGCACCAATACTTTTGACAAAATACATTCCTTCACAAGCTTTCCATGAAAGCTTCAAAACCAGAAATTTTTCACTTGCTTTATGCACTTCAATCTTCACTGAACTTGCTCTTTGGCACCTGCAATCCGCAGAGGGGGTCTTGCTACACTTACCAATGGTCCTTAGCTCTCAGATCTGATGCCGGTGTGTGCTCCACAGCTTTTCCTTTGCTCCAAGCTCCAATGGCTTCCTTCACAGCTTTTTCTTCTTCTTCTCTCTTCTCTCACTCACTCTCACAACTCAGCTAATGAGCTCTTGGCTCTGATACCATGATAAAAAACAAGAGCAGGATGTAACACACACAAGAGAAGCAAACCCTAATCCATAACCATCAACCATAAAGAAGGAGAGAAGCAATAGTCACCATCTCTCTCACACACACAAAGGAGAACACAACATAGTGTTATATCCACACTACAAAGTAAACCTAGTGTAATGTCCACACCACACATGACCAGCTGGACGCGGTCATGAACACACCACACGATATCTATCTACCATACTGTCACTCTGTCAGCACCCATGTGCTATCCTCCAGCTGTATACGAGCTTGATATTTCAACACTAAGCTCGATCCAAAAGCTGAAAAATGTGTGTTTATTGGATATTCCCTTGAGCAAAAGGGATACAGGTGTTATAACCCTGCTACACGTGAGTTGAGGGTAAGCAGGGATGTTGTTTTTGATGAGATGAGCAGCTGGTATGCTGCTAAAAAAGAAGCTGTTGGGGCTGATGTGAGTGGAAGTGTGGTTGCACAGAATGCAGGTCAGCAATCACAGTCTTTGAGTGGACCAAGAGAGTCCTCATCTAGTGGGTCTATTGATAGACCATGGAGTGGCAGGCTGCATCATAATACCAATCCTGCAAATGTGATTAGTACATCACGTAAAGGAAAAGAGAAAGTGGTTGAGCCCCTTGGTATGCCTGACATTTCTACAGGGCATTCTCATGTTGATGGAGAGTCTAGTGGCTCAGATATGAGCCTTGATGAGGAGCTTGGGATCCCAGCTATGAGAACACCTGGTGTAAAGAAGGCTATGGAAGCCATGAATGAAAAGCTGCAAAGATCTGGGAGAGTGAAAAAACCTGTGCAGAGGTTTACCTATGATGGTTATGTGGCGCATCACTATGCATATATGGCAAAGGTTGTGCAGGTTGTAGAGCCCACATGCATTGATGAGGCTGTTGGAAATGTGTGTTGGGAGAAAGCTATGGATGAGGAGATGGATGCACTATATGGAAATGAGACTTGGGATTTAGTGCAGTTGCCTGAAGGCAAGAAAGCCATTGGATGCAAGTGGGTGTACAAAGTAAAACATAACAGTGATATAAACAGGTACATGGCTAGATTGGTAGCCAAAGGATATGCGCAGATATATGGCATTGATTATGAGGAAACTTTCAGCCCAGTTACCAAGATGGCAACAATGAGAGTTGTGATAGCAGTGGCTGCATCAAAGCAATGGTCCTTACATCAGATGGATGTAAAGAATGCATTCTTGCATGGGGATTTGCAAGAAGAGGTGTATATGTTGCAACAACCACCTGGTTATGAGGATGTGAGTCACCCCGAGCATGTTTGCAGGTTGAAGAAAGCCTTGTATGGCTTAAAACAAGCACCAAGAGCATGGTCTGACAAGATTTCTGAATATTTTGTCACTATTGGCTTTCATGTAGCCAATGCAGATTTCTCGCTATATGTGAGACATGGTGATCGAGGGGTTGTGCTTGTTGTCATCTATGTAGATGACTTGATCATTACGGGGGACCATGATGCAAAGATCTTTGATGTAAAGATCTTGCTTAGACAGAAGTTCGAGATGAAGGATCTGGGGGAGCTCAGATATTTCTTGGGCATTGAGGTGATTAGGTCACCACATGGTATTGGATTACTACAGAGACAGTATGGCTTGGACATGTTGTCCAAGTATGGTATGACAGGCTGTAAGCCTATTTTCGTGCCATTGGATGAGAATGGCAAGTTGAGTGCCATTCTCATCAGAGATCTTGGAGGATCCTACTATGTATAGGCGCATAGTAGGAAGCTTGATCTACATGACGATCACCAGACCAGATTTGAGCTATGCTGTTGGGTTGGTGAGTCAGTTTATGCAGGTTCCACGGAAACCGCATTTGGATGCATTGAGACGCATACTGAGGTATGTGAGGTCTACTTTGCATTGTGGACTATTCTATGAGACTGGGACAGAGATATGTGTACATGGGTACACAGATGCTGATTGGGCTGGTAGTATCTCAGATAGAAGATCTACTAGTGGCTTCATGTTTTCTTTGGGGAGTGCTGTTGTGACCTAGAGCAGCAAGAAGCAGCCTACGGTTGCTCTATCCCCAGTACTACAAAGGCCAAGTACAGAGGAGCTGCTATGGCAGCATGTGAGGTAGCTTGGTTGAGAAAGCTTCTTGCAGATTTGGGTCTATCAGTGGATAGACAAGTTGTCATTTTTTGTGACAACATTAGGAGTATACAGTTGGCCAAGAACCCAGTCTTTCATGCTTGCACGAAGCATATAGAGGTCCACTACCACTTCGTCAGAGAGAAGGTCTTGGCAGCAGGAGATCTTGACCTTGTTTATGTCAGCACACAAGATCAGGTAGCTAACATCTTCACCAAAGCATTGGGTACAGAGAAGCTCCGCAGATTCAGAGCTTCACTTGGTGTGCATGAGATGGAGTTGAGCTCGAGGGGGAGTGTTGAGATATCGAGCTCGTCTAGTGAGGCGGTGGACACTGATGACCCGCCTGGGGGGTAGGCCCCACACTTACACCACTGGCATGGTTGGTGAGATCTTGGGTGATATGCGGCCAGTGGGATGACAAGCTGTGTGACAGCCATTCTAGAGACTGGCATAGTTATAGCGCCAGCTCATTTAGTTGGGTTCACACTATAGAGAACCCTTGTATGTATTTGGTTGAGTACCTTTCATATTCATATTGTGTGTACTCTTAATGAATGTGAAAATGGATGTATGCATGAAGATGTATATGCATAGATGTGAATGTGGATGTATAGATGTGAATGGGAATGTGGATGTGGATATATGTGAATGTGGATGTAGATGTGGATGTATAGATGTGAATGTGGAATGTGGATGTGGATGTATGTATGTATGTGGATGTAGATGTGGATGTATATATGTGAATGGGAATGTGGATGTATAGATGTGAATGGGAATGTGGATGTGGATGTATGTGAATGTGGATGTAGATGTGGATGTATAGATATGAATGTGAAATGTGGATGTGGATGTATGTATGTATGTGGATGTAGATGTGGATGTATAGATGTGAATGGGAATGTGGATGTGGATGTATGTATGTATGTGGATGTGGATGTATGAATGAGGACGTGATAGTGGATGTATGCATGTGGATGTGGATGTATGGATGTGGATATGGATGTGTATGTATGAATGTGGATATGGGATGTGGATGTATAAATGAGGATGTGAAAATGGAGGTTAGCATGTAGATGTGGATGTATGGATGTGAATGTGGATGTGGATGTGGAAGTATGGATGTGGATACGGATGTGTATGTATGAATGTGGATATGGGATGTGGATGTAAAAATGGATGTATGCATGTAGATGTGGATGTACGAATGTGAATGTGTATGTGAATTAATGTGTCGTCGATATGAGAAAATGGATGAGAATGAGTACACATTGAATGGAATGTGGAATAAGTAATGTGGACTAAGGAGGGATAATGTGGAAAGACGAGAGTTCGATTTAGAAACTGTATTTTGTGACTGTTTGTAAATGACTGTTTTATGTCAAGAATGCTGGGGAAGCATTTTGACCATCTTGTGGATTAAGGTCATGAAGACCTAACTGTTAAAGTTGCAACTGCTGAAACGAGTCAATGGAGGACGTCTCGCGTAGCAAGGTCGACCGAGGTCCTGACCAGCCTTGGTTCGATTTAAATGGTGAGCTTCCGGTACGGTGGATGAGGGACCAAGGAAGCGGCCTATGAGTGAAGCGCTAGGTCACCTGGCTGCGAAGGATCCTAGAGGGTGCTGACCATACGGTGCTCGGGCTCTGGGTCGCCGAAGATACCCACACGTGCATCGTGGAAGATATTGGAACAAGGAGTAAGAGTTGTTTTCTGAAACCGGGCATGGATCTGGTTGATTGACTTTGCTGGTCTTCAATGGATAAATCCATGGCTCTTTATATGGATTTGTTGGTTAATCTTGCTGATCTTCAACGAGAGTCCATCTTGATAAGTGATTATATTGCCGAGTATTATGGGCTAGGAAGTATTGAAAAGGCCCCTAAGTGGACAGGTGGTGAGCGTTCTAGTTGCCAATGATGCCATAGATACTCTGATGATGAAGGAATGATGGGAAATTAAATCAACCGGATAAATTGGAAGATTGTGATCAGTGATACTATGGTTTCATTAAAGGATTGTTTTAAAGTTAGCTGATGCTAAGAAAAAAGGCAATTTCATATTGGTGGGTGTGTAAGTGGTGTGGCTAGTTTTATGTTTGCATGAACTTCCGGCTAGGGGGCCTTGGAACTCTTTTCCTTGGTACCCGGGACAAAACCTAACCAAATTCCAAATTGGATCCCATCACTACAGTGGTTGGGCGGTTGGCTACTAACCCATGGGATCGGATGGGGTTAGGCTGGACTGATGGATCCGTAAATCGAGACTCAATTTTTGTTTACGATAGATAAAGTAAATCCCGAATAGTAATTGTTCTATGGAGGATAGGAATCAACGGCTGTGCCTCTTAATGGGGAAAAAAGCGTTGATCCCAATGATCCAAGTGCAAGTATCTTCCTTGATCTGACCGAGTATCTTTATAGGTGCAGTCGGCGGATCAGCTTGATCAGTAATGGTCTTGACTACGTTAGAGTAAAGAGTTATCCTGGTGGAATCGCCCGTGCTTTCCGGGTGAAGGAAGTTTTTCCGGGTTCAATTTTGGAAAAACCGACGGATTAGTCTCTTGTCCGGATATCCGTGGGCGAGGCCCGAGTGTGGGACCCCTGTCCCGCGCGAGAAGTGCTACTTCCGCTGCTAGTGTAAGGTTCCTCCCTTTAAAAATGGGAGAAACACTTAAGATAGTCCGCTAAGTCTTATCTTGAGAAAAATTTCCTATTCATCGACACCTTGACCCTGTAGAGGTTCAAGGATACGATTCATAGGTATGACCTAGCTCTATCTCGCAGGGGGAGCGTGATTTCCTAAGCATCAAATCACCCATAGGGCAATTGATCAAAAATTGGGCAACTACTAGACTTGATGTCTAGAGACAACGCTTTTTTCCTCATCTTATGCAAGGCACAGCCGCTGACCTAGTTTTCTAGAATAGAGTTGCCCAAGAACCTAACTATCTAACGTAGGGCTTTCACTTAATTTGTTGGAAAGCTACCCGACTAATCGGGTCCACCCATCCGTAGGATGGTGCCGTCAGGGCATTCCATCCTCCCACTTTCCACCCTACTCACGCATCAATTTGTTTTCTAATTAAAACTACCACACTGTTTGACATAAATAAGCATATTCCTTAATTAGGGTCCTTCTTCACAAGGTTCGTTATAACAGCCTTCTTACACAATGTAATCATACCAAAGACAAGATGCAATTATATAGAAAGTTTATACATGAATCCATTTCCATACAAGCCAATCCGGCTCTCTTATTCTTATTCTGCCGATGATCTAGAATTCGGCCTTCCAGCCTCTACATGCTGGGCAAAACCCTACGGGACCATACACCTCATCGTCGGCCGCTGGCGAGGACTCAAGCCGGCCTGTCGCCCTCTCAGGCTCCATCGCTCGATCCTCCCGCCCCTCAGAGGGATGTCTGCGCACTAGGGTGGGCTTATTTACCGCACTAGCCTGGGCCCTCAGAACTAGGCAGCCTCATAATCTCTCGCCTCAATCGGCGATCCTTATTCTTCCAAAGGTATGAGGGATACCTTGGACCATTACCGGGCTTTGCTAACGACGTCGCCCGGCTACACAAGCACGGAACGGAGTTAGCGTTGAAGCCAAAAAAAATCTTGAATTCCAAAAATAACAATCTTCAATGCAATTTTCTAAGTATAGCATTCACAATTCATGAAGATAGCAATTTCAACGTAATTTATCGAAAACAACATCACATAATTCATAATTTCATATAATTTTTATGTCGTCATTTTAAGAGGAAAAGACACCATTCATTAATACTAATTTTAAGAAAAAAAAAATCTCTTCTTTTGAAAATTAACCAATCTAACCTGGACACCGTTTCCTTGAGCGGTTTGAAAAGGGACTGGAGCCGCGTTGGGCGCATCTCCCTCCATCTCGTTGTTACGTGCGCCTCTTGAGGCAATATTTTGCCGTCTCCGGGATGAGGCCATCTTAGGTGTCGCCTTGTAGAGCTCGCTGCTGCGATCGAAACGCTTTAGTCGGATCTGAATTCCGAGCTCGTTTGCTCACCGTGTGAGCAAAACAATATGGCGCACGAACCCTCGCTTGAGCCAAAAATCCCTTACTAAAGTCTACGCAAATGGGGGGGGGGGGGATTGTGAGGGTGTCCTTAAGGCCAAAGACAAAAACGTGGAGAGGGCTGGGAGGGGTGGCTGCAAGCCTCTCTGTAAGTCTATTCACACAGGGGGGGGGGGGGGGGGAGAAGAGTTAAGGACACTGGTCCATGGCAAGAGGAGGATGGAGGAAAATTGGCTTATCTGAAAAGAGCCAAATGAGGGGCTGTGAGAGGGGTGGCTGCAAGGGCGGCTGTACTGCAGCAAGTACGTTACGGCGGTACGGACAGCAGCACAACAGGGCATACGCTACACGGAAGTGCGTGCCGACTGAAGAGCACCCCGGGGGTTTATATAGCTGAGGGGTGAGGGTGCGGGCGCTGCGCAAAGCAGGGACGAAAGGACGGTGTACCTTCAAAGGCTATGGATCAGTGGCCTGCATGGGTCTACGGGAAAGGTACGGTGCTGGTTGCCTGGGAAAGGAGTGGTACGCATGTACCTTATCCGGTCTGGGTGTCCGGGTGTCCGCCCAAGGGTATGCGTGGACCAAACAGTGGGCGGCCGTCCTTTGGTTCTTGGGCGGCCATTGTACGGGCGCCCTAGTAAGTGTGTACGGACTAAATTTTGGGGCGGGGTACCCAAATTTGGGGCGCCCGCCTCGATTTGCGTGCCGGACCGCCCCGGGGGGCGAAAATTTTTTTTGTCCGGGAGGTTCTCCTGGTCGCAGGGGTTCAGACCGTTCGTCAAACGGACGTGCGGTCGTGCATTTATTAAGGTTTAAAGGTCGCCGTTTTATAACTAAAATGATTGAAATTAGCGTATAGGCTTGATCCGATGTCCGTTTTGGATGCTGTAAAATCCTATATTAGGGTAAAATCGCGCGCAGATTCCAAATTTGGGCTCAAAATTTGAAGATTCTAATTGGAAATGACTCAAATAATAAAATTATTGATATTTATACTATAAAAACTCATAATTACATGGACATTTCTTTATTAGTGAAGATGGGTACGTTACATCCTTCCCCCCTTAAAGAAATCGAGATGTCCTCATCTCGTCATGAATTGGGGATAATCCTTTAAGAGTGTAGCTTCATCTTCCCAAGTTGCATCCTCTTCAGGGTAATCTTTCCACTGAACTAGATGTTCTACAAGAGTTCTATTTCGGAGTTGCCTTTCCCTAGAATCTATGATGCTATTGGGCTGTAATTCAAGGACTCCTTGAGTAGGGATTACAACTTGTTCATCATCAAGAATATGATCGAGACTGGGGACATATGGCTTTAACAGACTTACATGAAATACATTATGGACTTTGATATGGGCTGGAAGTTGGAGTTTATAGGCACTTTTACCTAGACACTTGATAACTGTATAAGGACCACAATACCTAGGGCTGAGCTTCTTATATTTTCCAAGTGATAGAGAACTTCGTTTGGGGCGCACTCGTAGAAGAACTTTGTCTCCTTCCTTGAAGATCCTTTCAGACCTCTTGTTGTCAGCATAATGCTTTTGTCGATCTTGGGCAGCTTTAATATCCCTTTGGATAGCTTTGGTTTGTTCCTCCATCTCTTCGAGCATTCTCCTGGATGCCTCAACTCTTATGGTCGGATCAGAGAAATTTAGAGGAGACAAGCATTCTTGCCCATAGAGTGCTTTGAATGGTGACATTCCTATGCTTTGATGATAAGACGCATTGTAGGCGAATTCCACCAGAGGAAGGTATTGAATCCACCTTCTGGGTTCCCGTCCACAGTATGCTCTGAGAATGTCTTCAATTACTTGATTGACTCTTTCAGTCTGGCCATCGGTCTCTGGATGATAAGCTGTGCTAAAGCAAAGCTGAGTCCCCAGAGCTTGAAATAAAGACTGCCAGAATTTTGAGGTGAAGTCAGAATCCCGATCACTTACTATCCTTTTTGGGAGACCATGAAGTTTGAAGACTTCCTTGATGAATATACGAGCAACATCAGAAGCTTTGAAGGTCTTCTTTGCCGGTATAAGGTGAGCTACTTTGGTAAGTAAGTCTACTACTACTAGAATGGAGTCATATCCTCCTTGAACAGTGGGGAGACTTGTGACAAAATCCATACTAATGCACTCCCACTTCATTTGGGGAATATCTAAGGGTTGAAGCTTTCCAGGCATCTTGATTCTTTCAGCCTTGATCCTTTGGCATGAGAGACATTGTTTCAAGTACCCAAGCACATCACTTTTCAAGCCTGCCCAATGAAAGCTCCTTCTTACTGCATTTAATGTTTTTGCATAACCTGGGTGTCCTGCAGCAGGGCTATCATGAGCTTCATGGAGGATTAGTTTCTTTAAAGCAGGATCCTTAGGGATACATAGCCTGTGATTGAAGTAGAGGCTTCCTTCATGAGTGGAGTATCCCTTGATTAGATTCTTCTCTTTCTCTGAATGTCCCCCTTCTTCTACTAACTTTATCATCCTTTGATAATCTGGGTCATGAGATGAGACTTCTTCCACCTTGACCAGTATGGGATTATTTGGCATTGAAATTGCATTCAAGAAAGATTTGCGGCTAAGTGCATCAGCTACCACATTATCTTTCCCAGGGCGGAATTTGATGTCGAAATCATATTCTTGTAGAATTTCAATCCATCTCCTTTGCCGCATGTTGAGGTTAAGCTGGGTGAAGATCCACTTTAGACTTTTGTGGTCAGTTACAAGCTGGAATTTGCCTCCCAAGAGATAATGTCTCCATAATTTGAGGCAATGAACAACTGCTAAGAGTTCCAAATCATGGGTGGCATAGTTTGCTTCATATTGCTTCAGCTTGCGGGAAGTATAAGCGACTGGTCTTCCTTCTTGGCCTAAGACACCACCAAGTGCTAGGCTACTAGCATCAGTAACCACTTCAAATTCCTTGGAGAAATCAGGAAGCTTTAAGACTGGGGCAGAAGTAATAATGACTTTCAGCTGATCAAAGCTGCTTTGATGGATTGGCAGCCACACTATTTTGCAATCCTTCTTAAGAAGATCTGTCAAGGGTGCAGCTACCAAGGCATAATCTTTGATAAAAATCCTATACCAACCCGTGATTCCCAAGAATCCACGAACTTCACGAACTGATTTAGGGGGTGGCCATTCTAGAATATCCTTAACTTTGGCAGGGTCTACTGAGATGCCATCCTTGGAGACGATGAATCCAAGATACTCAATTTGCTGAGTAAAGAAGGTACATTTGCTCTTCTTGGCATAGAGTTTGTGTCTGCGCAGTAATTGCAGAACTCTACGCACATGCTCCTCATGCTCTTCCATTGATTTGGAATAGATTAGGATGTCATCAAAGAAAACAAGCACAAACTCATCCAAGTATGGGCGAAATATATCTTGCATTAGGCGGTTGAAGGTTGCAGGAGCATTGGTTAACCCGAATGACATTACAGTAAACTCATAGTGGCCATAACGGGTATTGAAGGCTGTTTTGGGTATATCTGCTTCCTTGACTCTGATCTGATAGTAACCAGACCTCAAATCTATTTTTGAGAAGACTTTGGCCCCATGAAGCCTGTCAAGAAGTTCATCGATGCGAGGGATAGGATACTTATTTTTGACAGTGACTTGATTTAGCCCTCGATAATCTATGCAGAGGCGGAGAGTCCCGTCCTTCTTCTTTTGGAAAAGAACAGGTGCTCCCCACGGAGAGCTACTGGGGCGTACAAATCCTTGTTCAATGAGTTGGGAAAGTTGCTCCTTAAGTTCAATGGCTTCAGGAAGGGACATTTTATAGGGAGTTTTTGAGACGGGTTGAGCTCCAGGGATCACCTCGATTTCATGGTCGACTTCTCGAGGAGGTGGTAACCCTGTAAGCTCGTCAGGGAAGATGTCAGAGAATTCTTGGAGCCAAGAGGGTTCTGTCTCCATACTAGGTTCAATGACTTTGTTGAGTTTGACTAAGAAAACTTGCTGACCCTTACGTGTTCCCTTGAGAAGATGTTTTGCCTTGACTACTCTAGACTTAGGTTTTCCTGTGATCCCCTGAACAGATATTACTTGGCCATGCTCATTTTCAAAAGTGATACTCCCCTGGTTACAATGAATGCTAGCTTTGTTTGCAATTAACCAATCCATCCCAAGGATTCCATCATAAATTCCTAATGGCAAGACTCTAAAGTGACCGTGAGTTTGCTCATTACCCAGCTCAAAATCAAGGTTTCCTATAGAGTGACGAGATATTACTTCTTTCCCACTGGCTAACTCTACAATCATTTTTCTAGCTGATTTTTGACTCAAGTTTAATTTTTGCAAGCACCTAGGAGAAAGGAATGAATGGGTGCTGCCACAATCAATCAAAAGCTGAAATGGCTTACCGTGATGAGTGGCGGGGGTTTGGATTACACCAAATTGTTTATTCGGACCTTGGTGTTCTACCGCCGCATGGACGGTGGCGCGCTCTTCTTCACCCTCTTCCAAGGTTGGTTCTTCACTTATAACACAGGCAGTTCTAGCAATTGTTCCTCCGCGGCCTCTGCCACGACCACTGCCTCTTGCACCTTGGTGGGTAGGGGTTCCACGGCCTTGATTTCCTCTGTTACCTTGGGGGAATGATGTTGCCAACTTGGGACAGTTGGCTCTAAAGTGTCCCGGCTCATTGCACTCAAAACACAGAGGGCCTTCTCTGGAAGAAGCAGCATACGAGCGGGGGGCAAAAGAGTTGCCTTGTCGCCCTCTGTTGTAGTAGGGGAAATTCTGTTGAGGTTTCTTGTAGGGTTGATCTCTAAGGTTTGCCTCAGGGTAAGATCTCTTTTGATCCTTCGGTTTGTTAGCCTTCATTTCTTTCACAAGGGGCTTTGCCCGTATTAGAGCATCCTGTAAAGTGGTTGGCCTCATTGCTTCAAGGCGGGAATCTAGGGGTTCATTTAGCCCTTGGCAGAAACGAGCCACTTGCTGGGAAGTAGTCATAGCTGGGGCATACTTCCGAAGGGTAATAAATTTGGAATAGTAATCCTCAAGAGTTAAGGTGCACTGTCTAAGACTAAAAAACTCATTCATCTTTATGGACTCATGTGATGGAGGAAGATATCTTTCCTTCACTGCCTACTTGATGTCTTCCCACGTTTGAGAATGCTCGGTGACCTCCTTGTCACGGCACCACTGTTTCCACCAGAGTTTAGCATCTCCAGTGAGGCGAAACCGTGCGAGCATAGACTGATTTGCTACTCCAGTACCGGCAGCAGAGAAATAATCGTCCATCGCCTCAATCCAGACTTCAGCATCCTTCTCAACCTTTGAACCTTCTCCTTTAAAGGAGGGAGGTTGCATTTGCTTGAGCAGGAGCTTCTTCTCCTGGGTATCGGTATAAAGCGCATTGGGAAGAGGAGGGTGGTCATCCTGGCCATCATCGTAAAAACAATTTTTAAGATTACAAGATTCATATTTGCACAACGCTTAATTTTTGGAGAGTAAAACATTGAAATTATTTTATTTCCAAATATTTACAAGGACAAGTTTTATTACAAAGATCTGAGACTAATATAATTAGTCTTATTTGACATCAAGGGAAATTCCTAGGCTTCACTGTGACATAAGGGTAGAGCGGTCCACATATGTGAAATATGGGGGTTCTGCTGTAGTTTCTAAGACTCTAAAAACTGATGGTAAGGGTGGTAAACTCTGGATTGGGGTGGGTCCTAACACTGCTACTCTATCAGCAGGTAAGACCTGCATCACTTTGTCATACACCCAACGATCCTGAGGTATGCGAACCCCATCTATAGTCACCGAGGTGTCATCCCTGGGGGTACCGACGAACCAAAATAAGCGGACCATCTTCAGCTTCTCAATCCAACGAATCCGCTTAAGGTCGGTGGTGAGGTTCCCAGTCTGATCTGCTCGGATGAAGAAGTATCTCGGCCCACGACTCCAGAAATCTCTGCCCCATCCTCTCTGAATACGAGAGAAATGAGGGAGGGATATCTTCTCTAATATCTGCATCATGGTGTCGCGAAACTCGAAATTCGAGGAGTGACTAGCAGTCTCGAAGATGCATTGGAAAACTAGAAATTTGGAGTAGGCATCTTCCTCTTCCTACAAGCATTCAAACATCATTTCAATCTTATTTGTTTTAGTAGGATGTCTTTACTAACTAGCATTATGTTAGGTAAAACATTTATTACAAAACAATCCTTAAACTGCAATTCCTAGGAGTCAAACTTGCTCTGATACCAATTGTAAGGTTCCTCCCTTTAAAAATGGGAGAAACACTTAAGATAGTCCGCTAAGTCTTATCTTGAGAAAAATTTCCTATTCATCGACACCTTGACCCTGTAGAGGTTCAAGGATACGATTCATAGGTATGACCTAGCTCTATCTCGCAGGGGGAGCGTGATTTCCTAAGCATCAAATCACCCATAGGGCAATTGATCAAAAATTGGGCAACTACTAGACTTGATGTCTAGAGACAACGCTTTTTTCCTCATCTTATGCAAGGCACAGCCGCTGACCTAGTTTTCTAGAATAGAGTTGCCCAAGAACCTAACTATCTAACGTAGGGCTTTCACTTAATTTGTTGGAAAGCTACCCGACTAATCGGGTCCACCCATCCGTAGGATGGTGCCGTCAGGGCATTCCATCCTCCCACTTTCCACCCTACTCACGCATCAATTTGTTTTCTAATTAAAACTACCACACTGTTTGACATAAATAAGCATATTCCTTAATTAGGGTCCTTCTTCACAAGGTTCGTTATAACAGCCTTCTTACACAATGTAATCATACCAAAGACAAGATGCAATTATATAGAAAGTTTATACATGAATCCATTTCCATACAAGCCAATCCGGCTCTCTTATTCTTATTCTGCCGATGATCTAGAATTCGGCCTTCCAGCCTCTACATGCTGGGCAAAACCCTACGGGACCATACACCTCATCGTCGGCTGCTGGCGAGGACTCAAGCCGGCCTGTCGCCCTCTCAGGCTCCATCGCTCGATCCTCCCGCCCCTCAGAGGGATGTCTGCGCACTAGGGTGGGCTTATTTACCGCACTAGCCTGGGCCCTCAGAACTAGGCAGCCTCATAATCTCTCGCCTCAATCGGCGATCCTTATTCTTCCAAAGGTATGAGGGATACCTTGGACCATTACCGGGCTTTGCTAACGACGCCGCCCGGCTACACAAGCACGGAACGGAGTTAGCGTTGAAGCCAAAAAAAATCTTGAATTCCAAAAATAACAATCTTCAATGCAATTTTCTAAGTATAGCATTCACAATTCATGAAGATAGCAATTTCAACGTAATTTATCGAAAACAACATCACATAATTCATAATTTCATATAATTTTTATGTCGTCATTTTAAGAGGAAAAGACACCATTCATTAATACTAATTTTAAGAAAAAAAAAATCTCTTCTTTTGAAAATTAACCAATCTAACCTGGACACCGTTTCCTTGAGCGGTTTGAAAAGGGACTGGAGCCGCGTTGGGCGCATCTCCCTCCATCTCGTTGTTACGTGCGCCTCTTGAGGCAATATTTTGCCGTCTCCGGGATGAGGCCATCTTAGGTGTCGCCTTGTAGAGCTCGCTGCTGCGATCGAAACGCTTCAGTCGGATCTGAATTCCGAGCTCGTTTGCTCACCGTGTGAGCAAAACAATATGGCGCACGAACCCTCGCTTGAGCCAAAAATCCCTTACTAAAGTCTACGCAAATGGGGGGGGGGGGGAATTGTGAGGGTGTCCTTAAGGCCAAAGACAAAAACGTGGAGAGGGCTGGGAGGGGTGGCTGCAAGCCTCTCTGTAAGTCTAATCACACGGGGGGGGGGGGGGGGGGGGGGGGGGGAGAAGAGTTAAGGACACTGGTCCATGGCAAGAGGAGGATGGAGGAAAATTGGCTTATCTGAAAAGAGCCAAATGAGGGGCTGTGAGAGGGGTGGCTGCAAGGGCGGCTGTACTTGCAGCAAGTACGTTATGGCGGTACGGACAGCAGCACAACAGGGCATACGCTACACGGAAGTGCGTGCCGACTGAAGAGCACCCCGGGGGTTTATATAACTGAGGGGTGAGGGTGCGGGCGCTGCGCAAAGCAGGGACGAAAGGACGGTGTACCTTCAAAGGCTATGGATCAGTGGCCTGCATGGGTCTACGGGAAAGGTACGGTGCTGGTTGCCTGGGAAAGGAGTGGTACGCATGTACCTTATCCGGTCTGGGTGTCCGGGTGTCCGCCCAAGGGTATGCGTGGACCAAACAGTGGGCGGCCGTCCTTTGGTTCTTGGGCGGCCATTGTACGGGCGCCCTAGTAAGTGTGTACGGACCAAATTTTGGGGCGGGGTACCCAAATTTGGGGCGCCCGCCTCGATTTGCGTGCCGGACCGCCCCGGGGGGCGAAAATTTTTTTTGTCCGGGAGGTTCTCCTGGTCGCAGGGGTTCAGACCGTTCGTCAAACGGACGTGCGGTCGTGCATTTATTAAGGTTTAAAGGTCGCCGTTTTATAACTAAAATGATTGAAATTAGCGTATAGGCTTGATCCGGTGTCCGTTTTGGATGCTATAAAATCCTATATTAGGGTAAAATCGCGCGCAGATTCCAAATTTGGGCTCAGAATTTGAAGATTCTAATTGGAAATGACTCAAATAATAAAATTATTGATATTTATACTATAAAAACTCATAATTACATGGACATTTCTTTATTAGTGAAGATGGGTACGTTACAGCTAGTACCCCGAATCCGTTGCTCGGTGGGAATAGGGATCTTACACCCAGGAAGCCACACTTGGATGCAGTGAGGCGCACATCGTGCTATGTGAGTGCTACATTGGATTATGCACTCTTTTATGAAGCTAGCATAGAGTTAGAACTCTACGGCTACATAGATAGCTGATTAGGCTGGTAGTGTATTTGATTAGTGATCTACCAGTGGGTTTATGTTCTCACTTGGGAGTGCTGCTATTACATGGAGCAGTAAGAAGCAACCTACAGTTGCTCTATTGAGTTTGAGGAAAAGTACAAGGGTGTTGTAGTTGTAGCATGTGAGGTATAGATGCTACTTGGCAATTCAAGGATACATGTGTAGAGGCCAGTTGTCATCTATTTTGACAACCTTAGCAGCATACAGTTGACACAGAACATAGTGTTCTATGTGAGGATGAAGCACATTGAGGTGCACTACCATTTCATCAGGGAGAGAGTCTTGTTAGGTGACATTGACCTTGTGTACGTGAGGATGGATGAGCAAGTTGCAGATATCTTCACGAAGGCACTTGGAGTGGAGAAACTATGATGGTTTCGAGTGATGCTTGGAGTATGAGAGTTGGTGTTGAGCTTAAGGAGTTGATATATCAAGCTTAACACATGGTTTGCCTGGGTGACTCCTTGCCTACATTTATCACTGGCATGAGGTTGCGGACACGAGGATCATTGCCAATGATACTACAGTAGTTGGGACTTCATCGACATGGTCTACCTATTGAGAGTGATGACATACTTATCGTGCCATCTCACTCACCAATGGTTCACATTGACTATTGTAATGAGATTACTTCTTATGTTGTATTTCATTATGCTATTATAGCCCTCTCTTATCTTGTTGAGTAGTGAAGAAGAAGAAGAAGATTTTAGCTTCCATCTCTCTTGTGTACTCCTTGTATTGTGTGTGCATGCTTGCAAGATCTCAAGCTCTCTCATTCTCTATCTCTTTACATTAAGTGGTTCCGTAAGTACACGCCTATCATTGATTGGGTTAAGCTCACAGTTCTCATCAGTTCATGAGATCCCACGACCTATCCTCATTCATGGAGAGATTGGCATTTCTTTGGTCTCTCTAATTTCTCACATCCAAGCAAAGAGGGAGCTTCATTGTGGAGTGCAAGCGGCAATCATTTACATTAACCCTTCATTGTGGAGTGCAAGCGGCAGTCATTTACATTAACCCTACTTCCAGCAAACCACAGTAACCCGGACAGGTACAATGAGTTGTTTGGCAAATATAACCATTTGTTTCTCCAAGATAATCTTCCCCCTTCACTACCACCTAAACAACCAGAGGACCATGTCATTGATCTTGTGGATGGTGCTCAACCTATAAGTAAGTTGCCTTACCGGTTGAATAAAGCACATAAAGGTAACCACCCAAGATGTTGCCAAGCTAAGGTAATTGTACAGGATGTTGTGTGTTTATTCATAAAGCTTTGGTATCCAATAGGTGGTCAAAGTCTATTGTGTTTCATTGGGATACAAAGTTTATATCTCATTTTTGGCGTGCTCTATTTGAAAATTTTGGCGCATAGCTGAATTTTTCTTTTGCATTTCATCCTTAGGATGATGGCTAGGTGGTAATCTATAACCAATTATATTAGCATTTGATGTTCTCAAATCTTACGTGCATGATCAACAATCTAAATGGGAGCTCTATTTGATGTTGGTTTAGGCCATTCTAAATGACACATTCTCTAGTGCCATAACTTGTATTCCTTATGAGGTAGCCTTTGGTAGGCCTTTCCAGTCTTTGGCTAGGTCTATTTCTCATGTTCCTAATGCTAATTCTATTAGTGAATCCTATGCGGAGATTCTTGAGAGTGTGAAGCTTTGGCTTATTAAAGTTTAAGAGTCCTATTCTCGGCACGCTTATAACAAGCATTGATAGGAGGTCTCTTTCAGGGAGGGTGACTGGGTGTATTTGAGAATCATAAAGCAACATCTTAAGCAAGTTGGTAACAAATGTCCGAAGTTATCTTTTCGTATGTACGGTCCTTTTATGGTCATCAATAAGGTAAATGACATCTCATTTTGATTACAATTACCACCTTCATGGACTATGTATAATGTGTTCCATGTTTCTTGGCTTAAATTATTTCAAGGTGAACCTCCTCGGAGTATTCCAAATGAGGACTAGCCTCATATCATGGACGAAGATGAAATTATGGATCAATTTAAGCATGCATCAATTTAAGCATGGAGCAAAAAGCAAAAAAGACAATACTTTCTAAAATTCAAGGACCGAGGTACACATGAAGCTATATAGGTGGATGAGGAGTTCTTCTCAGATTATCCACATGTGCTAGCCTCATACATGGAGGCCATGCAGCTCGACACTAGTGCCTCATCTTAAGCACAAGAGGATGTCATGTGCACACGGGCTCGGTGTGCCACGTGGACATTTTACATCTACATCCAGAGCCAAGGAAGTGTCTAGAGCCTAGGGGATATTGTATGGGAAATTTTGTGAGCCTCTTGAAGGACCTGCATGCTCAAACAAGTCCATTAGCTTAGGAGTTAGTTAGTCAAAACCCCCCTTGCATAAATGGCACTTGATCTTGTCTGTGGTGGATGACATGTTACTTGTGTTGCTGGTGGTAAGAGCAAAGATGATGTGACAACCTTGCAATCAAAATTACATTCGAATTTTGATATGAAAGACTTGGGTGAAGCTAGTCATATTTTGGGCATGCGTATTCAGCAAGACAGATCTCAGTAGTTGCTTCATTTGTCTCAAGCAGAATATATAAACAAGGTGCTTGCATGGTTCCACATGGAACATGGGAAGGCAGTGAGTACACCTTTCCCTTCATATGTGAAATTGTCCAGCAGCAGAGATTCTCCTAGTTCTGATGAAGAGAAGGCTAAGATGGCTAAGGTGCCATATGCATCAATGATTGGCAATTTGATGTATGCCATGATTGCTATACGCCCAGATATTGCATTTGCAGTGGGAGTGGTTAGCAGATATATGTCAAATCCAGGCAAGAAGCATTGGGAGGCGGTCAAAGGTGTAATGAGATACTTGAATGGCACAAAGCATGTGTGCATAACTTTTGGAAAGAAGGAAGCATGTGTAGTTGGCTACACGGATGCGGATTATGCAAGAGAATTGGACAATTGAAGGTCCACTTCAGGCTATGTCTTTCTATTTACTGGAGGGGCTGTTTCTTGGCAATCTCATTTAGAGATTTGTACATCACAGTCTACTACTGAGAGTCTACTACTGAGGCAGAATATATTGCAGCTTCAGAAGCATGCAAGGAAGCATTATGGCTTGCACGTCTAGTAGCAGATTTGGGTATAACTAGTGAGATGCCGGTTTTGCATTGTGATAGTCAGAGTGCTTGGCCAAGAATCCAGTGTTTCATGCAAAGACGAAGCACATTGATGTGAAGTATCACTTCTTGTGTGAAGTTCTTGATGAAAGCGCATGCAGCTTATCAAGGTTCATCACACCAACGACAATCCTGCTCATCTCATGACAAAAGGCTTACCTTCACAGAGGTTTGCACATTGCAGGGCACTCATGGGAGTTGGGTAGATGGTCATTATCTACCTGCCATACTGTATTTGTATGTGTATACTTACATAGTTACCCCAGGCTTAAAGGCACATTGTCCTTTAAAGTGGGAGGTTGGTGGGGTAGTATAGGATACATGATAAAGCCCAATGTGCCCGGCAGTCCATAACTTGGGCGGGCGGTCATTCTTTTATATATAAAATATAATAGGAACTCATCACACAGTTAAGTGGTGTGAGTCCACAAACCTAAGTCTTATCTCTTTCTCACTCTCTGTTCTCTGCACGCATAGCTCCATCCTTGCACACACTCCCCTTCAACCACTGTACTTAACTTTTACGACATTCACAAATACAAAAAGATAGAATTAACTCTTTAAAAGATAGCCATCTTTTCTTTTCAAAAACTCTTTATTTAATCAGAAAACATTACATTCAAAAGATAGATATCGGTGCAGGACTGCACTCTTAAATATTTACAAAAGAATCGAGTCTATACATATTTATAGGACTGCACTCTTAAATATCTACAAAATAATCGAGTATACATATTTACAGGACTGCACTCTTAAATATTTACAAAAGAATCGAGTCTATACATATAGAACTTAGTGGGATTACATCTGAAATCTAGAGATTTAAGAAATTTGGGGGTAAATACATAGTTTTATAAACTCAATTAGAGATAGATGGTCGAGCACAAATAGGTTCGCTTACTGCTTTCCAAGGCAGATGTAGAAAAGGTCCACCTAGCACTTCCTATTTTGGATAGATGAACATTTTCATGTGGCAAGTTGGATATACCACTCATAGGGGTTTGCTCTCAAATTCTGAGAGGCATAGGTCTTGACAATATGGTATAGGTTCAGAACAACTTTTCTTTCATCAAGGTGAACTACATATTGTTCAGTAGATGTTCTTGGCCCCATATAGTTACCCGATTCATTCCTTTTGTTTAAAGATCTTATTCTTAAAGAGACATTTTCCTTTTGCTTGTCTTAGACTTTGAAAAAAAACTTCCATAGACTCAGTTCCTCATCTAGAAAGCCACACTTTAGACAAAACAAGCCACTTGATTTCTTATCAATCTGGCTACATTGCTTAATTACATTCTTAGATCTTATTTATTTGGATATTTTTGCCGGTAGTTTCATTTGTTAGAATTTACAAAATCAAGGAATCAAAGTCCAATCATGGTTACACCTCATAGGTTACATTTCCCGTAAATATATCCACATGGTCGTAGTTTTTTTTTTCAAAAGAAACTTTTGGCAAACCAGTCTTAGTTGTCTACCTCATTAGCTTTTGGCATAAGGCAAGATAGATCCCTCTTCCACACCACCACAAGTAGCACCTTGGATACATAGGAGGGAGCTCTCTGTCCTCGCCACCATCACTCTCGCATGGAGCGACTACAAATCATGTCAGTATAGTGGCCTACATGGAAATGCACATACAATGTCAATACCATAGGGGACCCATAGCTATGGACAGTCGGAGGCCATGCTAGATTGTCAATCTAGGTGAATCAAACAGGCCAAATGCAATGAGAACATACATATGAGCTCACGCACTAACCTATGGATAGTAATTGATGATATGCTAATGAGATGCAATCCCAATTAACATCCTATGACAAGTCATGAATACCTAAGCTACCAATACTCTATCCATGCCTTCAGAATCACCAAATGTGGAGAAATCATAATTTAGATGCACGACAAAGGTAGAGAGCATGAATGTAGATCTACAAGGATTCAGCACACTAAACCATGATCCCTATGCACACGTGTAAGAAGGTTATCCCTAAGACTTGGTCCAAATCCGACAGCATTTCAATACCAAAACAAGCATGTGACACAATCGCGTATCACACAAAAATGTGTAAAATGACGATTTGGTCTATATCCTCATTCTACTAGTCGCAAGGATCCCATATGTGGTCTTATGTCAGAAAATGGTGTTTTCTACTAGCGGCTACGGCCATAGATAGATCGCACACACACACGATGACTACGATATACACACAAACTCAAATGATGCACGGAGCACATCAACATCAAGCAAACACATTAAAGAACACATGCATGAATGCTCACTATAAAATACTCACTTGTTTGCGCATAGTAAGTGCTAGAAAATCACCACAAACTTTGACGAGCTCAACTCTTCAATTCTCCTCAAAACTTGTACAAGAGAATGGTCCTTTGAAATTACAAAGTGCCGGTATATATACCCAATAGTTTTGGCTCAGAGTATATAATCCCTACACTATTAGAGGCTCCTAGTATATCTCATATTTACAAATTGGAAGCCGTATTAGCCCCTGAATTACAAAATTGATGGGATTTTTATATACAAATGACAATTTTTGCCCACAACATTTGGCTTTGTAGAACTTGGCGAAACATCTCCCCCCCACCTAATTCGGTTTCCATCCTCGGACACTGTAGTAGTGCCCTTGGTCTTCAAAATTGTGGGTAGCGATCTTCAAAAAAAAGGTTTTCATCTGAAAGGACCACGGGAGAGGGCATAGCTGGAAGCTTTGCGAACCTCCTTTTGGCGTATGAATTCCTCATGTTGGCGTATCACCTTATGTATGGGATCGTCTTCTTTTGGTAGACTGTCAACCTGGAACCACCGCGTGAAGTGGGGTCCATCCTATCTAAACAAGCATGCAATTTAACTGATCATTAGCATTTGAACTTCTCCAAAGCCCTGTTTTGTGGGTTAGCCTTAGTAGATGTGCATGTTAGCGAGTTAATAGGCTGTACATGATGAGCTTCCCTTCATTGGATACACTTAGCTGAGCCCAGGTGTTGCGAGTCTGAAGCCTGTTTGACACTATTTTTGCTCATAATTTGCACATTACTTATCCATCTGAGATGAAATTTGTACCCTTGGATTGCTGAAGATGGTACATCAAAACCATGGGGTCAAATTTGCCCCTGCTTACAATTTTGACACAAACGCATTTTGCAATTTTGAGCATAGGAGCATGTTCCCCCATCTGTCTTGAGTCCTAAAATGCCTTTCTTTTCTTGTTTGAAGTCTTTCCTTGCTCTGAAAGGCCGTTTCCAGCTCCAACTCTGACGGATTAAATTTTGGCTTTTCCCCTAGCAAATCTTGTCCAACTTTGAAATAAAAAATAGCCTTGAGTTGTCCAATGTATGCACAAGCCAGCCATATAATGTCAAATTTCATCTTTCTGACATTTCTGACACAAACGCGTTTGTGTCACTTTGGCCTATTTTTGCATTTTTGAGCTTGACATCTGCTGTTACATGTGTCCTACATGCTATGGCTCAAATTTGGTAGCTTTTGGATATTTGTACCCCCTTCAAACATCAATTTTTGCGTTTCTGAGCACTTTTTTCCAGTTTTTGGCGATTCTGGCATTTTTTGAGGTGGCAACTTGGCCTTTTTTGAGGTGGTAACTTGGAAATTTTCACATCATTAGTTCCACCTGTTGTTAGATCTACCCTCCCATGTGTTCGGATGTGAGTTTGCATCCCTGGATCTTAGTAGATCTAAGAATTTGTGCTTTGGAGCATTCTGAGCAAAACTGGCATTATCTGCTACTCCGCTTGTCACATCTCACATGCAAACACACTTTGAAGATCCCCAGGATATGCTAGACCTGCTGGTGACTTGACCGGCTGAGTCTGTACATTATTTGGGTTTGGCGTTTGAAGACCGTTCTCTTTTGTGATCTTGCCTTGATTTTTTATGAATTTTTTTAAGAAAAAGGCTAAAAATATAAAAAATTACTAGAAAATTCCAAAAAATATTACCTACTCATTGAGGGTGGCTTGAAGCCGCTCAATGCACTCTTGTTTGCTTGGGGCTGTGAGGATCAAGGCAAAAGTTGGTCGATTCATGGCAGGGGTTTGTAGATATTTCCCCTTGAATGTGCTTAATGAAAGAGTCCTTAGTGAAAAGGGTGTACCTTGGATTTGTTGGCAGCATTGACTATGAGCCTCATGAGGCAAAACTCATGGCCGAATGATCATCATTGTATGGTGAGGGCAGTTGGGACAAACAAGTCTCGGTGGCTTTGAGTGTGAGCACAAAATGATTGGGGACTCTTGTACAACAAATTGGCACATAGAAGGTGGCGACTCTTAACCATGCTAGATGACATGTTAGTAGAGAAGAGAGTGAATGGAAGTAATTGGGTGGGTAGGGCCACTCTTTGATGCTATGAGGTGGCAAAAACACTTCCACCACATGTATTACGGAGGATGGGTGACACCCGCTAGGGTGTACTAGTCAGCAATGTTGTGTTTAAGTGCAATGCCTAGTGTTGTATACAAAGCACTATGCCAAGCCCAATGCCTTGTAACAACCTTTCGTATTTTGTAAATAAACAAACCCAATGCCTAAGTTAAAAAAGACAATGCCTAAGTTAACAAAGCTTAATGCAAAACCTTGTAACTCATCAGTGAGGCAAACAAACCCAATGCCTAAGTTAAAAAAGACAATGCCTAAGTTATCAAAGCTTAATGCAAAACCTTGTAACTCATCAGTGAGGCAAACAAAGCAATACACTAATGTAAACCCTTGTAAACTAGGCATTGAGGAGACACAATCCTAAAATCATGGCACCACTTTTTTATGGCATGAATTATAGGGAGATGTCCACTTCACTTGTGGGAACTAGGCGACCACGCAAGAAATAGTTATAGGGTGTTAATACAAATTGGAACTCACATGAGCCCATAAAAATTTATGCATGGTACAACATAAATGTCCTGTGAGCCCAATCCATGATCATAAGATTATGCACTGCAAACACTCCCCCCTTCCTAGTCTGCGCATGTCCTCAAGCGCGGCCTCAAGTCTGCAAAACAAGCGATGATAGTGAAGAAAAATGCCAAGAAGAAAAAACTCCCATGACATAACAACAATAGCAAGCAAGGTGAACATACAAGTGCAAGGCTGGTTTGAATTTTAATAATGTGCAAAAATAATGGAGCAATAATCCTAGTCACAAATGAAACACAATTAAAGACCTTTCTCATAAAATTCTTTGTACTTATAATGTTTAAGGTTATAACCAAAGTCTCATGATCTTGTGAATGGTGGGTGAGTCACTTAGTTGCATTCTACCTTTTAACAAAAGAAGATGATGATAAGAATCATGTTCCATGACAACCCTTTAGTTTTGGTCATTTTAGAGTGTTGTGTTGTTTTGAGTGCATATGTAACCAGAATATAAATCCCATGAAAGTGAAAGCATCGGCCAACAAGGATCCTACCAACACAAGTCATAGCGAGATATCCCTATTTATAAAATGTAACCAAAATGTACATCCCATGAAAGTGAGAGCATCGGCCCCTCGTAACCAAGGGTCCTGCCAACACAAGTCATGGTGGCGAGATAACTCTGTTAGTCACATGTGCCTTTTTTTTTTATAATAGTGGGTCCATTCCAGGGAGTTCAAGGCTACGGCTCCATGGTATCTAAGCATCACAAATCCTACCAAAAACATCGCAAGGCAATAGACACCACATACCAATGTTCTTGTCTAAGTTTTTGTGTTTTAGGTTTGTTTGTGTTCGACTAAATGGAAATGTAATGGAACAAATGAATCCTAGCACACTCCTTAACATTAGAAAGAGGAATGCAGATAGTAATAACTCAGATATGCACAAATCCTAAGCTCTTGGCATACTCCATCAACATATTTAATGCAAAGCCCTCACCTCAAAAGATTTCCACTATGTAGACAAAACAACTAGTACTAGAACCCTATTTTTTTTGACACACAATAAAACTAAAACCAGCATCTGAGGTGTGATCGTGTAGCAAAATAGAACAATGAAAATCACACTCAACAAAAAAGAAAAAGAATTGAATACACCTGTATTTGGAAGCTCGAAGATGTAACTTTTTGCCTGTGCAATCATAGCGGGAATTCATCTTCTTGCACACACGGACAATTGCCTGCACTCCCCCCTTCCTATCGAATGTCTAGACCGTTGGGAAAGTAGTGAAAGAGGAACATTGAAAATACCACTGAACTCTATCTCATTGGAGCTGTAAATTACTAAAACTAGAAAAGAAAAACAAGCAAAAAACCAAAAAAGTGGGTGGTGCCAAAATCACCAGATTTAGCCAAGGGAAAAAAACCCAAAAGGAAAAAAATCACCTTATCTTCTGCTCTTATTCAAAGTGTGTCTATCTATTCCGAGAATGGAATTTCATTTTCATTCACATCCCCATTCCTAGGTGGTTATCATCAACAATCTTTGGTTCCATAGTCAAACCTGTACAAAAACCTTCCTGTGGTGTAGATGGTAATGGAAGAAGTGCTTCATCACTAAAATAAGGCAGCATTGGTTCTATGGGAAGGTTAAGTAGACAATGCCGATTTTGGAATTGCTCAATATAGGTGCTCATCGTGATCCAAAATTGACATGTTGAGACTGGGGGAAGAAGGGCTTGCAAGATAGGTGGTCGCAAGTCATTTATGCAAGTATCTCTCTATTGTTATGCTTGAACCTCCTCAGGTAATCTACGTTGATTTGGTCCTTGCTCTGGTACTCTCATAGCAAGAAGGTTATGGTATTGGGGTGTAATTCCCAGAATTTGTTTCATTAAGCCCGTGCCATATCGTCAAAAGTAAGTGCAGCATAGCCAACAAATGTGTGAAGCTTCCCCTAATACTAGTCGTGCACACTCTTGACAATAGGGAAACAGATGATGCTGTTGATAGAATAAAGTGACAAAGTGATGCCCACAACAAATTTCACCTAGGGGAGCATAAAAGTACCTAGAGTGAGTTTGAAAAGGAGGAGCACTATAACCCCCGCGATGTTCAGATTGAGTACTATCAGGGTCTATGCATGGTCGACATGTATCTCGCCTCAAGAGGTATTTGGGCGGCATAGAAAAATGAAATTTAGAAACTTCAAGCTTTACAAACTCATATCCATCAATACAATCCTTATAAAAAACAGTGGAGATAAGATCATCCCTTTCTTAAAAAAAACACCATCCTATAAAGGCATAAGGAATCAAATTAGTAAAAGTGAGACTATTCAAACACTGATCTACCAAAGAGCTTCAATTGTAGTGCTAATGCCTTATCTTTGGTTTTGGGTATGTCCTTTTTAAGAGCTGGGAAGGATAGCAATTGTCGAGGAATTTGAGCAAGATAAGAGGATTTAGGCAGTGAAGTGCTAGAATCTAAGCCCAATGGAGAACCATGCAAAGTTGGATTTTTCTTAAGTACATCAGTTGATGATGGAAGTGTGTAACAAGGAGAAGTTGGGATAACTGGTGATTCAATACATGTTTGGGGAAGGTCAACACAAGGAGATTCGTAGGTGCTATCACAATCACCTATTCTATCTTGAAGAGGTTGTGTTGATTTCTTTCGCACCCACCAATACACTCTTTTGGCTCTAGGAAACCATGGCATTTGGGAAGCCAAAGTGCTGTTGCACCCTCATAATAGCCCTGTGCTTTAAGAATGTGATTTGGGACCCAATCATTAGGGCCAAAAACGGCTAGAAAAGGGCTGTTTGTTAATCCAAGGATTAAGAAATTATCCAATTGTGAATTGACACGTATACAAAAGTATGGCATTCTTGTCTCCTCCAAATGTCTTCTTAACGGTTCTATTTTAGTGGCGAACGGCTAAAACGGCTAAATTTAGCCGTTTACGATGGCCAACATTAAAGTTTGGGTCCAAAATAGTGACATCATGTTCCATTTTTTATTTCAAAAAATCAAGCATTAAGATACGAAATCCCCTTTTCAGGCCTTGAAAACAACGCTATTAATGACAAAACATCAGACGTCTACTTTCCGCCTTCCTTTCATTTTGGCATATGGTTTATTCTTTCTTCTTTGCACTTTCAAAAGATTCACTATTCAAAAGATTCACTATTCAAAAGATTTACTATTTTTCTCTTATCTGTGAGCTTCTATGGCGTCCTCACGTCGTCCTTCTCATAATATTACTTCTTGTGATTTTCATAACACGAGAGAAGATGGTGTTTGGAAACCCATGTCTTTTCGTGTGAATGATTGGGTAACAATGCTTCCCTCTTGCAAAGGTGCCCACAGGGTGAAAAGAACCAAGCGAAATGAAGTGAAATCCCATTGGAAAGGTCGTGTTCTTGCATTCAAAGTGACCGACAATGGCTGGCTTGCAAAAGTTCAACATGTCTACATGGCCAAAGACATGGTGTTGAACTTGGATGAACATCCAATTCTCCATTCTTACTGTAATTCAACAAACCTTTATCTATTTGACACAACACAATATTTCTCTTTCTGATATATTTGTTGTTTGTTTCATTTCAGTTATCTTTCCGTCAACAGCTGTGGAGTGGCAGCCTGTTGAGAGCTTAAGTGGCACATTCAAGGCAATTCACAAGGGGATTGCAGATGTCATGTACGCAGACAAACCACCTTCATTTTACAAATCAGTGGATTTATTTGTGTATTTTGCAGAATACAGGGTTCCATCAAGAGAAGGTGTTCATGGAGAATTGTATGACATACCTATTCCCACAATAATGTCACTAGAATGGGAAGTTCCTGATCCAAATACCATAACAAGCTTCAAATCCAAAATCAAAGATGATATTCTTAAAGCAATGTCTCCTGGAAGGATTTCAAGAAGGATTAAACTTCAATGGTTCTTGCCTATACATGTCTTTGTGGCATGTTTCAGAACAATGGAATTGGAGAGGACAAGAACGATGTGGCTTAATAGAAGACTATCTCTGACTGATCTGGACACTGTACTTGGAGAAGGATGGAGTACCAAGGAAACTTTTCATATGGGGGACAATATCAGTTGTAGAGTAAGCCCAAATTCTTTGTCCATCTCATACCAACTGTGTCGCCAATCCTTAGTTTTGGGCTATGACTATAGGAGATGGAAAAGCAAGCTTGGTAGTTGGGTCCCTTTGGACTCTGAAGAGAATTGTCCAGAGTTTGAATTTAACATCATAGTCCATCCATTCATAGATCCTAGGAAACTCATAGTAACATCAAACTGGCGACTACAACATGTTAGAGAGTCGCTTGAGTTTCTGGATGAAATATCACCTGAATATAGATTCAAAGTAGATGATATTGTTATCCGTACAAGGATGGAGAGTGTAACCTCATGCATCACATGTCTCCCCCCAAAAAAAGTTGTATTTGAGCCACTTGCAAGGGCAAGTTTGTATAGTTGAAAATGATAATGTAATCAATATATTCTGCTAGATTTCGTCTCGTCTTCTTCACAAAATTGGGCTTCAAATTGTTCGCGACACAAAACAAGGTTTAACAGATTGATATCAAATTATTGATACAGAATTTTACAGAAAATTAACCCAAAAACTGTGTTCATATGGACAAAATGAACAAAACAAATACAATATGTGGAATCACTCTGCAAAATCAACTTTCCTTTTGGCATGAGATGACCCTGCATCTTTAGAGAATCTTTCTCTCTTCTGTTTGCTTCGATCAAATTTTGCTGATTGAGGTTCTAGTTCTGGAGTTTTCAGCACTTGAGGTGTTGGAGAGGAAGACTTTAGAGTGGATTCCCCTAATGGTGGTAAGTTGGGCTCCTCTTTTAGACCTTCACGTGTTGGCGAGGGAGATTTGGCAGTGGGGTCTGGTTTTGGAGAAGATTCTTTGGAGGTTGGCCTTGGAGACTTGGCAGTCTTCTTGGGGAACTTGAACAAGAAATTAAATGGAGAGCCAACATTTGCCCTCTTACTACCTTTGTTGGACAAACGACGCTTCTGAATTTTAAATTTCACTGGTGAGTGAAAAGGAAGACCTTTAGCAGCACTCCTCTCTTTGACAGGGGTCTTCTCTTTGATAGGTGTCTTCTCTTGAGCTGGAGAAGAGCTCTTCTCTTTGGTAGGAGGACTAGGGATCTTCTCTTTGATAGGTGTCTTCCCTTGAGCTGGTGAAGAGCTCATCTCTTTGACAGGAGGACTGGGGGTCTTCTCTTTAGCAAGTGGGCTAGGGCTCTTCTCTTTAACAGGAGGGGTAGGGATCTTCTCTGTAGCCTGAGGGATCTTTAATTTAGAATGGCTCTTCTCTTTAGAATGGCTCTTTTTCCCCTTGGAAGACTTGCTCTTGGAAGGGCTCTTCTTTCTCTTCTTCTTCTCTTTGGCAGAGGTCTTTTCCTTTTCTTTGCTTTCCTTCTTCTCCCTTTTCCTTTTCTTTGAAGTTGTATCCTTGGATCCAGGTGGGAAGGGAGAATCAGGATCATATGGATTGATGGATCTGCTCAAAACCATGGACACTGCCTTCTCCCTTACCCAACTTACCCAAGAATCTGAATACTCATGCAACTAAGACAAAAGAAAATAAGAAAGTAAGAAAACAGGTCAATGTATTCACTAAATCAATCAATGGTTTTTATTCATGAACTTACAGGAAGTGTTGTCATTCTGAACCTTGACTCAAGAAATCTCCAAGCATTAGCAAGAACCATCCATCCACAAGATGTTGAGTCTTTTTGCAAGGGAACTTCCTGATTGAAGTACTTAAAATCTTCAAGTTTGTAGTCTACATAGGTAGAGGCTAGAAAACTCAAGATAAGTTTGGCAGCACTGCAAACAAAAAATTTTGAAGGTCAACCAAATAATTGAAATCATAAAAGAAATTTGAGGGTCAACACATGGCAAAATTGATTCTTACATTTTACTTCTCCCATGGATGGATGCCAAAGAGTTCATAAAGATCACATCTCTATCCAATAGATTGATAATAATAAGACTCCAATGGCCTCTGTGATAATATGAATACTGAAATTAGTAATGAAAACTGTCATGTCTATAATAGGCAAAAGGTAATTGAGAATGAGTCTTACACTTCAACATAAGGGTACACAATGTAATTGCAGGTAAGCATATCAAAGTTTTTGAGAAAACTTGCTAGATCCCCCTGCCTATTGAAAAGGCACTGTGTAATAAGGGGATCAAGAATTGTCACTTGCACAGCCATTGATTCATGAAGATCCCTCATAAGACATCTGGATTCACAAACAAAACATGTCAACAAAATATGGTTCCTGGGAAATTCAACAAAAAAACAAAAGCAAATCCCTACAAACCTCAGGCAGATGAAGAGGACTGTGTCAGATATCTCAATATTAGGATTCACAAGCATGCTTGTGTCCTCAGGGGCAATGTCACAATACACTTCATCTTCTCCAGGCATGGACACATCTACTATCATCTGACCTGTCACATTCTTATAAAGCTCTGAATTGGAAGAATGGAGAATCTCAGCTTGCTGAGAAAGAAGTGCATCCTCTGAAATTTTCTCTTGCTCTCTCTCTTTTTCAACTTCTTCTTTGATATCTTGAGCTTTTCTTGTATCATAAGGATGAGAAATATCTTCAATAACAACAGAATGCTTGGGTTGCCTTGCTGGAGGGATATTGAGAATTTCAAAAGCTCTCATATCTTGACTTGGAATAGGCTCCAAAGCTTTGTCAAACTTATATCTAAGTCTGGACACCAGCACAAAATCTTTGCTCATAAGAGTGATCCTATGAGCGAATGCAGCAGCAATGTAGCCATCATTCATAAAGTCAATTAAAAAATCTTCAGCAGCCTCTTGAAGACACATGAGGGCCTGGGTTTCCCATCTAACTTTCTGAAGATATGTGTTTCTCATTTTACCAACCAACCTTTCTGATATATCCTTGACAACCCGTGTAAATGGGAGTCGAGGGATGAGGAGACTTGTAGATTTCTGTGCTGCTCTTATCTCTCTTAAGGACTTCACCTGATAATTCAATCTCTTTCTTGCTGTCGCCCTCGCACGAGGCTTTGGAAGGGGCTTTTCCTGTTCGGAAGGACCTGGCTTGTCTTCAGCTTTTTCAGTCTCCAATGGTGGGTAAACTTTCCTTGCAGTCTGCTTCATCCTTGCCATTGAAGCTAGAAAAGGAGACCAGATCACGCGATTTGTATTATAGGACAAAAAAAGGAAGTAGCCCGAACGAAGCGATGAAGGGATTCCAAAGATAATGGATGGTGATTATCGCTTGATTCGGGCAAGAAGTAAAAATTCTAAAAATCCCGAACGAAGCGATGACGAAAATCCGGGAGGTTTGGATTTGTCTTATCGCTTGATGCGGGATGGAGAAAAAAAATGAAGACCCGCACGAAGCGAAGTGGGAAATCCAAGTGGATCGGATGTGAGCAATCGCTTGATTCGGACAGGGAATTGAGAACGCTTGATATGGGAAAAGGTAGCCTGATTTCGCTTGATACAGTGACGGAGAAAAAAATGAATATTTTTAACAATATTAACTATTTATACCTCGGATATGTCGTACAAAGTACCGTTGAGTGCACGTGGTATGTAATCATTGTTGCCACGTGGCATAAACGGTCACTATTTAATGTCTTTTAGTCACGCGCTTTTAAAATTTTTCCCCAGTTTTGGACCACTCGTTTGCGTCAGATCAAGCTGTGCACCGTTTTCTCTTCCAAACCCTATTTTGCAAAAATCAGAATTAATTTGGAGACCTTGAAATTGTCAAATCCCGCACCAAGCGATAGAGTCATTCCAATTTTTTTGGACCTTTCATTTTCGCTTGGTTCTGGCACATCAGAATTTTTCAGGCATGAGTAAAGGTGTTGCGGGTCGACATGAGCTTGTTGAAGAAGGCCCAAGTGAGAAGCTCTTGAATGCTATTTTGCAAGATGGTCATGATATGAAGGTATACTTTGATGCAGTGGAGATTTTCAATCCAAGGTTTTCTCTTTCAGATGTTTTGTTGAAGCTCAAGGATATTCTTGAAGATGAGTACAACCAATTTGAAATGTCAATTCAAGCTCATTGTTTACGTGTCGGAGACCATGATTTTTGTCACCTTACAGATTTTACACAGCTATCTGTGGAGAAAGCCAAAGTAACAAAGAGGTTCAGTAGGTTTTCAAATAGAACTTCTTTCACATGCCCTTCATCCATTTCTTGTCCTATCCATAAAAAACATTGCAACCTTGTCCCCAAGGATGTCTCCTTTCTTTTCTTCCTATTTTTGAAAGCAGAAATACAGGATAAAGAGCAACAACCAGAAATTGATGCAGAGAATGAGGAAGAAAACTTAATTGTCACCACAGTTTCAAAGTTAGAGAAATGTGAAATTTTAGAAGAGGAAGAAATTGATGTTCAAGCTGAGGAGAGAGAAAGTGCAAATCTTGATGTTGCAGAATTTAGGGCTTCCACTATTACTGAAGAGCCTTCAGAGGTAGCAAGTATATCTGAATCCTCTGTTACTCTTCCAAACCTTCCTTTCTTTTATATCAATGAGAAAGATTTTATTCCTCTTTCCTATCTTCAATGTCTCTTCAATATCAGAGAAGACTACTGTATTGCAGCAATTTCAGAAGCTTGTGAAGTGGCCAAGGACTTTATTGATACAGAAGTAGAGCCAAAGGAAGAGTTTTTGGCACTTGATTTGCAAACATCTGACAACTCATTTATCCCTGCTCTACTGATGCACTTGCCTTGTGCCTTAAAAAAATGGAAGAGGGGAAACCTTCCTTGAGTGATGAGGATTTTGAGGACAGGCTCATTGAGTTAGGTATTGAGTCTTTTGGCAGAGATTTCAAGCTTCAGGCAGATTCTGATAAAGTGGAAAGGGTTGGCTCTTGCAACTTGATGAAAGACGAAGGAGTAATTGAGGATGAGTTGCAGAAGGTAGCTTCCATTTAATCCTTTGTTTAATGTTATTGTGATTGTAATTTTTTTTTAATTGAGGTTTTTGTCTTGCAGATTGAATTGCTTGATAAGGATGATTTCCTGGCAAGAGCTAGAGGCACCAGAGTGAAATCTACAGAAACAAGGTCAAGAAGGCCTTCATCTGCTCTCATGCACTACTTGCCTACATTGGACAAGGCTGTGTTCTATGCATTCCACATGAACTTCTCTGAAGATGCTGAGTTGCCAATATTTGCCTTCAAGGTGTTGTCAAGGTTTATGGGATATACTCCCCTTCAAATAAATGCTAACAAGGTTTTGCTTCTAGAGAGAGCTGCTGCTCTTAGAATCTTTGGATATGCTGCAGGTTTCAATGCCTCAAGAGCAGGGTACTTTCTTTGCTACTCTAGCTATGCAGCTGCAGCTGAGGTGTCAGATATCAATCTCCTTGGAGGTTATAGAAGGAGAAAATTTTTGAGATACAGAGGTGACATGCCAAGAAGTCCCAAGAGAATCAAATACTAATGTACACAATATTTTGCAAGGACCAACTTTATTTCAGCAAAACTTTTTGTTAAAGGTACAAATGTGTTAGTAATCATTAGTCTCTTTCTTGAGTTGTTGGTGTAGTTTCAGATTGCTGGGTCTTTGATCTCATCCTTTGTAATTGCCTCCTGTAGAACCAATTGAATAATTCGTTTAGTGCATTGCTTCTTCTTTGTCCACCTCCTCCTCTTCGGGTACATCTAAAAAAGGAAGTTCTCGCTTGATAATGAGACTTTTCCAATCCTTGTGTATTCCATGTTGCAAGTGGTCCTTCTGTAGCAAAATATGGTCCATGCAAGTAAAGAATATGCTACAAAGAAAATTTTTGTTAGTACATTTAAGAAATTTCAAGTAATAAGTCTGGACACACCAATATATAACTGTTTTGATAAGTCTGAATACTCACCAAGTAATAAGTTATGTCTTTTTCTCCCCAGGCATCTGTGATAGCTTTGATCAAAAGCTTTATTGTGTTTTTGAAATCATCTGCATAAGTATTTGAACCAACTTGTTGTCTAAGGACTTTGAAAAAATTGTCGAGTTTTTTCCAAACTTCCATACGTTTGTTGGCTACATCTGGTCTACTTTTGACATTTGTGGTGATGACACACAGCTGTTTCCAACAGTTCCACATTGCGTTGACTTGTTTGGTGTCATGGTTGCTCAAAAATCTTCTCGCTTTTGCTCCTCCCATTGAAACATCTTGCAGAACATCACCTGTTCCTCCAGAAAGAACAGGATCTTTTTTAAGATGCACTTCCCCACCATGAAAACCCATTTGAGAGAGCAAGGCTTTGCACTTTTCTATGCACTCATCTGCAAGTTTAGTCGGCTTAATAGAATATGCATAGTCCAGATGAAGTCTGAGCAATTTGTCCAAGATTCTTATCTCTGCATGCAGTGTACATATATGCACATTTTTCAAATGTATTGGTAGAATTGGATCCCATATTTTAACAGAAGTTGGATAATCGACAATATTCACATTATTTCTGGATGGTGGTTTTCCAATCTCATTTTCTGCAAGCCATTCTTTTGTCCCTGTGCTTGCCATGCAATAAAGACATGGATATTTGGTATTTGCTCCTCCACATACACCAAACATACACTTCAATGCCTTGAGGTCGGCACTCAAATGCCATTCCACAATGAAATCACCTATGTCATCAACATGAAGGTGTTCACCAGTATTCTGGCTCTGAATAACTGAAGGAATGTCTGTTTTTGAGAAGAGCCACTTTAATGTTTCATGACTCTCTACTGGTACCTGAGCTGATCCAATCCACCATAGCTCCATTTCTGATTGAGTTTTGTGGTATGGAGAATCAAGCTTACCCTGACTATAGTCCAATGCTTTATTCATTAGGGATATAGATATTCTTTCCATTTTTTGACACTTTTGGATTTGAGCTTCATCTAATTTTAAAACAAATACAAGTTTTCCTTCACAATCTATTTCTCTTATGTTGTAATATCTCACCATAAAAGATTGGACTTTTCTAATGTTCATCCAAATATTATTATAAACGTTGTATTCAAAAGATGATTTTTTTTTTTGTCTCTCATATGGCATTGTTCCCTCAATATGGAAATACTCTCCGAAATGATTAGAAATTTCCTCATTTAACATAGTTCTATATTTTCCAACATTGTGAGGTCTAGGCAACCCAAAAGCTTTGATTTTGTAATACTTAAGGACCCTGAACCAGGTTTTAGAGATGGCTCTGTATCCCTTTCTACTCACTCCCACTGTGTCACAAACTTCTTGCATTTGGGAAGGCTGGACTAATAAGTCCATATCTTTTAATAGATGTTGAAAGACCAGTTTTTTTTGAGTTTGATTTTCAGGAAGTTCTAAAAGTTTCAAGATATCCGACCTATTCATAAGCTCATTCAAAAATCTCACCCTTTCCTGAGCATTAGACATGTCAAATCCTAGAAGGTTAGTAACATGATCTCTTACAAGTTTTAACCTTTTTTTTCTTTGTCCAGATCTCTCTGTTAAGTTAACTACATCCCGCATTCGTTTTACCCGTGCTCTTAATCCTATTGGAGTTTCTTTTAAGGATTTCAATTGATCATTTTCTTGTTTCAAAGACACTATTTCGTTTTCAAGTTCTAAAATTTTTGTTGCATTCAAAGATGAAGTATTTTGAAGATATGTAGTATATTCTGCATAATTAATATGTGATTGAGATAGTCTTGAACTATAACCAAGTAAGCCATCCTCCCCATCACCAACAAATCTAATCAAATCATGTGGTGTGTGAAAAGAAGGATACCTTCCTGTTTTGGGATCCGGTGGATATAGACTTCCATCTGTCCATAGGTCAATATGCTTCTTTCCTTCGTTGCGAAGATGTTGAGCTTCATTTGCACATGATAGGGATCTTTGGTAGACACTCCGTGTAGTTGCATACTCTTGGTTGAGCTTGATGTTCAAATGAAACTTTCGATTAGATGTATCACTCATTACTAACCGAGCAAAAAGTATAAGCAGAGCTATTAGATCATGAGAGACACAGAAGAATGAGAATGAGATGTAGCTTGTGAAATTTTTAGAGAAGCAGAGGAGTGATTTTTTTGGAGAATGGATAAGAGCGCGTTTGGAGAGAATGGTCATTTTGCCACGTAGTCACTATAAGAGGACAAATTTCGAGACGAGCCATTAAAGAGTAGCATGAAAACGATCTATTTTTTAAGATTTTAAAATATGCACTTAGTTACGTATTCAGTCAGATAGATACGCTTTAAATACCCAAAACGGCGAAATTTGGAGCCGTTTTGACCGTCAACATTCTACTAATTAGCAAGTTAGCGAAATTCCTTACACAGCCCATTTTGAGACGTTTTTGGCCCTAATGGAGTAACAATATGAGGCTTAGGCTTGGAAAAGATATGCTTTTTAGGAGGTTTAGCAACTAGGCCAGATGGTATAAGTTTGTACGCATCTTTGGGTAGCCAAATTGACATTACCTTCTTGCCTGGCCTTCTTTGAGCAGTGACTAGAGTAGTTGGAACATGCCAGCCATGGCCATCACTTGAGGACTCATCGATTATCCACATCATTTGTCTTGGAGCTTGAAGAGCAGATGTTGAAAGTGGGCTGTGTAAGGTAGAACTACCTCCCTTTTGACATGATAAAACTTGTGGAGCAGCGGATCCCAAGATGCAATCAGAATCAATTTGCAACTTGTATTGTCTATTCTTCCAATCTAATGAACAATTAGTAGCACTTAACCATGATCAACCAAGAACAACCTCTACCACCACTGCCTTGGCCACATCAAAAGGGAACTGACATCTGGTGACCCTGAATGGACATCATAATGACACATTTTCCCTCTATAGGGTTATCTTCACCTGAGAAGCTTCGTAACTCAATAGGAATGTGCACAAGTGTTGGTTGTCCCAAGGCTACCCATGTGTCAAATGAGAGAACATTATAATCTGCACCAGAGTCAATTAAGGCAGAAACAAAGTAGGTAGTCTCATGAAGATGAAGACACGCTTGAATATTGACAGGATCAACATATTCTTCATCAATAGCCACAGTAAGGTCAACACAAAAGCCTTGATACGCTCCTTGGCTTTTGCAACTCTAGCTTTAGCTTCTTCTTGAGCCTGACGTTTAAGTAGCTCATGTGCTTCTTTTCGTGTGTGTGCAGCATGCATTTGTTGAAGCATGGCTTCAATTAATGGTTCATTGTATTTCTTGAGACGACTTCCATTAATGAAGTTAAGCATTTGCTCACCTTCTAGTGTCTCTAAACGCACTGCACCACTAGGAGTAAGCTCATTGATCACAAATGGTCTTAGGCCACGTTTCTTGAGCTTTCGCTTATGTTTCTTAAGTGTCTTTTCTAATTCTTCCTGGGGGACTATCACATCATCAAAATCAGAGTCCCATCCATCTTCCTTATCAGCATCATTAGCAGATTCGAGTGTTAAATCCTCCACTGAGACTTCCTCTACATGCAATGCTGTTCGATGCATCCCCATAGTACAAATCATCTAGAAGGTCACGTGGTTGTACCATTCGTACAGGTATATGAAAAGATGCAGGGGGGAAGAGAGCTTGAGCTCTTGCAAGCACACACACACACTCACAAAACCCTAATAGAGAACACACAAGGTGAGAGGCTGAAAATCTTCTTCTTCTCTACTCAACACTCAACACACCATATACAAGAAATAAGAGTACACAACCAAATACATACACGGGTTCTCTATAGTGTGAACCCGACTAAATGAGCTGGCGCTATAACTATGCCAGTCTCTAGAGTGGCTGTCACACAGCCTGTCATCCCACTGGCCGCATATCACCCAAGATCTCACCAACCATGCCAGTGGTGTAAGTGCGGGGCCTATCCCCCAGGCGGGTCATCAGTGTCCACCGCCTCACTAGAGCTCGATATCTCAACACTCCCCCTCGAGCTCAACTCCATCTCATGTACACCAAGTGAAGCCCTGAATCTGCGGAGCTTCTCTGTACCCAATGCTTTGGTGAAGATGTCAGCTACCTGATCCTCTGTGCTGACATAAACAAGGTCAAGGTCTCCTGCCAAGACCTTCTCTCTGACGAAGTGGTAGTGGACCTCTATGTGCTTCGTACGAGCATGAAAGACTGGGTTCCTGGCCAACTGTATACTACTAATGTTGTCACAGAAAATGACAACTTGTCTATCCACTGATAGACCCAAATCTGCAAGTAGCTTTCTCAACCAAGCTACCTCACATGCTGCCATAGCAGCTCCTCTGTACTCGGCCTCTGTACTCGATAGAGCAACCGTAGGTTGCTTCTTGCTGCTCCAAGTCACAGCAGCACTCCCCAAAGAAAACATGAATCCACTGGTAGATCTTCTATCTGAGATACTACCAGCCCAATCAGCATCTGTGTACCCATGTACACATATCTCTGTCCCAGTATCATAGAATAGTCCACAATGCAAAGTAGACCTCACATACCTCAGTATGCGTCTCACTGCATCCAAATGCGGTTTCCGTGGAACCTGCATAAACTGACTCACCAACCCAACAGCATAGCTCAAATCTGGTCTGGTGATCGTCATGTAGATCAAACTTCCTACTATGCGTCTGTACATAGTAGGATCCTCCAAGATCTCTCCTGAATCTGCACTCAACTTGCCATTCTGATCCAATGGCACAGAAATAGGCTTACAGCCTGTCATACCATACTTGGACAACATGTCCAAGCCATACTGTCTCTGCAGTAATCCAATACCATGTGGTGACCTAATCACCTCAATGCCCAAGAAATATCTGAGCTCCCCCAGATCCTTCATCTCGAACTTCTGTCTAAGCAAGATCTTTACATCAAAGATCTCTGCATCATGGTCCCCCGTAATGATCAAGTCATCTACATAGATGACAACAAGCACAACTCCTCTATCACCATGTCTCACATACAATGAGAAATCTGCATTGGCTACATGAAAGCCAATAGTGACAAGATATTCAGAAATCTTGTCAGACCATGCTCTTGGTGCTTGCTTTAAGCCATACAAGGCTTTCTTCAACCTGCAAACATGCTCGGGGTGACCCACATCCTCATAACCAGGTGGCTGCAACATATACACCTCTTCTTGCAAATCCCCATGCAAGAATGCATTCTTTACATCCATCTGATGTAAAGACCATTGCTTTGACGCAGCCACTGCTATCACAACTCTCACCGTTGCCATCTTGGCAACTGGGCTGAAAGTTTCTTCATAATCAATGCCATATGTCTGCGCATATCCTTTGGCTACCAATCTAGCCTTGTACCTGTTTATGCTTCCATCACTGTTATGTTTGACTTTGTACACCCACTTGCATCCAATGGCTTTCTTGCCTTCAGGCAATTGCACTAAATCCCAAGTTTCATTTCCATATAGTGCATCCATCTCCTCATCCATAGCTTTCTCCCAATGCACATTTCCAACAGCCTCATCAATGCATGTGGGCTCAACAACCTGCACAACCTTTGCCATATATGCATAGTGATGTGCCACATAACCATCATATGTAAATCTCTGCACAGGGTTCTTCACTCTCCCTGATCTTCGCAGCTTTTCATTCATGGCTTCCATAGCCTTCTTTACACCAGGTGTTCTCATAGCTGGGATCCCAAGCTCCTCATCAAGGCTCATATCTGAGCCACTGGACTCTCCATCAACATGAGAATGCCCTGCAGAAATGTCAGGCATACCAAGGGGCTCAACCACTTTCTCTTTTCCTTTACGTGATGTACTAATCACATTTGCAGGGCTGGTATTATGACGCAGCCTGCCACTCCATGGTCTATCAACAGACCCACTAGATGAGGACTCTCCTGGTCCACTCAAAGACTGTGATTGCTGACCTGCATTCTGTGCAACCACACTTCCACTCAAATCAGCCCCAACAGCTTCTTTTTCAGCAGCATACCAGCTGCTCATCTCATCAAAGACAACATCCCTGCTTACCCTCAACTCACGTGTAGCAGGGTTATAACACCTGTATCCCTTTTGCTCAAGGGAATATCCAATAAACACACATTTTTCAGCTTTCGGATCCAGCTTGGTTCTCAGCTCATCTGGCACATGCACATATGCAATGCATCCAAAAACTTTCAGATGAGACAAATCTGGTTTTCTGCCAGTAAACTTCTCCTCTGGAGTTACATCATGTATGGCTGCAGTTGGAGTCCTGTTCATGATGTATACTGCTGTAGAAACAGCCTCAGCCCAATAGCAATGCGGCATATTTTTCTCTTCCATCAATGCCCGCGCAATCTCAGCAATGTGCCTGTTTTTCCGCTCAGCAACTCCATTTTGCTGCGGAGTGTATCTGCATGTATACTGTCTCCGAATTCCATTCTTCTTCAGAAATTCAGAGAACTCATTGGAGAAGTATTCTCCCCCTCCATCTGACCTTAGGCACTTGACATATTTTCCTGTTTGCTTTTCAACCAAAAACCTGAAATTCTGAAAGTGAGTGAAAACCTCACTCTTCTCCTTCATGAAATATACCCACACTTTCCTTGTGTGGTCATCAATGAAAGTGACATAGTACCTGCAGCCTCCCATAGACACGGTCTTCGTAGGACCCCATACATCTGAATGCACAACATCTAGTGCATTTCTGCTCACATATCTGTTACGTGGAAACACATGCTTTGTTTGCTTCCCAAATTGGCATGCTTCACATATTTTCTGCATACCTTCCACTTTAAATTTTGGCAGCCCTGTCACAATTCCTTTTGTCTGCATAGACTTCAATCTCTGCACATTTACATGTCCAATTCTTTTATGCCATATGTCTGTGTCTGCAACAACTCCTGAACCATTTGCAAACATCGCAGCACTCATTTCAGGCATGTCTACATCCAACGTAAACATTCTGCCCACTCTGTTGCCTTTTGCAACCAACCTGCACTTGTCTTTGAAATCTTCGACATAACACCCATCAGGGTTAAACCGAACCTGCAACCCCTGCTCAATCATCTGGCCAACTGAAACCAGATTCTTTGTTATGTTCGGTACATGAAGTACATCTGCAAGGTACTTCACTTTGCCATCCTGCATCGATAATGGCACATCTCCAACGTGGGCAATTGGATGAGCAGTGTCATCCCCTGTTTCCACAAAACCTGGTCTTTCCGGGTTCTTCATCTCCTTGAACCACTCCCCATGACTCGTCATGTGGTTCGAAGCGCCTGAATCCACATACCATACATTATCTTTTTGTGCTGCATCAGCATTTTCAGACATGGCATTCACAACATGCTGCATAACAAACAACCTTTCATTGTCCTCATTATTTCTGCTTGAGGATGCATAGTTGTTTTGCTGTACTTTCCCATTTTGCATGTCAGCCTGCTTCTTATAACATTCTGACTGCACATGTCCTGGCTTACCACAATAGTAGCATTCACGTGCATCATTGTATTGCCTTTGCCAATTTCCACGGCCTCTTTGACTCCCCCTGCCTCTGAATCTGCCTCTTCCACCTGCGTGTTGTTGTTGTTGTTGTTGATTCTGGGACTGTTGTTGTTGTTGCTGCTGCTGGCCATAATTCTGATTACCTGTTCGGCCACCTCCTTGACTGCGTCCACGGCCTCCTCTACCTCGTCCTCTTCCTGAACTCGTGTAGAAGGCCTGTTGCTCTGAACTGTTCTTGCTTTGTGAAGACTGTTGGTCTTCACCCAAGCTCTTCTCTTCGATAATCAGCATAGACACCAAATCTGTAAAGTTGGGAATGTTTTCCCGAGTCTGAATAGACGTCTTAAACGCCTTGTATTGTGGCCCGAGACCACGTAAACAGACTTCCACCTTGTCATCATCATCTACTGACACACCAATAGATGCAAGGGATTCCACAATGCCCTTTATCTTCAACGCATAGTCATTCACAGACATGCTCTTTTTCTCCACAGTATGAAGTTCATTCTTCAACTGTATCTTACGTGCCTTGGTATTTGTTTCATAAAGCTTTACCAAGGTGTCCCACGCCTCCTTGGGGGACTTGGCATCCTGAATGTGCCCAATCATGGTGTCCTGTATACTAATGGAAAGCCAATACATTACTTTCCTAGCTCCTTGGTTCCAGTCTTTAAACTCTTTCACATCTGCAGCAGTCGGATTTATATCCGGTATCTCCGGTGCCTCTTCATGCTCACCTTCTATGTAGTCCCAATAACCTTTTCCCATCAGGAAATTCGTTAACCTGAACCTCCAAGCATGGAAGTTATTCTTGTCCAGCTTCTCAGCCACAATCTGTGTTATGCCATCATTAGACATCTTGCCAAACACACAATTTTACCAGAAACTGCACTCTGGTTTTTCTGCACAACCTGCAGTATTTTCTGCACAGCGGTACTGGAGTACTCAAATGTCACAATCAGTGACTTCAATGTGCATACATACACCCAATGGCAACTGTAGACCTCTTTGCAGCACCCACAGTGTCTGCACAGTCAATCTGTCTTCCTGCAGTTCTTAAAACAGAGTTCTGCAGAGAATCGATGACTTACCCGCAGTGCTCGAAATCGCCTGATTTCTGAAAAACGGAGGTCCAGACGCGCCCGAAACGCGTTTTCGGCCCGAAAAGTTCAGTCCAAAGGACTATATAGTTGCCCTAGAGCTTCACTCCCGCGAAGAAAGCTCCTCAATCGGATATCGTTTGCCGGTGCCTCCCGTAGAGCTCCCGACAAGGATGTAGTCACCAACACAATAGGGAAGAGTAGTTGAAGCTCTTACCCTCGTACCGCTTCCTGTGGTTCTCTTGCTTGCAGCTCAGCCCTTAGCACGAACCAGGCTCTGATACCATGAAAAGATGCAGGGGGGAAGAGAGCTTGAGCTCTTGCAAGCACACACACACACTCACAAAACCCTAATAGAGAACACACAAGGTGAGAGGCTGAAAATCTTCTTCTTCTCTACTCAACACTCAACACACCATATACAAGAAATAAGAGTACACAACCAAATACATACACGGGTTCTCTATAGTGTGAACCCGACTAAATGAGCTGGCGCTATAACTATGCCAGTCTCTAGAGTGGCTGTCACACAGCCTGTCATCCCACTGGCCGCATATCACCCAAGATCTCACCAACCATGCCAGTGGTGTAAGTGCGGGGCCTATCCCCCAGGCGGGTCATCAGTGTCCACCGCCTCACTAGAGCTCGATATCTCAACAGTATATAGTCATATCCATCTGAGTCACAAAATTGAATTGGCTTAGGTAAAGCACATGTCGATAATGTTGCAAGGACATGACTCCATTCTAGGGGATCAATTAAGTGCTCAAGGAAGGGTTGTGGAATGTATGCCTCATCAGATACGCTTCGATTACCCTTAAGTATCTCAGTGTTGAAATCCTTACATGAGGCTCCACACATCCAGAGATCTTCTCGCCCATCTGACAATGTAACTCTTGAGCCATCAGATGAAGCAGAATCAAACTCATCTATTGGAGACCGCGTTACATCACGATATGAGTGATTCTTTAGGTTGACCCTTGTGATTACCGAATCATGTCGGAGGAGGTACAAATGATTGTATCCCCAATCTTGAATCATCTGAAATTGTTGCATGAATGGTCTACCCAATATCACTTCATAGTTTGGATGCTTTCCAAAATCCACTACTACAAATGTGTGCTCATATTCAATCCCACATGTGGTGACCAATATGTTCTCTAACAGCCCAATGGGATGCTCTAAGCTTCCATCAGCTGCTGCAAGCGCATCCTTGTACTCCTAATAGCTGGTTTGCCCCACTTTTTCCAAATGGACCTTGTCACAATGCCCACTCCTACACCACTATCAAGTATTGCAGTTGAAGCTATTTTTCGCACTTCTAATGGGAGGGTGGCATTTCCCTGATCGTCCTCACAAAATTTTCCTTCTTTGTTGATAGGAACTGGCATAATGTGCTTAGTCTGAGGATGCCTAGTACATTGATGGTGACCCTTTTGCAACAACACCTACTCCGACAAACATGTAGCAATATCATTCCACAACTCTAGTTGAAGCTTTATCAAATCAAGCAAAGGTAAGGTACAAGCCACTGGTGCTGACAAAATAGCTTGCACGATACCCATATCCATCTCCTTTGTTGCCAACCTTCTATGCATGGAGGGTATCCTCAAGGTTTGAGAACAGTTCTCATATTCTCCCAAGTAAGATGGTAAGGTTTTCATTGTATGCTTACTTCGAGGAGAAACAATTGTTTGAACTTCCTCCTAGATGCTTGGGTGTCTAAGGTTGTTTTCTATGCCTCTGGTAAAATCCACTTCAGAGAATGGAGGTGAAGGAATAGAAGACATATTCTCATTAACTTTCTCATGAACTGCTGCCCACATCTCATTTGCCATGTCCTCGTTAGCATCAATAACTTCGTCATTGCATGGGAAGGCAAGACTAGGTGGTGGTGACAGAATGCCTTCTTTTAATGGGGTGTCAATTGGTACTGACTTCTCGCTATATGAGCTTGTGAGATCAACTCACTTTTCATTTCCCAGGATGCAAGCCATGATGTAATCACCCTCAAGCGCCTACATAAGGCCACTCCATCTTTAATTTTCAAGAATCAAGCTTGTATGCATTTCTAGTTATCAATTCAAGTTTACTAGTCTTTTGTTAGTATGTGTCATTCTCTCTCTACCATCATGAATGCAATTCTAGAAGATCCATTGTAAATTTACCCTAACATTTGGAAACCATTAGGTTGAATTTCATTTAGTATTGATCTTTGCTTGGTCTTGATAAAAGTTTTTCTATGCTTTGGTCTCCATACCTAGTGTGCACCAGGAGCTTACTTTCTTGGAAATTGGGTTAACCTTTTTTGTTGATATTTCTTCTTGGAGTTTATTGGTACTTGCTTGCATGTTGGAGGGTTTCTAGATTTTTGGATTGAGATTTGCTCAAGAGAATCCTTTGGCTTGTTTTCTTTCATTGTATCTTTTTGCCCTTGTAATCTCCCCAATCATGAACCCTCTTCAGAAATATAAAAGATCTTGTTTCTACCTGTTTTGGCCTAGAGAGAGAAAATATTCTAGAGAGATAATATTCATATTTTAAATATTTTTGGATAGAAAAATACCTCATCTTATTAAAATAAGTTCCCCTGAAACAGAAGTTCAAAAAGATTTTCAGAAGGTGCATTAGAAATTAAGTATAATCTGTTCAAGAGGCATTATCCTGGGGGTGAAGATTTTTTCAAAATTTTAAATTAAGGTTCCTATGGACCAATAAGATTTATCCAAATGGAGGGAGGAGATAAATAGAAGAATAAAAGAAAAATCTCCCAAAAATGAGTAAATACTCACATAAGATGAAGAGTTGACTAAGGACAAGGTTAATAGTTAAAAAAGAGAGACATTTATGTGAAATGATGCATTTTGAGACCTCTGCATGGGGGAATTTCCCTCATGAAGAGGGCACCTATTTCATATGCTTGAATGAGTTTGAAACTCCCAAATAATGAGATATTTTCATCTCTCCTCTCTCCTGTTTCAACTAGATCCAAAAAGTGATCAAAACTGACCCAAAAATGGTAAAAAAATTGACCAAATTGATCTAGAAAATTCTAGAATCAGTTGTCTTGGTTAGAGGCTCACTTTTTCCTATAAATAGAAGCCCTCCCCTTTGTTGAAACTTAATAGTGTTTTATGCATTGTTACTCTGCTCCTCCCAAGCCAAGAACTGTGAATTTGTTAATAATTCACTAGTTTTTGACATTTCCCTCTTCCAAAGATTGGTGGCCACTCTTGTTACAAACAAGAGTTGAACCCTCAAACCATCAAGCCAAAGGAAAGCTCCAAGAAATTATGTAAGTAGAGATTCTTGTATTTTTCTTTATTGATTTTATGTTTTTCTAATGTTTATGATTGTTTGAAGTGATAAATGGATGTTATGCCTTGATCGAAAGGCTTTTCCCCTCTCTTCCTAGAATCAACCCTTCTTTATCCTAGTTAAGTGAAAATTGTTGGAATTAAACTTTTTAGAATGTTTTCTCTTTTATAAGTGAATTTTGATTAGTATAGATTACTTTAAATCAATTAGAGTTAATTTGTAAGACAAAATTAAGTAGAAAAATTAAAAAATGGTCAGCCATACAAAGGAGGTTATGGCAAAATTTTTAGAAATAAGAATTATCTTTTATTATGCTAAAAGAGTAATTCCTATCGATTCTATACTCTAAAAGTGTCATTTTCATGCATAGAAGATGCATATTGATTATTATTATTCTTATGCATAAAGGAATAATTTTCTTTTATTATGAAAGTGTTACTTTCATCAAAATAGATTTTTATGCATAAAGAAATAATTTTCTTTTATTATAAAAGTGTTACTTTTATCATAATTGATTTTCATGCATAGAGGTATGCATAAAAGATTATTATTTTATTGTAAAAGTGTTACTTTTATCATATTTGATTTTCATGCATAGAGGTATGCATAAAAGATTATTATTTTATTGTAAAAGTGTTACTTTTATCATATTTGATTTTCATGCATAGAGGTATGCATAAAAGATTATTATTTTATTGTAAAAGTGTTACTTTTATTATAATTGATTTTCATGCATAGAGGTATGCATAAAAGATTATTACTTTATTGTTGTAAAAGTGTTACTTTTATCATAATTGATTTTCATGCATAGAGGTATGCATAAAAGATTATTATTTTATTGTAAAAGTGTTACTTTTATCATATTTGATTTTCATGCATAGAGGTATGCATAAAAGATTATTATTTTATTGTAAAAGTGTTACTTTTATCATATTTGATTTTCATGCATAGAGGTATGCATAAAAGATTATTATTTTATTGTAAAAGTGTTACTTTTATCATAATTGATTTTCATGCATAAAGGTAAGCATAAAAGATTATTATTTTATTATAAAAGTGTTACTTTTATCATATTTGATTTTATGCATAAATAGGATGCATAAGAGAAATTCTTTTATTCTAAAAGTGTAATTCCTACTAAATTGGATTTATGCATGGAAAGATGCATAAAGAAATCTATTTTTAGTTCAAAAGAGTTATTTTCGTCAATTTTGATTTTATGCATAGGAAGATGCATTAAAGATTTGATTTTCTATTCAAAAGTGTCATTCTCATTTAAAATGAATTTATGTATAGGAAGATGCATAAAAGATTGATTTTTATTTTGAAAGTGTTAGTCTCCTTAAATTGGAATTTATGCATAAATAAATGCGTAAAGAAATCTTATATCGAAAATAAGAATTCTCTTGTATTCTATAAATAGATATGAGGATGTGAAACGAATCAATTAGATTAAAATGAACAAGGAATAGATGGAGATGTATGTATGTGAAAGAATAGATGTAGTTATATATATGTGAAAGAAATGATGTAGATGTGGAATGTGGATATGGATGTATGGATGAGAATGTGAATGTGAATGTGGATGTATGTGAATGTGAATGTGGATGTGTGAATGTGGATATGGATGTAGATATGGAATGTGGATGTGGATGTATGTAAATGTGAATAAGGATGTGGAATGTGGATATGGATGTCTGGATGTGAATGGAATGTGGATGTGGATATATGTAAATGTGAATAAGGATGTGGAATGTGGATATGGATGTCTGGATGTGAATGTGAATGTGGATGTGTGAATGGGGATATGGATGTAGATATGGAATGTGAATATGGATATATGTGAATATGAATGTGGATGTGTGAATGGGGATATGGATGTAGATATGGAATGTGGATGTGGATGTATGTGAATGTGAATGAGGATGTGGAATGTGGATATGGATGTATGGATGTGAATGTGAATGTGGATGTATAAATGTAGATGTGGATGTGGATGTATGAATGTGGATTTGGATGTGGATGTATGAATGTGTATGTGAAAATGGATGTATAAATGTAGATGTGAATGTGGATGTACGAATGTGGATGTGTGTGTGGAATAATGAATACAAATATGAATGTGAATGGATATGAAGTTGATATGAGCGAATGGATGAGATGAGATGTCATGTGAATCAGAATGTGAATGAATAATATAAGATCTGAACGAATGAGATATAATGGGAAATGGATGTGAGGAGACGTAATGTAATTTAAGAAAGATAGGAATGGATGTTATGTGAAGTGAATGAATCCTATGTGATGGGATAGAAAATGATGTATCTGGTTAAGAATGGATACACATATGAATTGGAATTGGATTAAATAATATGGATTAATGTGGAATAATGTGGAAAGACAAGAGTTCAATATAGAAACTGTAATTGTGACCTGTTTGTAAATGACTGTTTTATGTCAAGAATGCTAGGGAAGCATTTTGACCATCTTGTGATTAAGGTCGTGGAGACCTGATAAAGTTGCAACTGCTGACGGAGAGTCAATGGAGGACGTCTCGCGTAGCAAAGTCGGCCGAGGTCTTGACTAGCCTCGGTTCGATTTAAATGGTGAGCTTCCGGTACGGTGGATGAGGGGCCAAGGAAGTGGCCTATGAGTGAAGCACTAGGTGACCTGCGAAGGATCCTAGAGGGTGCTGACCATACGGTGCTCGGGCTCTGGGTCGCCTACCCACACGTGCATTGTGGAAGATATTGGAACAAGGAGTAAGAGTTGTTTTCTGAAACCGGGCATGCATCTGGTTGATTGACCTTGCTGGTCCTCAACGGATGAGTCCATGGCTCTCTTATATGGATCTGTTGATTGATCTTGCTGATCTTCAACAAGGATTCCATCTTGATTTTTATATGTGAAAATATTATCGGGTACTATGAGATAGGAACTATTGAAAAGGTCCCTGAGTGAACAAGTGGTGAGCGTTCTGGTTGCCAATGATCCCATAAGTGCACTGATTGGAAATATGGATTCATCCAGAGATTTTGAGGATTGTCATCAGTGACATAATGGTTTCATTATAAAGGATTGTAACACCATATTAGTGAATTTGGGAATTTCCCAATTCCCATTTTTGAATACTTAAAAAAGGGGACATGGATAACATGTTTGTAAGTTTCTCAAAACCCTATCATATGACCTATCGTTGGAAAGCGCTTGAAAAATGGAATCTAAAGAGCTATAAAGCGCTCATTTTGGATTAGTGGTGTTCAAGTTATGATTAATCTAAACTTTTGACCACGTGTCCCAAACTTGTTGTGGGAAATTCCCATATTCCCCAATATGGTGTTTTGTTTTAAAGTTAGCTGATGCTGAGAAAAAGGCAATTTCATATTGGGTGTGTAAGAGGTGTGACTAGTTTTATGTTTGCATGAACTTCCGGCTAGGGGGCCTGGGAACTCTTTTTCCTGGTACCCGGGACAAAACCTAACAAAATTCCTATTTGGATCCCATCACTACAGTGGTTGGGCGGTTGGCTAACCCATGGGATTGGATGGGGTTAGGCTGGACTGATGGATCCTTAAATCGAGACTCAATTTCTGTTTAGTTCGATAGATGAAGAAAATCCCGGACAAAAATTGTTCTATGGAAAAAGGATCAATGGCTGTGCCTCTCGATGAGGAAAAAAGCGTTGGTCTCTATGATCCAAGTGCAATCTGTCCCTTGATCTGACTATGGAACTTACGAGTTCGGTCAGATCAGTTTAGTTAGTTAAGGCTTTTGACTACGTTAGGAAAAAGTTATCCTGGTGGAATCGCCTGCGCTTTCCGGGCAAAGGAAGTTTTCCGGGTTCAGTTTTGGAAAAACCGATGGATTAGTCTCTAGTCCGGATATCCATGGGCGAGGCCCCGATTGTGGGACCCTACCCCACGCAAGAAGTGCTACTTCCGCTGCTAGCACCCCCGAATCCGTTGCACGGTGGGGACAGGGATCTCACAATTGCAGTAATCATAATCTACATTTTTGTAAATCCCATCATAGTGTGGTCATTAACTACATTTATGAAAATCCTATTATAGTGATCATCATCATTTGAAAGGCCCTCTAATGCATTGAACACACCCTAAGAGGTGCAATGCAAGAAAGCAAATCAATCATCTAATGCCTCTTAAAGAAATTCTTCCATAGATATTTTTTTTTGCTATAGCACACAATTATAGCTTCCCAACAACTCAAAGAGGCTATGTACATTCTTGTAGAAAAATCACTGTGAATTATATATTTTTGTATGGTGTTAATGGCTATGCTCTCTCTCTCTCTCTCTCTCTCTCATACACACACACACATATATTTTTGTATGGTGTCAATGACTATGCTCTCTCTCTCTCTCTCTCATACACACACACACATATATTTTTGTATGGTGTCAATGGCTATGCTCTCTCTCTCTCTCCTCTCTCTCTCTCTCTCTCTCTCACACACACACACACACACACACACACACACACACACACACACACACCCACCCACCTTGACCCTCCAATGGCTCTCTCTTTCTTTCTCACACACGCCCCTTAATTCCAAGGCTACCACAATATGCATATGAAGAGACAAAAAAAAGTCTAAATGGTTCAAAAGAAGAGCATCAATTGACTTTAGTGGAAGTATTTTTTTCGGTTATATAGTTACTTGAAACTTAAAATTGATATAAAGGAAAAAAAGGGACTAGTAGTCCTTTGAAATTATTTTTAAGGAAGGCACCCAAGGAAACCTTCCTCATTTATCTCAATTTTGGTGATTACACATGATTATTTAAGTTATTAAATCAATTCAATTGAAGTGGCACCAAATTAACTCTCTTTTGATTTTCTCTCTCAATTGAACTATAGTGAAATAAAAATGAGTAAACAAAGGTGAGGGTGTATTTGTGCACTAGCCCCATTGCTCTGTTTTCTTTGCCTTCACTTTTTAACTTGTGTTCTCTCTCTCTCTCTCTCTCTCTCTCTCTCTCTCTCTGTGTGTGTCATAGCTTTCCTTTATATGGCATGTGGACTTTGTGCATGCATGTAACATGCAAATCAAGAATGAGTCAACAAGGAGAAGCTCTAGTAGTAGGCACATAATGTAGCTGGAAGGGAAGGTCTTCTCTGCGACTGCACTCCAATGTGTTGTGGAGTTTGTGTATGGCACATTTTGATTTGCAATGATTTTAAGTGTTGTGGACTTTGTGTATGGCACATAAGTGGCAATTGTAACATTTTGGAATGCCATGTCATTGACACGTTTAGCTATATGATTGTTTTGGAATACCCTTAAACAATTAAAATCCCATCACTTACATAAGTTTGCATTCAAATTCACATATTTATCCTAAGGATCCCCCATCATGTAATTATTTCCTTGTTAAATTAAACACTTTCAAATGGGCATGCACAATAATCAATATCAAATTATGAGAAAGGTTTGCATGAAAACTAATATCCTAGGTAGGTCTCAAACTCAACCTCCTCTATTTTAATAGTGGCATCCATATTGCTATAGAACCCAACACACACCTAAGCTCCAAATATCTAGCTCCTATTGTCTAATATGATACATATGATCATGTAAACCAAATAAAATGCACCACTAGCAATTTCTTGGTTGCTTTGATGTTGCAAATTTTGAAGTAAATTAGGGCCAGTGCATGTGAAGTGCCAATTCAGGTTAAGGATAGCCTAGAGCCCCTAGAGGATAGCCTTACAGCCATTCTTCCCATTCCTTTGGCCTTGTTTTTGTACCAAAGATGTCTAAAGTACAAAAGTCAGCCTTTACCCATATTGACACTTAAACTAAATATGGGTTTGATTATATATCGAAACTCTATCACAGCTCACAAAACTATACTAAATCATAAAATATGAGGCTTAGATGAAAAGATTACAGAGCTTTCAAGAAATGTGCTTGGGCCTCCTTACTTTAGTGTTAACCTCTGAGCTCCTTTGCTTCTCTATTTCATGTGTTGTTCTTCTCGAAACAATACAATTCGTGGTGTCATATTGGTAAATCAATATGCCTCACGCATTGCATTACTTTAGGTGTATGTTGAATTAAGGTAAGTGCAACTTTGTGTACATTGCTGATAATGGTGCAAAGCACATTGGCATTGTAGTGCTTGGTATATGCTTGAAATTTCACCTAAATATTCCATTGTGTCATTTTGATAAGACCATATGTTGCAAACATCACATGACTTGTTCGTGTGTTGAACTAAGGTAAGAACAACATTGCTTATAGGGCTCAAGCACATCATCATTGCACTACTTAGTATATGTAGCCTTGAAATCTCACTTTATTATAATGGTCCATATACATCTTGCTCTAGGTACTCTCTCTCTCTCTCTCTCTTTCTCATGATGGTCATTACATTGTTGCAAGGTTGGTCATCACAAGATTTTTTGGACATTTTTCTCATTCATGACGTTGTCATAATCTACGAAGTGGAAGCTATAGTGAAAAAATGTCAAAAACTTACTTGTGATGATTATCACTGCATCGCGGTTGCAAGCTTGGTCATTGTATAATGATTTGTTGATTAGTCCGAGCAATATTTCTTTTCCTTGAATATTTCATTAGACTACACTTGTATTTGGAAGACAATGGTGTCATCTATCAATGCCTAGCTTCATAACTTCAATATTTTAATTACCTCTTATATTTGGTTTATGAGTTATGAATCCTTATGATGGTAGGTTTTTATGAGTTACTATGTCATCAACCTTTGGAGTGATGTGAGAGAAAGGCCTTTTTGTACATATGTATGTGATCAACATGACTTTTGCTCCATAATATGCTTGAGAACAAACCTGGCTTACACATATCACACATCCTCATCAAGCCTTGCTCTCTAAACTAAGTCTATTCTTTCTATATTTGAAGGAATATTTTTGCATTAACATTGCTACGATTGCTTGGAAAATGATTGTATCCTCGTAGACATGAACATTGATGGTGTGTCCTATGATGTGGCAAACCTTAGAACTTAGACCATGCACATATTGAAATACACTCAAATGAGGCACTTTTTAGGTACAACTCATGTTATAGGAACTCCCAAATAATCAATATGTATACAAGTTACACATAATTTTAAGAGGTATGATTGATAAAAAAGGGAGGTTTGTTCTATTGTGCCCTTCTTGAACAAACTCTCAGAGAGAGTTGCACTTATGGATTTGGTTGCTAGCTTGGAGAGACAAAATTTGTGATGCACTATTCATTGATGGGTCACAATAAGTTTTAGACATGTTCCAACTATAAATTCTATGTTGTGGAGTATGACAACATCATGATCTTGGGCAATTAATGTGTAGCACACCTAGCTAGGTGTGGTGGAGGGCAGGGGACTACCAACCATGACACTAAATCACAGAGGGTGTTGGAGAGAGGGGATCAACTATGCGACCCCACTACGTGATGCTACCAACATAAAAAATGGAGCCTTGAGGAATGTATTTTTCCTAGATAAATGTATTTAAAAAATTTTACGTGGAGCAATATATATTAAGTGGCTTACTTGAATTTTAAAAAGTTACTCCATTTTATATTTTAAATGGCTTAATTGAATTTTAAAAAGTTAGTTGTTAGTGTGGGTATGTGTAGAGAGAGAGAGTGTGTGTGTGGTGGTGTGTGTAGAGAGAGAGAGAGAGAGAGTGTGTGTGGGTGGTGAGAGAGAGAGAGAGAGATAGAGAGAGAGAAAGAAAGAGAACACTCAAGGATTATTTCAATTTGTGTTTGAGTGTCTAGGTCCAAAGGGGACCTCTTTATAGTAAAGGTTGTGCCATGTGCGTGTGTCGGCTCCATCTTAAATAGGATGTAATTAGGATTTGGATCTTGTAGCACATGCTCAAGTGCAAAGGCTTTGGTCCATTTTTCCTTTCCACATTGATAGTCAAACTACCATGCTGTGGAGGGATTGGGGGTGCCACAAGGGCTAGCACCCTCATAATTATGAAAAGCCCTCTTTCCCACCAGGGAAAATGCCTAAAACTTCTTGTGGGTGTGCTATGCCATGCCCACATGTGGTGTGTGCTAAATTTGAGAAAGAAAGTGTGTTTACTCTAACCAAGAATGCTTGAGTGCATATGTACGCAAAATGTAAAGCACCTAAACAAGCATTTGTATGCCAAATGTGAAGAACTTGAAAAAGCACAAGAACCATTACAATCTAGGTACTAATAAATTCTAAAAAACCAAGTTAAAATCATTTTCTAGCTTACTGCTTTGCCATGTGTGTACCATGAACACATTGCACATGGAGCATAAATTACAAAACAATCTCATATGACAACACATGCTTGATTCAAGGGCAACTAAGAAAAATACTAGAGAGATTGACAAAATCATAAGATGGTATGGAGGCAAAACAAATCCTTCGGTGAGAACCATGGAGACAATTTCCAACTCTCTCTCTCTCTCTCTCTCTCTCTATTTATACATGTACTTACACATAGTTCTCCACATCTATTTGATACAAGAAGGAGAAAAAAGGACAATGCATCTTGAAGCTCCTATAGTTTTAGCACCTCATATATATGATGCTTGCATTTCTTGGTTGTTGCTAGCACTTGACTTGTGTAAGGATAAACTAGTAGTCAGAACTTGTTGACCTCGTCTAAGAGTTTTGGGCATCATTGCCAAGAATGGAAAAAATATTCTTGGGTCTTTTCTCTTGAAGTAAAAATGCTAATGGGAGAGGTTTCCTTTGTAGGTTGATAAATCCTCAAGTGAATAAATACCCTAATGGATTGCCAAATGCTGCTAGTGTAACTCGCTTAAATGTAAGTAATATTTTCTACCGACCCTTCTCATCATGAATTTGTTTCCCTACTCCTAGGATGTAATATGCATCCACATGAAGAGAAGCCTTCACATTGCATTGTTCAAAACATGTCAAACCATCCTAAACCTTTAAAATAAAACACTTATGCTAGACTTTTTTATGTTGGGCAATTCTTTTGGTTTCCCAAGCTTAGCACCTTTGTACATGTTCTTGGCACAAGCCCATAGCAAGGCCATAAAAGCAATACCCTTGTTAATGCAAAGAAGTGTTTTGTCATGGAGAACTAGAAGTTTTTGGGAATTTTCCCTTGTGGGAAAGAGGCCCCATCTTCCTTAATGTTATTCAACATCATGCGCTTCTTCATATGAGGCTCTGCATACCTAGCTAGGTTCAATGGGGTGTAGGGGGAATGCCAATTGTTATCGTAATTCACAAAGTGAGAATTATAGTAGTGAGAAGATGTTTAAAAATTCTTTGGATTTCCTTCTCGTTCTTTTCACAGAGATCTCCATCATTTTCCATTATCCACAATACTTAGCATACTTGTCATTGAGTTCTCTTCTAGGTCTAAATGACATATCTCATCTAATGCAAGCCTTGATAGTAGGTGCAATATTGCATCACATGTCAACAAGGAATAGGCCTTCTCAGCCACACAATATCTCTAAATATGATGCCAAAATACATTGGCTCCCCTCGGTCCCTCCCCAAATCTCCACTTTGTTGCTACCTTTGATAGGTGATGATAGACTAGAGAGTCGAATTGCCTCATGATGAGAAAATGGCTCACTATTTACAAAAGAAGGTGTATGGAGCCACCTCCCACCTACAAATGAAGTTAATGATATACACAAATTTTTTTTGGCACTTTCCCTTGTGGGAAAGGCATTCCCTTTCCCTTCTATTTCCCTAGAGCGAAGGGGGGCCGATATCCCCATCCTCCAATGCACCTAGCTAGCTATGCTATGCCTTGCTTGCAAAAGTGCTCTAATTTTAGGGGGCATGCAGCCCCCTTCCCCTCACCACACATAGCTAGGTATGCTACAGCTCACCCGTAGAAGCTCGTGATGTTGAACACTCTAAGAAAGCTTAGGGGTCAATAGCCCCTTACTTGCCACCACTGCTAGCTAAGTATGCAAAGCCTCATTGGTTGAAGATTATGATGTTTTCATATCCCAAAAGTTGGGAGTTATAGTGGGAAAATGTCTAAAATTTTTGTGTATAAAAGTTGAGGACTACATATTGGCAAGTACATCTCAAAAGGTTTTGCTTAGCTAGGTGTAGAGATTACTGGCCCCCCCACCTGAGCCCTTGACATAGGGAAAGACAAGGGCAAAGAAAGGGCATCTTTACTACTTTCTCGCAAGAAAAATCTCTACCAATAGCCACACCATCACTAAAAATGGCCATTAATTGTAGAATTGCAAAGGTCAAACCACCAATACTCTACTAAGTGATGTAGTTTTGTTTTTGGTTGGATATTTATGTGAATTAGAATTTCAAAAGAAACAATGAAATATATAAGAGCTAAAAAATATTTAGGGATCCCCAAAATCCCCCCTACTTAAAAATCATGTCACATCGAAGACATGTCCTAAAATGATGTCATTAAAGTATTCCTAGACTTTTTCTAGTTTAATGTCTGTTAAGATTCTAGAAATGGGATTGATCATGGTGAAGGACATAGATTAAGCATAAAATTAAGGTGGATTAAACCACACAAGAAACTCCATGAGAGAGAGAGAGAGATTGCACACTCAACAATAACACTATATTGCATTTGCTCCAACAATACAATGATATAGGCCTTATCCCACTTTACACATCATCATGCCATGTGGTAACCTCGATTCCACATCCCAAGTCAACACATGTGTGGCCTTTTCTCTTCCACATAAATGGCCACACCATACACCACAAATATCATGCACTTCTAGAGTGCGTTCCCACACACACATATTCACCCAATCAATTTAGCATTGCACCATGCGCAATGCATCTCTCAACACTCCCCCTTAATGCTAAATTGTGACGCCATCTTTTCAACACTCCCCCTTGGTGTCACATGTACAAACAATCCATTTTAAGGCACTACGTGGCCTGGGCAGGGCACCCTCATACGTATACATCCATGTGTGAACACCATCACCAAAAATATGTATAGAATCCACTAGACAGCTTCTGCATGTGTCAGACAAGTTTGGAATCCACCAAACTTCACTTTGAGCATCAATTGCTCGGGCGGCACACCCATGTGACGAGCCCAACCGCTTGCACATCCATCTCGAATTCCATCAAGATTACACACATGCCAAACATTTCGCTTTTGAGCTCTCACTAGCTCGAGTAGGAGAACCCTCATACTGAGGGGTGAAAGCAAAGTCTCTTCTTAAACTGACGGGTTCGGGTACAGTTACCCATCACAAACATTTGGGTGAAATCATTTACAAATCATTTTGGCCATAGCCGGGTAGCGGACCCAAGTGTGTGTGAACGTCTTCTAAAAAGGTTTTAAAAAAACCAGTTGTGTGTGAATGAGGCTTAATAAGGCAAATTTTTAAAGCCTTGTTTTTTAACCTTATCTTGCTCAAGGGCTCACATTTGTTTTAATTATTTTTTTAAAAAAAATTCTTGAAATGTCTGCACGACTGCTCTGCACGTTGAATGCGTCGAGACGAGCCGGTTCTCTACGCTGCAGTCGCATCAGATTCCCTGACACACACACAGGGTCTTCTTCTCCTTCCTCTTGACTGCTCTTGGGTCGACTCTATGCTGTAGATATTCGCCATAGCTACAGCTTGAAGCTTTTCTCAGTACGCTTCCTTAGTAAAACACGCCAGTGCTTCTCGCCTCTGTCTTCTTCTTGGACTGCCCGCCTCAAGGTTTCTCTCTAAAAAACTCACCTGCTCCATCGTCAGCCTCCGCTCTGCTTCTGCACAGTAGCTATGGCGGTCTCCTTCCGCTGTCTTCAGTAGCTGCAGTAGCTTCAACGCTGCGCCCTACTCCCTCTGGCTTTGTGTGCCACAGCGATGCTGACAGAGTTCCCCGCACAGCGGACGTGGCTATCAGAATGCCACTTGTGTGACTGGCTATCTTTAGTGCTATCGCCTGTTACACCTTGATGATCTATTGCTCTCAGCCTTGTCAATACTAAGATTTTTCTTTGCACCGCCTACTGCTTGTTTTTTTCTGCAACTCGGTAATGCTATCGGTCTTGCTGCCTTTCAAACTGCTGCTACATTGCTTTGCTTAGTACTCATATGCAAAACACTGTTATGCCTTCGTCTCTGCTTTGTGGTGTGTGCCGGACCAGCCCCCCCCGATGCTTGTCTCCTTTGCTTGCTTTATCTAAGCTCCCATGACTGTTGTGTGGGACCTTGAACTTCATTGCTCTACTAGCTCACAAGAATTCTTCCTCTACCATGCCATATTGATGTTGCCTTTCTGCAATGCTGCACAATTCGTCTTACAGCCATCTTCTCTAAGGTGCTGCTGCTCCTTTTTCTTCATGTTCAAGAGCTTCTTTTACATGTTTTGGTGAAGCTCTATGTGCCAGCCTTTCTTTCCAAGGTTCCAACAGCCATTTACATGGACATTGTAAGCTTTAGACTAAGCTTCACTACTTGCATGCTACTTCCTTGCATACAAACTGTAAGGGTGATTCTTCACATGGTCTCTAAAATGAAACCATAGGTGCATAACCATGTGGAAACTGCCAAGGTTTCCATCCCCTTCTTTGCTCTCCTTCATTGAGCAAACATTCACAAGTGCATCCTCTTCTTGATGCACACACATGTGAACTCCATTGAGTCCACCATCTCACTTGCCATCATCTTGACAAGCATGCACCTCCTCCACTCTTTGCTTGGAAGCAAAGAACCTTGGGATTCTTCCATCCCATCAAGCAACCCTTATACATTGAGCATTTTTCATACTCAAACACAAAACTTTGAGGCAAAACTTCACAAAACCAACCTTCTTGAGGCATAATCAGCAGCATATCTTCTCTTGGCAGCTTCTCCTTGACGGTGATGAAGACTCCATAGCCTTCATAATGCTGAAATCTCCATTTTCAGCTTCCTTGATGATGAGCAGGCTTTCCATGTTGCAAAACTCCCATTTGCAACTCTTTTGGGCAGCTTCTATGCAACCTCCTTGTTGGAAATCTCCTCTCAAACTTGAGAATGGCAGCTCCAAATCTCTCTCAAATCTCTCTCAAATCCTCACAAATTCAAATCCAAATAATAATATGAGTGTGCATAATTTATTTTTTTATATATAATTGAAAATAATGCTTAATCAAAGAACTCATAACCAAGAAAAACTATACATAAATAATCACCATGACCAAGAGCCCACCCAAGCTCTGATACCATGCTAAGATTCTAGAAATGGGATTGATCATGGTGAAGGACATAGATTAAGCATAAGATTAAGGTGGATTAAACCACACAAGAAACTCCATGAGAGAGAGAGAGATTGCACACTCAACAATAACACTATATTGCATTTGCTCCAACAATACAATGATATAGGCCTTCTAGCCTTATCCCACTTTACACATCATCATGCCATGTGGTAACCTCTATTCCACATCCCAAGTCAACACATGTGTGGCCTTTTCTCTTCCAAATGAATGGCCACACCATATACCACAAATATCATGCACTTCTAGAGTGCGTTCCCACACACACATATTCACCCAACCAATTTAGCATTGCACCATGCACAATGCATCTCTCAACACTCCCCCTTAATGCTAAATTGTGATGCCATCTTTTCAACAATGTCAAAGGTGTTTTATCTTCTATAATTTAACATCAAACACATCTCGATATAAAGCTACCTTGGACACAATGTGTTTCATCCTCTTTAGGTTGATGTCACACCAAGGTGGCCATAGGTAGCCATATTGAGGTGAGCTTCTATTTGATAGAGGGAAGAAAGGTATCCTTGCATGTGTAGAGACCTGTTAGATGGCCATCCTTACTCCCCTAGCCATCTCTTGGCCAAGCTCCAAAAGTTGGCACAAGAGTACATGATAGGAGTTGAGCTTAAAAGCCAGATGCCCTACCATTTAGCTTGAAGCAATTTGTTGGGGATGAGGTAGGAAAATTGTCAGCATATGGCCTAGTGTAATAGCCCTATGTGGCTGTCGGCTAGCAAAAGTAGAGAGTGTTGAGCACCACAATGTGACACAGGCCTTAATATACATTATTATACCCCCCACATGTCTAGATGACATAGAAGGTGAGTAACAACCCTTGCCCATCTACATTCAGTTTGACTTTCACATAGTTTTTGGCATTTTCCCTTCTGGGAAAGGGGCTTCCTTTCCCTTATGTTTCCCTACAGTGTTCAACATCATGAGCTTCTACAAATAAGGCTCTACACCTAGCTTGGTTAAATGGTCAGTTGTATAAAATTCTATATGAGTCACTTGAACTAAACAATAGAGTTACAACACAGTCACTCTCAGCACATTGGAGCCCTCTATACTTCTCCACTCTTATGAGCTAAAAGCTTCCATTGAATAATTGGCTTCAAGATCCACTGATCTATTATAAGTGAAGATGTGATCATTCTTAATGTAATTTTTTCAAGGCAATGATGAAGCATTCTTCTCTACCTCTCTTCTCCTTTTTCATTCAATCAAGAGAAAGAAGCATGGAATGTAAGCTTATCCACATACAACATCCACATACAATGTGCCTCTTGAATCATGTCTTCCTCTTAGGCAATCCAATCCTTGAGCTAGGGTCTGGATCCAAAGCCTCCTTCCATAGCATGCGTCTTAGAGAAACTCATAAGCAAAGCAATCAATGAATGAATATACTCACTACCCACTTGAATGGCAAGCATGCATACACACTTTAAGCATTCAAATAGAGAGAAAAATCAATCTTATAGGCTCACCTTCATAGCTAAATAACTTTCAATGAAACCCATAAGCTCTCCACAAACCCACGAGATTAACCACAAGCTCAATCTAAGCAAGCTACACTAGGATGAAGCTACAGAGATTAAGATATAATCACTTAATATAATCCATTAATCGATGAGTTTTATGATCAAATGATGGGCATACAAGGCTTGTGTGAAGAGTAATGTATGTGTGATTCTCATTGGGTACTAGATAGATGTATATGCTCTCTCACAAGGGATAACCTCCATATACTAGCTAGGTTTAGTTCCAAGGATTGACAAGGAGTGTTTTCACTCTATGGGAAACATATGTGAGTTATACTAACACTATGGTGCAAGGATAGGGAACATTGTTCTCCATTGGTGTCATTGTTGGGGCACAAAAGCCTAAGCTAGTTGAGTGACAAGTGGGCTTACTCACCACTAGATAATCTCCTTTGGTTGCAAAACCATAGGAGAGAATATGGTAGGAAAAAGCATTGGTTGTGGGATCCCAAAAGCATCCTTAGGAATACGATAACTAAGAGTCAAAGATAGAGGAAACAATGGGGAGATAAGCTCTCAATATGAAATTCCATTGAGTGGTTGAGCTCTCACCGAATTCTCTTTCTCATGCTTAAGTTTATATTTTAGTTATTCCATTGAGTTGTTTGTGCTTGTTTGTTTCCAAATTTTTTTAGCAATGTTATGCTTATTGTTGAGATTTCCCACTCGTTGACAATTGCTTTTAACTATCCAAATTTATTAACCATTAGAAATAGATAGAATAGGACTCTTAAGGTCTTCTTGGCTCACTGGTTTTCTTGTGGATGAGTACACAAGTGTTAGGATAGAATAAGCATAAGGGAATTTTTGTGCCTTGGAATCACTAATAGCTCTTGAATCCTATTTTTATATTGGCTTTGTGAAGTCATATGTGAACAAAGGATACGAGAAGGTAATGGTCCACAACAATGCCGCATCTTATTACACTATATTTAGCTCTTTCCAAGGCCTTATAAGGCTTTTTATGATTATATTAGTGTAGAGAAAATTCATTCGCATTCAAAACCAATGCACAATCAAGGATATCTACCTTAAACCTACAAAACCACCATTTAGGAGAAAGGTGGTTCCACAACTGACTGAGAAATTTATATTCACACTTGCATACCATGTGGAGGGCAACCTCATAGCTCCTCAAATACAAGGGATTATTTGGACGAGAATTCAACATCTCGTGAATCTCTATTTGTGTGGAATCCGCATATTTTGAAGTCAATCCTGCAAGTTAGTGTGGGGTCAAAGTAAGACTTCGACCACATAGTTGTGTCTAGGGAAACAAGCTATATCATTTACGTGCTTAGCGATTGAAAAACTATCCATTGATTGAAAGGTGCTTCTACTCATAAAGGTGGTTCCATGTAGGGGTGGGAAATTTTAAGAGCTAACGAAATAAATTCGAAGCCCATCCTATATGTAGGTCCTAGGTTTAAGGTCATATCTCATTCGGATGTCATGTGAATCCTAAAAAACTCAGTCTTGCTAAATTTTGAAATTTTGAATAGACTTGCGTTGCAACCTTATTTTCAAAGAAATAATATAACAATACAATTTGTGTAAGCTACTATTTCATTGCACTCTAAAAACCTATAAAACCCTCTTTTTCAAGAAAGAAAAAAAGAAGAAGAGAGGAACTTGCACTAAAAGTCATGCGTACTAAAGAACTAAATGACATCTTATTGGCCTTCAAGAGTTTAAAATTGTTTCATGGGCCAATACTCATAGAAGCAACACTCCTTCAATAGACACCCTTCAGAGTATACGAGATTCTTTGAATACTTGATCTAATACTACCTCATTGGCCAAGGATGAAATTTTTGAAAAAATGGAGACATTGAGAGGTATGCATCCAAAATGGGCATTTATAAGTTTGGGAAAGGTTTTGGTAAATCCTTTTGATGACTCAAACCTTGATTTGGACTGTAATGTAAAATAACAATTGGTTTTTGGAAATGCTTATGGTGCAAAAATTTATAAGGTCCCTATAGGCAAACATGTAGTGAATATTTGGGCTCCTCCCAAAATAATGACCTTTTCATTGAATTTAAGCTACCCTTTGAATGTACAATGTCATAAGTTAATAAAATATGTCTAATAATTATAATAAATCATCCTAATAACATTGTCAGAATTAAATTAAATGACAAAATTTAAATGCCTAAAATTGTCCCAAAAATTTGTCGCAATCTTCTCAGGTGGAGAATATTGAGATGTCAAGCTCTCCATGAGCTCGCACTCAGTATGAGTCTCTTGAAGATGTTGTGTGTTCGGTGACCAACATGGAGGATCCTTGAAAGTGATTCTACAAGTAGACTACACCCATGTAGTCTACCCATCACAATTATGGCATACTTATTGTGCCACATTACCTTCACACGATTACACACACTGGGACGAAGATCGACAAACCTCCATTCCTAATTGTGTGGATTACAAGAAGAGCAAACGTGGCTTGAAGAAGAAGAATCTAAGAGAAAGTTTCAACAGGTAATCTCAGACCTGAATCAAATCAAGGAGTAGCAACAACAAGCGATGCAAACAACGCTCAAAGAATTAAAAGAGGACATCAGAGAAATTAAAGACTTGGCAACCCTATTCAATTAGACACTACTGGATGCACCCATAACAACACCAGTAGTGGCTCAGTCCATGGTAAATAACCTTAATTCTCTTGATGATAATATACTTCTTGGGGTAGAAGTTTGGATTAAGATACCAGGCTATCAATAATTCCTAATAGATACTATGATAGACACCGGACACCGGATCTACATCATCTTATGTAAATAGAGATATTTTACCCCCAGAATGCATACTTCCATTAGAGAAGAAGGTACGCATTACTTATACTAATAATAAAGCCAATATTATAACTCATTATTGCCGATTAAAGATAGCCATTGGACAAGCCATCTTTAATGCCTTGTTCTTTGTACATGATAAGCAGAATAGTGATCTTATAATTGCCAATGATATAATCAGTCAACTACTACCTCTAATTTTACATAAAAATAGAACCATAACATTTGTATTTAATAATTGTAAATATGCCTTACAAACCAAAATGCATCTATCCTCTATGGTTGGCACTAATATCCCTTCTTAGCCCCAAAAGAATATGACCAGATTCTATGAGTGGTTTACCAAAGAAAAAGCCAAATATAGCTCACAACTCTCAGAATGTGAAACAATCTTGAAGACTCTCTATTCAGTTGGGAAAAAGAGAAATATTTCATAACTCTCCCTACAATCCCACACAGTAATCTAACAAGAGTGAGTCATTCAAGAATGAATCTTGAAGACATCGAATTATGTCACGACGAGACAAGAGATTCAAGAGCTGCTAGACAAAGGAATGATTGAGCAGACAAATAGTCAATGGGCTTGTCAAGCATTCTACATCAACAATCATGGAGAACAGAAGCGAGGGAAAAAGAGGTTAGTAATGAACTACAAGCCTCTAAACAAATTTCTCATGGATCAAAAGTATTTGATTTCTTTGAAAGATGAATTAATTAGAAAAATCAAAGGAAAATCTATCTTCTCAAAGTTTGATTTAAAATCGGGATTCTGGCAATTCATAATTCGACCAGAAGATAGATATAAAATAGCTTTTGTAGTTCCTCAAGGAATGTATCAATGGATCACTATGCCTATGGGATTGAAGATCTCCCCCTCAAAATTTCAAGAAAGGATTGATCAGATATTTGCCTCATGCAATGAATTCACTATCTGCTACGTCGATAATATTCTGATATTTTCAGCTTCCATCGACAAACATATCTAACATTTACACAGGTTCTTTGATTGTGTGAAGAATGTAGGGTTGGTTCTTTCTATCAAGAAAAGCAGTATTTGCACTCCAAAGGCATAATTTTTGGTTATTGAGATTTCAAACGGAATCATAGGTTCACAAGATCATGTCCTCCAGAAGATAGACGAATTTCCAAAAGAATTTAGTGAAAGAAAGCAATTTCAATCTTTTGTGGGATGTCTTAATTGGATTGCAAGGTAATATCCTATGATTGTGCCAAAGATTTAATTATTTTTAAACCTTTGGAAAGATCTAAAGAATTCTTTTGGCAAAATGAATTCACAAAAGTAGTTCAACGAATCAAGGTAGCCTGTCGACAGCTTCAACCTTTGAAATTGCCAAGTCAAATGATTGTCTATTAAGATGCATCACAGGAAGCTTGGGGTGGAATCTTGTGTGAAGAAGTCAATGGGGAACCAATTATTTGCAGGTTTGCTTCAGGAAGTTTTTCAAATGCTGCTACCCGATATCACTCTATACAACAGAAAATCTTGATTGCATATATAATTTTCGACTATTCCTTCAACAAACCTTTCATTCTTCAAAGTGATTTGAAGAATTTTGAAAAATTATTGGATATACTAGGAATGTCAAAAAAATTGAAAATCATCGAATGATTCGATGGTCATACTGGTTTAGCCATTTTGACATCACCTCTACGAACATATTCTCGGATGTAAAAATAATATTGCAGATATGCTTTCCAAGGAATATTCCAAGGACAGGGGATAAGGATAAGCATTGAGGTGGAATAATGACATGGGACTTATCAACTTTTCTTTTGATGGAATCCGAGCAAGTTGGGGCTATGAACCTTTCCCTATCACCCAGCTGAGATGTGACATAAAGGTTTCGCGTGGCTTCACAAATAATGATTCTGTCATTTCACCTAACTTTAATAATACAAGTGGATGGCTATGCTGGCAATAACTTTTTGTTGTTGACCACAAAAAAGCATCTTACTTTAATCATTATCAAGTTAGTGTGTACTTCTTGTCCCATATAATATTCCCTCTCAAATCACCTTTATGATGTGGCAAAGGACTCCACTAAGCAAAAGCAAAACTTTTGTCACATCATTCATCTAAAACCATGTGACCTATCCTTTTCTCGAATCATCTTTATGATGTGGAAAATTACTCCACTAAGCAAAAGCAAAACTTTTGTCACATCATTCACCTAACACCATAGCATTCATCTTTTTCCTTTAGATTTCTCTTATCCCTTGTAACATCTTTCGCCTTTAATCTTTGTAAACTTCGCTACTTTCATTGCAATACACTCTCTAAGCATTTCCACACTTTCGTTTACTCTCTCTCTAGCATACTCTCTCTCCCTCTCGCTATTATGCTTGTGTTTTCGAAATTATATGTATATTCTTTGGGATAGAGGTCATTAGGGTTATGTGTGTGTGTGTGTGTGTGTGTGTGTGTATAACCTTAATAACCTCCATCCTAAAGAATATATATATATATATATATATATATATATATTCCCCTTTCTTCTCTATCTTTTTTCCCTACCTCCCTTTTCCCTTTGGGATGGTGTGTGTGTGTGTGTGTGTATATATATATATATATTCTTTCCCCTCTCTTCTCTATCTTTTTTCCCTACCTCCCTTTTCCCTTTGGGATGGTGTGTGTGTGTGTGTGTATATATATATATACACACACCATTCTAAAGGGAAAAGGGAGGTAGGGAAAAAAGATAGAGAAGAGAGGGGAAAGAATATATATATATATATATGTATATATATATATATATATATATATATATATATATATATGTATGTATGTATGTATATAGGAAAAAGAGAAGAGAGGGGAAATAATATATATATATATATATATATTCATTCATTCTTTGCCCTCTCTTCTCTATCTTTTTGCCCTACCTCCCTTTTCCCTTGGAATGGTATGTATATATATATATATATATATATACTTCTTTCCCCTCTCTTCTCTATCTTTTGTAACATAGCTTTTGGACATGAGATTGAATCCTCTTCAATCTCCACCACCTTTCCACTCTTCATATTGTACATAGTCAAGGAGTTCTTCTAAACACCATACACATTAACATAACCAATTCTTTTACTTAAGAAATCTTACAAATGATTCTCCTCAAAAATTATTGTTGAATTTAAGGAATGATAATATTGAACCTCCATTAGTAACATAGATTAGCTTAAATGACTCCTTTGTTCATAAATGCTTATCTTTTAGAAACATAAATGATTCCTTCAATTACCTTGACATAAATGATTCCTTTCATATCACATATGAATGGTTCTCCTTTGACAACATAGATTAGCATTAATGATTATTTTTACTTAGCTTAGCATAAACTATTATATCAGTTAAGAAGATCACATAAATACTTTTCTAAAAGTGATTATTTTACTTAATAAATCACATGAAGGATTCCCTTTTTTGAAGCATAGATTAGAATAAATGATCATTTCATTTAGCTTAGCATGAATGATTCATTTCTTAAGAAAATCCCATGAATGTTTCTTTTATTTAACTTTAGACTAGAAAGAGGGCTTACCTTATAGCTCTAAAGAGGCATACATAATTCCTTTAGTATAGTAGAGGGAAAAATAACCTTTCTATCATTGCAACATAATCACCTCACCATAAGATCATATTAAGATTATGAAAATTAAATTATGATTGCTTAAGCATAAATCTTTATTTGTTTTCATACGTGGTGATTTGGTAGCCCTTGCACTTGAATCCTAGTTGATATTTGAGACTCGCCTTGATTTAAGGAAGGTGGGGACTTGGCTTCTTCTTTGCACGAGTGATTGCACTCATTTATTTTGAAGATTCTCCATTTATTTTATCTTCTCACCTCACACTATATGATGGCCTATCTTGTATCAACTTTTTCACTTCCTCTAACCTTTTATTAGGGTAGAGAAAATTTATTTCACACTAGGGGAATAACCCAAGGTAGAGTAAGTGCGCATGCAGAAATCCAAGACTCACACCTGGGTCCATATATAAAAAAGGATGGGAAAAATAAAGAAATACTTATTATATATACGTACAAGACCTTAAGGTAAACACGTGGATGATACCACAGAAGTGGGCTAGCTACCTAATTTTAGAAAATTTCCCTAGAGCAAAAAACCTAAAACATTAGCCCCCTCCAAGATGCTAGAGGCATTTATGCCTCTAGATTCACCTATTTTGTAATGTCAAATATTTGTGGGAAGTAAAGATTGATTCTCCATCCATTCATGTAAGTGTGATGCATCTTCTTGTTGATGTCCATGACTTGATAGCTCCCATTCTAAAATCTTTCCACTACTTTGAATAATCCCTCCTGGTGAGGCACAAACTTTCAATCTTTATTTTGGTCAAACTAGTTGTCATACTAAAGCACTAGCGGTCCATATCCAATGTCCATCTTTGTAAGCTTCTAGTCGAACTTGTTTCTTTTGTTTGACTACTATGCATAGTGCTTCTTCTCACTTCCACTCTAGATTTTTAAGCTTGAGGATGCACTACTTTGTCTTCTCCTTAGGGGTGTCTTGACCTCTTTCAAGAAATTCTAGACTGCTAACACCACTTCTATGGGAAGAGTGTCTCTTGATCATAAACAAAATGAAAAGGTGTAAAACCCAAGCTATTTTAAAAAATGTGCAATATTCCCAAAGTGTTGCATGTACTTATCCTAGGTTTATGGCTTATATCCTACATGTTTGGTGAGGATTTTACAAATCATAACATTAACCTTTCGAACTAATCCATTGTATTTCATCAAACTACCTACTAGGTCTCCTTGTTAATCTTGATAGTGGGAGGTTATATTTATGGGTCTTCTTGACTCCTTGGTAATCTTAATTATGACTTTGTTGTTGATATTTCTTTTGCCTTTTAAAACTTTGGTAGAATATTTATAGAGAATATAATAGATTTTATGATATAGAGAGAAAATAAGTACTTCATTTCATATAAAGGAAAGGATATATTTTATAAGAATTTAAAATAGAAGGGGAGATGGAAGATTTTTTTCTTTGTGTAAGATGAAATAGATAAGAAGAGAGGGAGGTTTAATTTTTTTTTTCTTTCAAGAGGAAAATGAAAGAGAGAAAATAACAAAATGACTTGGGGAATGTGGCTAAGTTTGCGAAAGAGGGATAGTGTGCATTAGTGAGAAGTTAAAGGGAATGAAGGCCCCTTCACAAAGGTGCATTTTGAAGGGATGAGAGAGAGAGAGAGAGAGTTTTTCATCTTGAAGAGAAATGGGATGCTCCCCATCCACCTCAACCATTAACCTTGAATTGGATTGACTTTATTCTTTATTTGTTGGCGTAAATGATGATTGGCTATCCCTTTCACTTGAATCCAAGTTGATGGTTGAAATTCTCTATGCCTCCCCTTGATTTAAGTTAGCTGGCTTCTTTTTTGCACAAGTGGATGCACCCACCTTTTTTTAAGATTATCCCTTTATTTTAGCTTCTCACCTTACAATATATGATGGCATAGCCTATAACCACTTTTTCACTTTCTCTCACCTTTTTTTTAGGGAAGAGATCATTTATTTCAAACCACAAGAACTTGAGCTAGGTTGTGTGAGTGTTTGTGCTTGTGAGCTCAAGCTCTCTTCCCCCCTGCATCTTTTCATGGTATCAAAGCCTGGTTCGTGCTAAAGGCTGAGCTGCAAGCAAGAGAACCACAGGAAGCGGTACGAGGGTGAGAGCTTCAACTACTCTTCCCTATTTGTGTTGGTGATTACACCCTTGTCGGGAGCTCTACGGGACGCACCGATAAACGGTCTCTGATTGAGGAGCTTTCTTCGCGGGAGTAAAGCTATAGGGCAAACATACTGTCCTATCGAACAACATTTTTCAGGGCAAAAAAGCATTTTGGGTGCGTCTGGACCTCCGTTTTTCAGAAAGCAGGCGATTTCGAGCACTGCGGGTAAGTCATCGATTCTATGCAGAAATCTGTTTTAAGAACTGCAGGAAGATAGATTGGCTGTGCAGACACTCTGGGTGCTGCAAAGAGGTCAACAGTTGCCATTGGGTGTATGTATGCACATTGAGGTCACTGGTTGTGACATTTGAGAGTACTACAGTACCGCTGCAAAAATATAACAGTTTGTACAGGACAAACCAGAGTGCTGTTTCTGGTAAAATTGTGTGTCTGGCAAGATGTCAAATGATGGCATAACCCAAATTGTGGCTGAGAAGCTTGATAAGAATAACTTCCATGCTTGGAGGTTCAGGTTGACGAATTTCCTGATGGGAAAGGGCTATTGGGACTACATAGAAGGTGAGCAGCATGAAGAGGCACCGGAGATACCGGACATAAATCCGACTGCTACAGATGTGAAAGAGTTTAAAGACTGGAAGCAAGGAGCCAGGAAAGTTATGTACTGGCTCTCCATTAGTATACACAGGAAACCATGATTGGGCACATTCAGGATGCCAAGTCCCCCAAGGAGGCGTGGGGCACCTTGGTAAAACTCTATGAAACAAATACCAAGGCACGTAAGATACAGTTGAAGAATGAACTTCATACTGTGGAGAAAAAGAGCATGTCTGTGAATGACTATGCATTGAAGATAAAGGGTATTGTGGAATGTGTCAGTAGATGATGATGATAAGGTGGAAGTCTGTCTACGTGGTCTCGGGCCACAATAAAAGGCGTTTAAGACGTCTATTCAGACTCGGGAAAACATTTCTAAATTTACAAATTTGGTGTCTATGCTGATTATAGAAGAGAAGAGCTTGGGTGAAGACCAACAGTCTTCACACAAAACAAAAACAGTTCAGAGCAACAGGCCTTCTACATAAGTTCAAGTAGAGGACGAGGTAGAGGAGGCCGTGGACGCGGTCAAGGAGGTGGCCGAACAGGTAATCAGAATTATGGCCAGCAGTAGCAACAACAGTCCCAGAATACATAACAACAACATCAACAACACACAGGTGGAAGAGGAAAATTCAGAGGCAGGGGGAGTCAAAGAGGACATGGAAATTGGCAAAGGCAATATAATGATACACGTGAATACTTTTATTGTGGTAAGCCAGGACATGTGCAGGCAGAATGTTATAAGAAGCAGGCTGACATGCAAAATGGGAAAGTGCAGCAGAACAACTATGCATCCTCAAGCAGAAACAATGAGGATCATGAAAGGTTGTTTGTTATGCAGCATGTTGTGAATGCCATGTCTGAAAATGTTGAAGCAGCACAAAAAGATGATGTATGGTATGTGGATTCAGGTGCTTTGAACCACATGACAAGTCATGGGGAGTGGTTCAAGGAGATGAAAAACCTTGAAAGACCAGGTTTTGTGGAAACAGGGGATGACACTGCTCATCCAATTGCCCATGTTGGAGATGTGCCATTGTCTATGCAGGATGGCAAAGTGAAGTACCTTGCAGATGTACTTCACGTTTCAAACATAACAAAAGAATCTGGTTTCAGTTGGCCAGATGATTGAGCAGGGTTTGCAGGTTCGGTTTAACCCTGATGGTTGTTATGTTGAAGACTTTAAAGACAAGTGCAGGTTGGTTGCAAAAGGCAACAGAGTGGGCAGAATGTTTACATTGAATGTAGACATGCCTGAAATGAGTGCTGCTGCGATGTTTGCAAATGGTTCAGGAATTGTTGCAGACACAGACATTTGGCATAAAAGAATTGGACATGTAAATGTGCAGAGAATGAAGTCTATGCAGACTAAAGGAATTGTGACAGGGTCGCCAAAATTTAAAGTGGAAGGTATGCAAAGAATATGTGAAGCATGCCAATTTGGAAAGCAAACAAAGCATGTATTTCCACGTAACAGATATGTGAGCATAAATGCACTAGATGTTGTGCATTCAGATATATGGGGTCCTACGAAGACCATGTCTATGGGAGGCTGTAGGTATTATGTGACATTCATTGATGACCACACAAGGAAAGTGTGGGTATATTTCATGAAGGAGAAGAGTGAGGTGTTCACTCACTTTTAGAATTTCAGAGTTTTGGTTGAAAAGCAAACAGGGAAATATGTAAAGTGCCTAAGGGAGGGGGAGAGTACTTCTCCAATGAGTTCTCTCAATTTTTGAAGAAGAATGGTATTCGGAGACAGTTTACATGCAGATACACTCCGCAACAAAATGGAGTTGCTGAGCAGAAAATAGGTACATTGCTGAGATTGCGCGAGCATTGATGGAAGAGCAGAATATGCTGCATAGCTATTGGGCTAAGGCTGTTTCTATAGCAGTATACATCATGAACAGGACTCCAACTGCAGCCATACATGATGTAACTCCGTCGGAGGAGAGGTTTATTGGCAGAAAACCTGATTTGTCTCATCTGAAAGTCTTTGGATGCATTGCATATGTGCATGTGCCAGATGAGCTGAGAACTAAGCTGGATCCAAAAGCTGAGAAATGTGTGTTTATTGGATATTCCCTTGAGCAAAAGGGATACAGGTGTTATAACCCTGCTACACATGAGTTGAGGGTAGGCAGGGATGTTGTTTTTTATGAGATGAGCAGCTGGTATGCTGCTGAAAAAGAAGCTGTTGGAGCTGATGTGAGTGGAAGTGTGGTTGCACAGAATGCAAGTCAACAATCACAGTCTTTGCGTGGACCAGGAGAGTCCTTATCTAGTGGGTCTGTTGATAGACCATGGAGTGGCAGGCTGTGTCATAATACCAGTCCTGCAAATGTGATTAGTACATCTAGTGGGTCTGTTGATAGACCATGGAGTGGCAGGCTTCGTCATAATACCAGTCGTGCAAACGTGATTAGTACATCTAGTGGTTCTGTTGATAGACCATGGAGTGGCAGGCTACGTCATATTACCAGTCGTGCAAACGTGATTAGTACATCACGTAAAGGAAAGGAGAAAGTGGCTGAGCCCCTTGGTATGCCTGACATTTCTACAGGGCATTCTCATGTTGATGGTGGAGAGTCTAGTGGCTCAGATATGAGCCTTGATGAGGAGCTTGGGATCCCAGCTATGAGAACACGTGGTGTAAAGAAGGCTATGGAAGCCATGAATGAAAAGCTGTAAAGATCTCGGAGAGTGAAAAACCCTGTGCAGAGATTTACATATGATGGTTATGTGGCACATCACTATGCATATATGGCAAAGGTTGTGCAGGTTGTAGAGCCCACATGCATTGATGAGGCTATTGGAAATGTGTGTTGGGAGAAAGCTATGGATGAGGAGATGGATGCACTATATGGAAATGAAACTTGGGATTTAGTGCAATTGCCTGAAGGCAAGAAAGCCATTGGATGCAAGTGGGTGCACAAAGTAAAACATAACAGTGATGGTGTTGAAAGAATGGTAGAGGGGGAGGAGACACACACACAGGAGCAAACCCTAATGTATATTGCAAACCCTAACCATAGAGGGAAGCTATCTCCACACTCACACAAAGCATAATGCCATAATACATAATCCACACAACACACACTGAGTTGTGTCCACACTCTACTAACCCTAGCTAATGTCCACACACTATGACCAGCTAGACACGCGGTCATTTATGTCTCACACATGTTCCTACCTAATCTGCCAGCACATAGCATAGCTGGCTCACACTGACATCGAGCTTGAATCTCAACAAATGGAAGCATAAACAAGTATAAGGCTAGATTGGTAGCCAAAGGGTATGTGCAGACATATGGCATTGATTAAGAGAAAACTTTCAGTCCAGTTGTTGCCAAGATGGCAACAGTGAGAGTTGTGATAGCAGTGGCTGCGTCAAAGCAATGGTCTTTACATTAGATGGATGTAAAGAATGCATTCTTGCATGCGGATTTACAAGAAGAGGTGTATATGTTGCAGCCACACGGTTATGAGGATGTGAGTCACCCCGAGCATGTTTGCAGGTTGAAGAAAACAAGCACCAAGAGCATGGTCTGACAAGATTTTTGAATATGTTGTCAGTATTGGCTTTCATGTAGCCAATGCAGATTTCTCATTGTATTTGAGACATGGTGATAGAGGGGTTGTGCTTGTTGTCATCTATGTAGATGACTTGATCATTACGGGGGACCATGATGCAGAGATCTTTGATGTAAAGATCTTGCTTAGACAGAAGTTTGAGATGAAGGATCTGGGGGAACTCAGATATTTGTTGGGCATTGAGGTGATTAGGTCACCACATGGTATTGGATTACTGCAGAGACAGTATGGCTTGGACATGTTGTCCAAGTATGGTATGACAGGCTGTAAGCCTATTTTCATGCCATTGGATCAGAATGGCAAGTTGAGTGCAGATTCAGGAGAGATCTTGGAGGATCCTACTATGTATAGGCACATAGTAGGAAGCTTGATCTACATGATGATCACCATACCAGATTTGAGCTATGCTGTTGGGTTGGTGAGTCAGTTTATGCAGGTTCTGTAAGATTCCTCCCCAGCCTTCGAGGTATACAGGAGTAAGAATCTCCCTTTCTGATCTTATAATTATTCCCTCTCTAAAATAAAAGAAAGTTTCTGTTTAAAAAAGGAAGACCCTTTTCCTAGAATACTTCTCAGGAGTCACGCCTATTTTAAGGATTCAGAACAATGAGTTCAGAAGTGAAAATCGGTGTTTTGGATACCAAGGTTTTGGTTTTCATTCGAGTACGGCCCAAAAGAAGTTCTTTATCTCTTGGGGAGTATAAGAAGTTATCCCCCAGATATTGTGATCCTTATATCTGAATTCAATGAAAGTAGGTGACTTAGCCTACAAGTTTCTTTTATCTCCTCATCTCAAAATTCTTAATGCCTTCTATAGAAAAATGTGTCAAACTCAAATCATGGAAAGACGGTAAAACTTCAGTGGCAAGTTACCGTTGGCTTCTAGGTTACGCTAGCTCCTTCCTTTATATAAGTCGTAACTTTTACTTATCGCTCACAGTAATCTTACTCCCATCAATCTCCTTTCTTTCTTAATCTCCTTCATGGCTTGGCAACAAGAACTAGTTTTATCCATGATGATTTCTCACCTTCAAGATGCAAGAGAGTCTGTGAAGAAAGACTTTATAGAACAGTATGAGCGCTCACTTTTTCCTCACCTAGGAACTTCTGTAGCGCAGACCAAATGGCGGACCTATCAAAACATAACTAGGGTAATACCCTGGGGTCAGCAGCACTTTCGTAACAATGTCCGCTTGGCCATGGTTATTGAAGCTTTGGGTTTGGGTCCCCGATACTACTGCGTCATGAGATCAAGGCATCTTGGGTTTTCTGAGCGGGTCTTCTTACTGGCGTGTTTTCTTCCTCATGAGAAGATATGCCTTTACCCTGTTTTTGGCTTGCCTCTCAGAGGTCCTTTTGTTGGATCACCTCATACCACTGAGATAGGTGCGGCAATAACCAGCAGAATCATTCCCATAGATGAGTTACCCTATACTTGTGCAGCTTGTGAGGACTGCTTTTGTGACCATATGATGAACGGGCTTATGGAAGTGTAAAGAGTTCTTCTATCTTTACTGTATAAGTTCCGAGAATGAATAAAGTTTAAATCTTGTTCTTATCTTGCCCTCTTTAAGACTTTTCTTGGTGGTTAATCTTGATTAAAATTTTTCTCTAAGTCTCATATTCGTGCATCTTGCGAAATTATCCCAAGTTGCGAGATGAGGACATCTCGCATTTTTTAAGTGGGATAGAATGTAAGATTCCTCCCCCAACCCCTTTTTGATGTCTAGCATATTCCCCTGTAATCATTCCCTCTTCAGAAATATAAAGATCTTGTTTCTAACTGTTTTAACCTAGAGAGAGAAAATATTCTAGAGAGAGAATATTCAGATTATGAATATTTTTGGATAGAAAAATAACTCATCTTATTAAAATAAGTTCCCTTGAAACAGAAATTCAAAAAGAATTTTCCAATGTGCAATTAGAATTAATTGGAAATAGGTATAAAGAACCTTAGTCTAAGGGTCTAGATTTTCAGAAATCTTTAAACTATGGTCCAATTAAGGTTCCTATGGGCCAATAGCATCAATACATGTGTAGGGAGGAGATAAATCCAATTTGTAAAAAGAAGATACCCAAAAATGAGTAAATGCTCACATAAGATGAAGAGTTGAAAATGTACAAGGTTTATTAGTAAAAAAAACACATATGTAAGGAAGGGGAGTTCTTTAAAGGAGGTGCATATTTCACATAAGATGAAGAGTTGAAAATGTACAAGGTTTATTAGTAAAAAACTATGAGCAATATTAAAAATATGAGATATTTTGGGTATCCAAAAATGAGTAAATGCTCACATAAGATGAAGAGTTGAAAATGTACAAGGTTTATTAGTAAAAAAACACATATGTAAGGAAGGGGAGTTCTTTAAAGGAGGTGCATATTTCACATAAGATGAAGAGTTGAAAATGTACAAGGTTTATTAGTTAAAAAAAAACTATGACACATATGTAAGGAAGAGGAGTTCTTTAAAGGAGGTGCATATTTCACATAAGGTGAAGAGTTGAAAATGTACAAGGTTTATTAGTAAAAAACTATGAGCAATATTAAAAATATGAGATATTTTGGGTATCCAAAAATGAGTAAATGCTCACATAAGATAAAGAGTTGAAAATGTACAAGGTTTATTAGTAAAAAAACACATATGTAAGGAAGGGGAGTTCTTTAAAGGAGGTGCATATTTCACATAAGATAAAGAGTTGAAAATGTACAAGGTTTATTAATAATAAAAAAACTATGACACATATGTAAGGAAGGAGAGTTCTTTAAAGGAGGTGCATATTTCACATGCTTGAATGAGTTTTAAACTCATAAAAATTGAGATATTTCATCCCTCCTCTCTCCTCATTCAAGTCTAGTTCCAAGAAGTTAGCTTAACTGACCTAAAAATGGTCAAATATTGACCAAACTGATTTAGAAAATTCTAGAATCAGTTTGTTTGGTTAGGAGCTCAATTTTTCCTATAAATAGAAGCTTCCCACTTGTTGAAAAATATATAGTGTCTTATGCTTTGTTACTCTACTCCACCTAAGCCAAGATAGATAGTGTCTTATGCTTTGTTACTCTACTCCACCTAAGCCAAAATATATAGTGTCTTATGCTTTGTTAGTCTACTCCACCTAAGCCAAAATATATAGTGTCTTATGCTTTGTTACTCTACTCCACCTAAGCCAAAATATAGAGTGTCTTATGCATTGTTACTCTACTCTACCTAAGCCAAGAACTGTGAATTCTTTAATAATTCACTAGTTTTTGATACTTCTCTCTTTCTTCAATCCCCATTGGTGGCTTCATCAACATACTAAACCAATTGATTGGTTGGGGGCCTCTACCGTGAATAAAGAATCAAGTAAATTGTAAGGTAAGTATAGTGACTTTTGATCTTTCTATAATTTCTCAATGATTCTCTCTTCTCAACCCCTCTCAAGCTTGAGAAGCTTAATTGGTGTGGTTTTTGAAATGCTATTGAAGTTAATTAAGTAATGATAGTAAAGAATTACATAAAATTTTATTTATATTTAATTCTAATGGTTTTTCTCTCTCTCTCACTTAAGAAATGGTCATACTCATGACCCTTTTCAATCCAAATGAAGCTTTTCATAAGGCTTTTCCTTAATCCAAGATTAAACTATGCTTGAGGCCAAATTAATAGTTTTTTTTCTATGCTTTTAGTTTATGTATATTGATGACTCAATCCATTATGGATTGATGATCCAATTAGAGACCATTCTAATTATTTTCTTACTCCTGTATACCTCGAAGGCTGGGGAGGAATCTTACATCCTACCCCACTTAAAAAGTGCGAGATGTCCTTAAAATAGGCGTGACTCCTGAGAAGTATTCTAGGAAAAGGGTCTTCCTTTTTTAAACAGAAACTTTCTTTTATTTTAGAGAGGGAATAATTATAAGATCAGAAAGGGAGATTCTTACTCCTGTATACCTCGAAGGCTGGGGAGGAATCTTACATCCTACCCCACTTAAAAAGTGCGAGATGTCCTCATCTAGCAAGGTAGAGGACAACTCTTTTTCTTAAGATCCAATTTTATTCTGGGGTTCCTTATATTCTGGTCAACCCAACAGAATACTGGGATAAATATCCCTTATATAGAACTCATAATTAAATAACAATTCATTCAGATCTTATCATTCATATCTTTAACATGATAATGGTCCATTAGACCAAAAAATTTCCTTCTGAACATTCCTTCACGAGAATTTCAGTTAAGCTAGTCCTCAATTTGACATCCCTTAACTTGATCTACCGATCAAGTATTAACAGTAGCAATCTGACAGCACAACCCACTAATCTCATAGTGATTTGCTGAATTCATTATCATCATTCTAGTTATGAATATCATCACAGGGACTCGTCCCATTCCCCCTCATTGTGGTTTCATTATATTTCAACTAAATTTTAAAAATCATCATTTTTCAATCAGAATTTTCAACAAGAATCCAAATCAATTCATCAATTCTCAAACAGAATTAAAAATCATATCAATCACATTCGAAATCATCATCTGGATAGCATTAACGCTTATAATTTCAAGTCTTAGATTTACTCGTATATACTGTCAGTAAAGAGCTGCAGTATACTCTCTGTATATACGGGTAGTCCACGGCCCTTGAAATTATAAGGTAAATACCATCATGTCTAGGTCTCAAGCAAGTCAAGGATTTTATATAATTGCGGTACTTCCATTTGAAGACCCAATTACCAATTTACGAGTTTCAGTTTGAATATCAAATTGTATGAATTATATCACACAATTATAACCTTTTTGTCTTTCTAGATAAATTTTTGACATATTTGTCTTCTCAGTTGATCTTTATTAACCAAAGGCTCTGATACCAACTGTAAGATCCCTGTTCCCACCGAGCAACGGATTCAGGATACTGGCAGCGGAAGTAGCACTTCTCTCGCGGGACAGGGGTCCCACATTCGGGGCCTCACCCACGGATATCCGGATAAGAGACTAATCCGTCGGTTGCTCCAAAACCGAACCCGAAAAAACTTCCTTTACCGGAAAGCACGGGCGATTCCACCAGGATAACTTTTTACTCTAACGTAGTCAAGATCATTTCTGGTCGAGCTGATCCAATTACATATATAAGATACTTGGTCAGATCAAGGAAGAAACTTGCACTTGGATCATTGGGATCAACGCTTTTTTCCCCATTCAAGAGGCACAGCCATTGATTCCTATCCATAGAATAGTTACTGTCCGAGATTTATTTTATCTATCGTAAAAATAAAAGTTTGAGTCTCGATTTACAGATCCATCAGTCCAGCCTAACCCCATCCAGTCCCATGGGTTAGCCAACCGCCCAACCACTGTAGTGATGGGATCCAATTAAGAATTTGGTTAGGTTTTGTCCCGGGTACCAAGGAAAAGAGTTCCAAGGCCCCCTAGCCGGATGTTCATGCAAAATAAAACTAGTCACACCACGCACACACCCAATATGAAATTGCCTTTTCACAGATTCAACCAGTTTAAAACAATCCTTTAATAAAACCATAGTATCACTGATCACCATCTTCCAATTTATCCAGTTGATTCTCAATTTTCCCATCATTCCTTCATCAGAGTATCTATGGCATCATTGGCAACTAGAACGCTCAGGGGCCGTTTCGATAGTTCCTAGCCCTTAATACTCGGTAATATAATCACTTATCAAGATGGACTCTCGTTGAAGATCAGCAAGATCAACCAACAGATCCATATAAAGAGCCATGGACTCATCCATTGAAGACCAGCAAGGTCAATCAACCAGATCCATGCCCGATTTCAGAAAACAACTCCAACTTTGTTCCAATATCTTCCTCGACGCACGCATGGGTATCCTAGGCGACCCAGAGCCCGAGCACCGTATGGTCAGCACCCTCTAGGATCCTTCGCAGGTCAAAATGCTTTCCCAGCATTCTTGACATAAAACAATCATTTACAAACAGCATTTACAAACAGCATTTACAAACAGTTTACAATACAATTTCTATTTTAACTTTCATTTTTCCACATTATCCCTCATCAATCTACATTACTTATTCCATATTCCCTTTATATGTATACTCATCCCATCACATCATTTCCATCTCATCACTTCAGATTCCCTCACATCACATATCGTATATTCACATCCATACATCCACATCTATATGCGTACATTCACATCTACATGCATACATCTACATCTCTATGCATACATCCACATCCACATTCACATTCACCTCCATACATCTGCATCTATATGCATACATCTACATCTCCATTCACATCCACATCTATACATCTACATCTACATGCATCCATCCACATCTCCACATCCACATCTACATCTATACATCTACATCTACATGCATACATCCACATCTACATGCATACATCCACATCCACATCTATACATCTACATCTACATGCATACATCTACATCTCCATTCACATCCACATCTATACATCTACATCTACATGCATCCATCCACATCTCTATTTACATCCTCATCTATACATCTACTTCTACATGCATACATCCACATCTCCATGCATACATCCACCTCCACATTCACACTCACATCCATACATCTACATCTACATGCAAACATCCACATCTCCATGCATAATAAAATTCTTTCAATTAATCTAGGATGATAGTTCCTAGAATATGGTAGGAAGTCCTCTTTTTATGAAATTATTTTATGCGTAATTTCTATAAAAATTTTGCCATAGCTCCGCTACTATGACTGATAAATCTTAATTTTTTCTAAGGGATAAGGCTCATTATTAAAGAAATAATTAGAATGGTCTCTAATTGGATCATCAATCCATAATGGTCTCTAATTGGATCATTAAGAAAATAATTAGAATGGTCTCTAATTGGATCATCAATCCATAATGGATTGAGTCATCAATATACATAAACTAAAAGCATAGAAAAAAAACTATTAATTTGGCCTCAAGCATAGTTTAATCTTGGATTAAGGAAAAGCCTTATGAAAAGCTTCATTTGGATTGAAAAGGGTCATGAGTATGACCATTTCTTAAGTGAGAGAGAGAGAAAAACCATTAGAATTAAATATAAATAGAATTTTATGTAATTCTTTACTATCATTACTTAATTAACTTCAATAGCATTTCAAAAACCACACCAATTAAGCTTCTCAAGCTTGAGAGGGGTTGAGAAGAGAGAATCATTGAGAAATTATAGAAAGATCAAAATTCACTATACTTACCTTACAATTTACTTGATTCTTTATTCACGGTAGAGGCCCCCAACCAATCAATTGGTTTAGTATGTTGATGAAGCCACCAATGGGGATTGAAGAAAGAGAGAAGTATCAAAAACTAGTGAATTATTAAAGAATTCACAGTTCTTGGCTTAGGTGGAGTAGAGTAACAAAGCATAAGACACTATATATTTTGGCTTAGGTGGAGTAGAGTAACAAAGCATAAGACACTATATATTTTGGCTTAGGTGGAGTAGAGTAACAAAGCATAAGACACTATCTATCTTGGCTTAGGTGGAGTAGAGTAACAAAGCATAAGACACTATATATTTTTCAACAAGTGGGAAGCTTCTATTTATAGGAAAAATTGAGCTCCTAACCAAACAAACTGATTCTAGAATTTTCTAAATCAGTTTGGTCAATATTTGACCATTTTTAGGTCAATTAAGCTAACTTCTTGGAACTAGACTTGAATGAGGAGAGAGGAGGGATGAAATATCTCAATTTTTATGAGTTTAAAACTCATTCAAGCATGTGAAATATGCACCTCCTTTAAAGAACTCTCCTTCCTTACATATGTGTCATAGTTTTTTTATTATTAATAAACCTTGTACATTTTCAACTCTTTATCTTATGTGAAATATGCACCTCCTTTAAAGAACTCCCCTTCCTTACATATGTGTTTTTTTACTAATAAACCTTGTACATATTCAACTCTTCATCTTATGTGAGCATTTACTCATTTTTGGATACCCAAAATATCTCATATTTTTAATATTGCTCATAGTTTTTTACTAATAAACCTTGTACATTTTCAACTCTTCACCTTATGTGAAATATGCACCTCCTTTAAAGAACTCCTCTTCCTTACATATGTGTCATAGTTTTTTTTTTAACTAATAAACCTTGTACATTTTCAACTCTTCATCTTATGTGAAATATGCACCTCCTTTAAAGAACTCCCCTTCCTTACATATGTGTTTTTTTACTAATAAACCTTGTACATTTTCAACTCTTCATTTTATGTGAGCATTTACTCATTTTTGGATACCCAAAATATCTCATATTTTTAATATTGCTCATAGTTTTTTACTAATAAACCTTGTACATTTTCAACTCTTCATCTTATGTGAAATATGCACCTCCTTTAAAGAACTCCCCTTCCTTACATATGTGTTTTTTTTACTAATAAACCTTGTACATTTTCAACTCTTCATCTTATGTGAGCATTTACTCATTTTTGGGTATCTTCTTTTTACAAATTGGATTTATCTCCTCCCTACACATGTATTGATGCTATTGGCCCATAGGAACCTTAATTGGACCATAGTCTAAAGATTTCTGAAAATCTAGACCCTTAGACTAAGGTTCTTTATACCTATTTCCAATTAATTCTAATTGCACATTGGAAAATTCTTTTTGAATTTCTGTTTCAGGGGAACTTATTTTAATAAGATGAGTTATTTTTCTATCCAAAAATATTCATAATCTGAATATTCTCTCTCTAGAATATTTTCTCTCTCTAAGTTAAAACAGTTAGAAACAAGATCTTTATATTTCTTAAGAGGGAATGATTACAGGGGAATATGCTAGACATCAAAAAGGGGTTGGGGGAGGAATCTTACAGGTTCCACGGAAACCACATTTGGATGCATTGAGACGCATACTGAGGTATGTGAGGTCTACTTTGCATTGTGGACTATTCTATGAGACTAGGACAGAGATATGTATAAATGGGTACACAGATGCTGATTGGGCTGGTAGTATCTCAGATAGAAGATCTACCAGTGGCTTCATGTTTTCTTTGGGGAGTGCTGCTGTGACTTGGAGCAGCAAGAAGCAGCCTACGGTTGCTCTATCCCCAGTACAGAGGCCGAGTACAGAGGAGCTGCTATGGTAGCATGTGAGGTAGCTTGGTTGAGAAAGCTACTTGTTTTGCAGATTTGGGTCTATCAGTGATGAATAGACAAGTTCTCATTTTTTGTGACAACATTAGCAGTATACAGTTGGCCAGGAACCCATTTTTTCATGCTCGCACGAAGCATATAGAGGTCCACTACCATTTTGTCAGAGAGAAGGTCTTGGCAGGAGACCTTGACCTTGTTTATGTCAGCACACAGGATCAAGTAGCTAACATCTTCACCAAAGCATTGGGTACAGAGAAGCTCCGCAGATTCAGAGCTTCACTTGGTGTACATGAGATGGAGTTGAGCTCGAGGGGGAGTGTTGCGATATCGAGCTCGTCTAGTGAGGCGGTGGACACTGATGACCTGCCTGGGGGATAAGCCCCACACTTACACCATTGGCATGGTTGGTGAGATCTTGGGTGATATGCGGCCAGTGGGATGATAGGCTGTGATGACAGCCATTCTAGAGACTAGCATAGTTATAGCACCAGATCATTTAGTTGGGTTCACACTATAGAGAACCTTTGTATGTATTTGGTTGAGTACTTTTCATATTGTGGGTACTCTTATCTTGTATATGGTGTGTTGAGTGTTGAGTGAAGTAGAAGAAGATTTTCAGCCTCTCACCTTGTGTGTTCTCTATTAGGGTTTTGTGAGTGTGTGTGTGCTTGCAAGAGCTCAAGCTCTCTTCCCCCCTGAAAAGACTTACACCACTGGCATGGTTGGTGAGATCTTGGGTGATATGCGGCCAGTTGGATGATAGGCTGTGTGACAGCCATTCTAGAGTCTGGCATAGTTATAGCGCCAGCTCATTTAGTTGGGTTCACACTATAGAGAACCCTTGTATGTATTTGGTTGAGTACTTTTCATATTTTGGGTACTCTTATCTTGTATATGGTGTGTTGAGTGTTGAGTGAAGTAGAAGAAGATTTTCAGCCTCTCACCTTGTGTGTTCTCTATTAGGGTTTTGTGAGTGTGTGTGTGCTTGCAAGAGCTCAAGCTCTCTTCCCCCCTGTATCTTTTCAAAATTTGAATAAATAATTATTATATTTACATAAAAAAGCTTAAGGTAAATATCTAGATGATACCATAGAAACAAGCAAATTTCTTATTTTTAGAAAATCTACCTAGAACAAAAACCTGCTTCATTAGCCCTCTCCCAAAATCTAGAGGCATTCATGCCTCTAGATCCACCTATTTCACAATGTCAAAGACCATTGGGATGTATGGCTTCATTCTCCTTCCAACAATAACATGGTTTTGGTGCATCTTCCCATTGATGTCCATGAGTTAATAGCTCCCATTGTTACACTTCCATCTTTCTTCTTTTCAAACTAAATGTTGTATAAAAGCACTCGTCATCTACCTCTAATGTCCTTATTTGCAAGCTTCTCGTTGAGTTTGGTCCTTCTTTTGTTTTGATGTTGTGCATTTTGCCAGATTCTTTCTTATCTCTTCAAATCTAACTTTTCAAGCTCTAGGATGTGTTGCTTTGTCTTCTCTTTAGGGGTGTCTTCACCTCTTTCAAGCTCTAGGATGTGCTGCTTTGTCTTCTCCTTAGGGGTGTCTTCATGTATTTCAAGCACCGCACTTCTATGGGCGAGAGTGCCTCTTAACCATAAACCAAATGAAAATGTGTAAAACCCAAAGCTATTCTAAAGGAAGTGTAATATGCCTAAAGTGCTACATTCAAGTGCTTATCCTAGGTTTGTGGCCTTTTTTTTACATGGTTGGTGATGATTTTATAAATCATGTCATTAACCCTTTTGACTAAGCCATTGCATTGAGGGCAGTAGGGCGTGTAGTTCATATGCTCAATGGTTTCATTAAATCACCCACTAGCTCATATGCATTGAGGGTAGTAGGGCGTGTAGTTCATATGCTTAATGCTCAATGGTTTCATTAAATCACCCACTCGCTCTCCTCTAAACCATGGTCCCCTATCTAAAAGGATTTCAAGGGAATTGCCAAACATGCAAAAAATATGTTCAAAAACAACTTTTCCCACCTCTAGGAGATTGATCTTACTAGCCAACGCAACTTTTTTTAGTCTTGTCATGTAGTTGACTTTTATGATAATGGAATCTTTCCCTAATGATGTCCTTGAAAGGCCCGTAGGATACAATAGGATGTTGAGGCCTATAAGTGTTTTCTTAGACATATACGTTGACAAGCATCACACCCCTCACACAAAAAAATTGTATCTTGATGAAGAGATGGACACACAAATCCTACTTCTAACACATTTAAACAATTAATATTGTGAGCAAAGTTCCGAGAACAGAATCCATCATGACAAGAATGTTGAATTAGAGCAATCCCCTCTTGCGTCAGGGACCTTCTCTGTATTTGGTCTTTGCCCTTCAAATAGATACCTTTGTTTAATGAGGTGATGCCGTACCGCATTCCTTCACAACAATATTTGTTTTTCTTTAGTAAGATGCAAAGGTGCTTGACCCATTTCAAGAAAATAGATTACATATTGAAAATCTTTTGCCCCTTGAAATTTAGGCTCCTCAAGGCTCCCACCATTCCTTCTTTGAGCACTTCACTTGCCAATGCATCTGTAAGCCAATTTTTTGCTCTCCCCACATAACAAATTTGAAGATTTTTTATTCTTTTAAGAAGAATTTTAACATCTTTAAGCTTGGTTGCAAGTTTGTCACTCTTACATGCCCATATTTCTTGATTCTCTTGCCCTATTACAAGACTACAAGCTCCTTCACACTTTGGATGATAACCAAGACATCGATGTATAAAAAGGTACAAAGATTTAATGCAAAGATTCTTTTTCTTTATAAATGTGCATTAAAGGATCTCACCAAAATTTTACGGAGTGCAAACTCCGAAGGACCTATAATGGAAAAAATACGACTTACAGGAGGTATCAAAAGTGGGCGTATGGACAAAGAGTAATGAAAATGGGAAGGAGGGAATTATTTGGTCCATTTAGGACATATCTTACCCAATGAAAGGTGAAGAAATAGGCGCCCAACTTCCCCCATGTCTCATCCATGCTCTACCTCTCTCTAAGCCACATGGTGGATGCTAAAAATGGCATCAGCTTTCCACCTCATCAACTCAAGTTCTTAAAAGTGGATTATCTTGCTCATTAGGGGGGCAATTAGAGTGTGGAAAATCACAAGTGAAAGCTCTCATCAAGCTCTTCAAGCTCAAGCACTCACATGCTAGTTACATGCTTATGTTAATGTATTACCCTTGGTAGATAAGTACTTAGGCTATTGTAAGGTTCCCCCCTTCCAAAAATAGGGGAAACACTTAAGATCGTCCACTAAGTCTTAACTTGGAGAAAATTTCCTACTCATCGACACCTTGACCATGCAGAGATTCAAGGATACGATTCATAGGTAAGACCTAGTTCTATCCCGCAGGGAGAGCGTGGTCTTTTAAAAATCAAATCACCCATAGGGTAATTGATTCATAAATTGGGCAACTATAAGACTTGATTTCTAGAGGCAACGTTTTTTTCGTCATCCATGCAAGGCACAGCCGCTCGCCTAGTCTTCTAGAATAGAGTTGCCTGAGCTATTTATCTAACGTAGGGCTTTCACTTAATATGTTGGAAAGCTACCCGACTAATTGGGTCCACCCGTCCGTAGGATGGTGCCGTCGGGGCATTCCATCCTCCCACTTTCCACCCTACTCACGCGTCAATTTGTTTTCTAATTAATCCTACCACACTGTTTGACACATAAATAAACATGTTCCTTAATTAAGGTCCTAGACCCTAAACCCTAAACCCTAAACCCTAAACACTAAACCCTAAAACTACCTTTTTCCACAGTACAATAATGCCAAGACAAGATTTAAAAGAAAAGTTTATACATGAATCAATTTCATACAAGCCAAACCGACTCTCTTATTCTTTTCCTTTATACCGCAGATGATCTAGAATTCGGCCTTCCAGCCTCTGCATGCTGGGCAAAACCCTACGGGACCATACACCTCATCGTCGGCCGCCCCGCTCTGCGAGGACTCAAGCCGACCTGTCGCCCTCTCCGGCTCCATCGCTCGATCCTCCCGCCCCTCAGAGGGATGTCTGCGCACTAGGGTGAGCTAATTCACCGCACTAGCCTGGGCCCTCAGAACTAGGCAGCATCACAATCACTCGCCTCAATCGGCAAACCTCATTCTCCCAATGGTATGAGGGATACCATGGGCCAACTCCGGGCCTTACTAATGTCTCCGCTGTCCGGCTACACAAGCACAAGAACGGGGTAGTGTCAAGGCAGGGAGTAGTTGTACTTGTACCTTAATTTAACCAAGATAACAATCCATTTACTCACTAAACCATAGGACTAGGATCCATGTCACCTTCTTTAAGAAAACAATCCTTTTCACAAAGATTTTAGCATTTCAACTTGAGATTGCGACGATAAGACATTCTTTATTAAGACATATGCTATTGCTTAACAGAATACAAACTTTAAATAGTACATCAATCAAATAGATCACTATTAACAATTAATAGAGAAGCCGGGGCCATACCTCAACCCCTAAGAATGATATATAATTGAAAAACAAAATATGTATATACCTTATAGAAATTTGTCGTTTATCTCGTTAACAAGAGCTTTAGAACTTGACATATGAGAATAGAACCTTCTAATACCTTATCTTACGATTGAAATAATCCAATCATCCCCAAGCTTTATCTCCTCTTACTCGTACTATGACTCTTCTCTCTTTCTAAGGTCTATGATGGCAAAATAGCCTTCTCTTACAGGGCTACGGCATACTATTCTTTTTCTAAAAGAAAAGCTATGGAGTTTTGGTCTCTTCCTCCGAAAGACCATAGTAATCTAAGCTTCTTTTCTAAGATATTAGATAAGAATGAAGGGATATATACATCTCTAACTCTAGGATTACCTTGAAGCTACTTGCTGCCTTCTTACAGTTTTCCCTGTGTAGTAGAGACCTTGACAGAATCAGCAAATTGTTTCGGCCATAACTCTCTGATAAAAACTCAGAATATGGTTATATAACCAGTCAATATAACCAGTCAAAAGAACGGGAAGGCATTTGGTCTACAAGCCAACGCGGGCAGAATAGGCAAAAACGTCTGTATATAGCCACAAACGTGCCATCTTTAGAAACGTGTTGTTTTTCTACATTTTTAGTATGCATGGACTCTAAATGTGTAAAAGTACTCTAAATATGACCGCTTATCACCTAAATTCGAAATTCTATTTTTGGGGATACTTATCTCTTAATAGAACTATTCTTATGTTCTTATTTCTTTTAGGATTTTTGGAGCTAATATTTTTATTCTAACACTTTCCTAATGTTTCTAGCCTTGTTGTCTCACTCTTCTCTAATTACACTCCCTTTCCTTATTGAAATCTATATTCAAATAGACACATATATACATGGCTTGGGAGGGACCTTACAATCTCCCCCACTTAAAAGATTCGAGATGTCCTCATCTCGCGAGCTGGGGTAGTATCAAAGTAAATCCTCCTATCTCTTTCAAAGTGGTGTCCCCACTAGGTAAAAATCTTCTTTTATCTAAACATTGTTCTTGAAGAGTCCTTTATTTCATATGCTTGGCTCGTTTTGTTGTGCCTCCAAAAGGTCTTTATTATTCTAAAGTTAATTGGCCTTATTATCCTAATTTCATGCATCCATATACCTCTCATATGATATGAACCTTCGAATTCCTTATTCTATACCCCCATGTAATATGGTACTTAGCAAATTATCATGGAAAAACATAAGGGAATCAATCCTTTACGCAATCTAACCTATGATAGCAATTTCATAATCTTAGTATCGTCTTGTAGAATACCTCATGAATACCTCTATTCATCATGCACATTACTTCACATGAATCTTGCACCAATCATCTTCTATTTACTTATAGAAATACTTGTTGAATTAGATTATCTTTAACCCTGCTATACCTATTTCTTGACCTAATTTTTGCTCTAGCTCATGATTCCTTGTAACCAGGGGTGGGCTTGACGTTCCTCTTGAATTAGGAGGCCTCTTCTTGATTAACATGTCATGTCCTTCTCGACACTTTCTATATTAAAAAAAACTTTATCATAGTCTTTGGTTATAATTATAGCTTCTGAAATAGAGGATGGTTTCACATTCTTGATGAGGTTATTCAAAGGTAGATTAAGCTTCCAAATGAATCGATGGAGAAGAGTTACCTCATCCATTTCTACAGCAAATCGGAGAAGTTTAAAGTTTGGTGGTATTCTTTTAGGGTCTTCCTTTCTTGGGTTAGCTCCAAAAATTAATTCATTTTATCCTCTCGAAATCCTAGAGGATAAAACCTTTCACGAAGGTGTAATTTCATGGCATCCCATAACTGATTCTGGTTCTAGTGGTGGTTAGATTGACAACAATGCTTCCAACAACTAATTTGGCATCTCTTACGATTTTTAGATGCGAGCAAGGGTGAGCTTGCTTCTTTCATTGTATCCCCATTAAAAATTCAAAACTATCACTTATCACAGCGCCACATTTGAAGGCAGTCAGGATTAATACATCTGAGATCTTCATTTTTTTGAGAATTACACATCTGGTGCCTTGGGATTGACACATCCAAAGATTATCAAAATTGACACATCTGAGATTATTAATTTTGTGAAAATTACACATCTAGTATCTTTGGATTAACACATCTAATAGCATGATCCTTTGGGAATTACACATCCGAAGTGAGACCCATGTTTATTTGAGATGGGTTCAAGGTCTTAGATGATCGTCCTATCCAATGGGTGGCATTCACACGTGAACTATTCAAATCTTAATGGAGTTATAATCTTAATAATTTATAATATGCAAGTTAATGAGATATATCCTGAAAATTTCTCTAAATAAGTTTCGGTCTATCCTTCTAGTCATTCAGTCTCTTACTAGTTTCTTAATTTGATCACCCTATGTTTTTCCTCTTCACAAAAGGTTTTCTCCCCAATCTTATTTCTCAAATTTATTGTACAAATATCTTGCGTGTGCACCCCCAAGATACAAGCACAATTTCATAATAGGATATTGTCTCAACATGTGAGGATATTCAAATCACTTCTATGGCCAGTAGAGATGATTGATTCATCCTCATATGATAAACAATCACTTGTTACACCCTTGATAGCGAAAAATAAATCCTAGGAACTAAGATCGGCTCTGATACCACTTGTAAGGTTTTCCCCTTCCAAAAATAGGGAAAACACTTAAGATAGTCCACTAAGTCTTAACTTGGAGAAAATTTCCTACTCATTGACACCTTGACCATGCAGAGATTCAAGGATACGATTCATAGGTAAGACCTAGTTCTATCCCGCAAGGAGAGCGTGGTCTTCTAAAAATCAAATCACCCCCATAGGGTAATTGATCATAAATTGGGCAACTACAAGACTTGATTTCTAGAGGCAACGCTTTTTTCCTCATCCATGCAAGGCACAGCCGCTCGCCTAGCCTTCTAGAATAGAGTTGCCTGAGCTATTTATCTAATGTAGGGCTTTCACTTAATATGTTGGTGGAAAGCTACCCGACTAATCGGGTCCACCCATCCGTAGGATGGTGCCGTCGGGGCATTCCATCCTCCCACTTTCCACCCTACTCACGCGTCAATTTGTTTTCTAATTAATCCTACCACACTGTTTGACATAAATAAACATGTTCCTTAATTAAGGCCCTTTTCACAAGGTTTATTAAAACAGCCTTTTTCCATTGTACAATAATGCCAAGACAACATTTAAAAGAAAAGTTTATACATGAATCAATTTCATACAAGCCAAACTGGCTCTCTTATTCTTTTCCTTTATACCGTCGATGATCTAGAATTCGGCCTTCCAGCCTCTACATGCTGGGCAAAATCCTACGGGACCATACACCTCATCGTCGGCCGCCTGCTGCTGGCGAGGACTCAAGCTGGCCTGTCGCCCTCTCAGGCTCCATCGCTCGATCCTCCCCGCTCGATCCTCCTGCCCCTCAGAGGGATGTCTGCGCACTAGGGTGGGCTAATTCACCGCACTAGCCTGGGCCCTCAGAACTAGGCAGCATCACAATCACTCGCCTCAATCGGCAAACCTCATTCTCCCAATGGTATGAGGGATACCATGGGCCAACTCCGGGCCTTACTAACGTCTCCGCCATTCGGCTACACAAGCACAAGAATGGGGCAGCGTCAAGGTAGGGAGTAGCTGTACCTGTACCTCAATTTAACCAAGATAACAATCCATTTACTCACTAAACCATAGGACTAGGATCCATGTCACCTTCTTTAAGAAAACAATCCTTTTCACAAAGATTTTAGCATTTCAACTTGAGATTGCGACGATAAGACATTCTTTATTAAGGCATATGCTATTGCTTAAAAGAATACAAACTTTAAATAGTAAATCAATCAAATAGATCACTATTAACAATTAATAGAGAAGCCAGGGCCATACCTCAACCCCTAAGAATGATATATAATTGAAAAATAAAATATATATATACCTTATAGAAATTTATCGTTTATCGTTGTCTTTGCTTGGTTTAACAAGAGCTTTAGAACTTGACATATGAGAATAGAGCCTTCTAATACCTTATCTTACGATTGAAATCATCCAATCATCCCCAAGCTTTATCTCCTCTTACTTGTACTGTGACTCTTCTCTCTTTCTAAGGTCTATGGCAAAATAGCCTTCTCTTATAGGGCTACGACATACTATTCTTTCTCTTAAAAAAAAAGCTATGGAGTTTTGGTCTCTTCCTCCGAAAGACCATAGCAATATAAGCTTCTTTTCTAAGATATTCGATAAGAATGAAGGGATATATATATCTCTAACTCTAGGATTACCTTGAAGCTACTTACTGCCTTCTTACAGTTTTCCCTGTGTAGAGACCTTGACAGAATCAGCAAATTGTTTCGGCCATAACTCTCTGATAAAAACTCAGAATATGGTTATATAACTAGTCAATATAACCAGTCAAAAGAACGAGAAGGCATCTGGTCTACAAGCCAATGCGGGCAGAATAGGCAAAAACGTCTGTATATAGCCACAAACGCGCCATCTTTAGAAACGTGTTGTTTTTCTACATTTTTAGTATGCATGGACTCTAAATGTGTAAAAGTAGAACTATTCTTATGTTCTTATTTCTTTTAAGATTTTTGGAGCTAATATTTTTATTCTAACACTTTCCTAATGTTTCTAGCCTTGCTGTCTCACTCTTCTCTAATTACACTCTCTTTCCTTATTGAAATCTATATTAAAAGAGACACATATATACATGGCTTGGGAGGGACCTTACAACTATGGAGCACTTCCAACTCAAGCTCCTACCCAAATCCTCTTCAAGACTCTCCTTTTCTCCACATCTTGGCTTCGGAAGGTGCAAGCACACCCTTAGCAGATCGGACTATGTGCTGCCCACACCTCTTACCCCCATGAGGCGTTCCGCTGCATGTAACCTTGCTACCAATGCATGTCCTTTGGATTGCCCACATTGCTTCATTCACCTTACGCTCAATGTTGCTCTTTGAAATTGATCTTCCGTGGCCTCCCAGAATACTTGTGATCTCTTACATGTGTGTTATACTCTAGTCAATGCGTGGCCTCATCATCAATATCAATTACCACCCTTTACGGTCTCTTGTGACATGCACTCTCTTTGTCTCACCAATGAGAGGGGTAGGCGCCCTGTACATGGGTGTTCCTTTAGTTTCCTGATTAACTATTTCAGAGCACTTGGGTAAGTCTTGTAGAGCACCGTTCTTTAGTTTCTCCAAGCTTGGGCCTCTCCCTATGTGCTTGCCTTAACTGCCTTTGTGCTTTGTAAAATTGCATTTGCCATATCGTTTAGTACATGCATCGTAAAGAGAAATCTTGCGTCTATATCATTCCCCTGCCAACCAACTTCCATGCTTGCTTTCTGCTAGGTTTGTTCTTGGAGTATTTGGACCATCATTACTTCTCTCCTATCGTTTTCATGACTGAACCCCAATGTGCTATGCGCACTTCCCACCAGCTCAACTAACAGTCCATTGCTAACAAATTCCTGTCCATCACATGACCATTGTGCCACCATTGACGTCGTATCTCGATTTTTATGAGTTTAAAACTCATTCAAGCATATGAAATATGCACCTCCTTTAAAGAACTCTCCTTCCTTACATATGTGTCATAGTTTTTAGATCAAAGATTGCTCACGGGTGTGAATTGACACTAAGTTTCCACCTTACTAAGAAGCCAAAGCTATGAGATGGCTGATAACATGCAGGAAGGAATCAATGTGCGCAAGATCAATTGGAAGGAGGATAAAGCTTCCATTGAGGGAATGCAAGCACTACGGTACTTGGTTCAAAAGAGAATCCCTCTTTGCATCCTATGGTGCAAGCGCTTATGCAAACACATCGATTGATTCCTTCAAGTAATCAAAAAGAACAAAGCCCTTTTGGAGAGCATAACTCTCCAGGAAGGAATGAAATGATCACAAGGGAAAGTGATCAAGAGGAGCCCTCTTCAGAACGTGCACCACGAAGACGACGAGCTCCTCGTTCTCCTCATAGTTCATCAAAGAGGCACCAATCTAGCAAGAGCGACGATTCTAGTTCGTTGTAGAGTGGGAGGAAGGAAAGGGGGCGCCGTTATCAACGGAAAAGAAGAACGCCCTCTCCACCTTCAAGTCCTCCTACCTCTTCGGACTCAAGAGAATCCTCATCTTCTCACAACAACAAGCAGTCTTCTCACAAGGCGCATTCTTCAAAGAAGTGCAAGAGGACATATCATGCTTGGAAAAGAGCTCGAAAGTTGTAAAAGTTCAAAGAAGGAGGAAAGAATATTACTTTTCTTTCCTACGATGGTGCTTATGGACAAACGGATAAAGTGTTGGATTTTATCCAACAATTTGATGCCACTTTTGGAGGAGAGCATTACACTGAAAGCTCTAAGCTACGTCACGTAGCTATGTACTTTCAAAAGAGTGCTTGTCAATGGTGGGCAAGCCTTCGCACGCAAGGGTTGGCTCCAAAGACGTGGACGGATTGTCGGCCTAGCTATTATGCAGCAATTTCTAACCGACCATGCCAAAGATGATGTTCTTATCGCTTGGCGAGGGCTTAAGCTGGATAAGGGAGAAGCAATGCAGAAGTACACTGACAAGTTTTGAGACCTTCATCTCAAGGCTACAGTCTTCAAAAAGATTGACTTCTCCCAGCAAAAGCAACAATATTGTGCAGGTCTTCCCGAAGACATGAAGGCATATATTAATGTGCAAAAACCCAAGACTATTTCTGAGGTAATACATCATTCAATGGTTGCTGCGAAGATCTTTACCAACAACAAAGGGGCTCCTAAGCCATTGGGAAAAGAAGATAAATTTAATGCCCATCCTTACAAGGATCAAAAGAGCCACGTAAAGAACAAGAAGGAAAAGGGTGTTTACAAGGGCGAACCAAGACTCTCTCCAGAAGAGCTCGACAAGTATCAAAAAGAGAATTGATGCTTTTGATGTGGCGAACAAGGTCATAGTTATTGTGCTTGTCCGCACAAGGGACCGAAGAAAGAGAAGCCACAAGCCACAAACATTCTTTCAGGAGGAGGAATACAAGATGCTAAGGCCTCTCAATTGTGCTATCTGTGGGGAAAGATCAGGGAATCAAAGTGCTTTTATGTTATTCGATCCTGGATCCACTCATAATTTCATTTCGATGGAATTAGCACAAAGGCAAGGCATAGCAACGGAAGAGATGGGGCCATCTCTAGAAGCTAGTGGAGCCTTCAAAGGTCAAGAAGTCCCAGTTACTCCATTAATTGGGAAGCTTAGGCTCCACATCCAAGACTATGTTGACAGGAAGAGTTTTATGTTTCTCCTCTTATGCATGAAGATGTTATCCTAGGAATACCGTGGTTTCACCGCATGTATGCACAAATCACTTTTCCTGATAGGATCATCTCTTTTAGCCACATGGGAAAGAATTATAGGATCAGACTAAAAGTAAAGGCAACTCAATCCCTATTATAGGCAATGATTCTTTACAGAAAATAATGAAGTCATCTCTTTTTGCGTATATGATTTATGTTAAAGATTCCCCACAAACCCAAATGTTTCTAATCATTCGCACAATTTAAGTAATGAAGAAAATTATGAGCATGAAAACGTAGAATCAAAATTCATGGCTTTCTTACAAAAGTATGATGATTGTTTTTAGGATTCTATCCCTAATGAATTGCCTCCTTCCCGAGAGTATGATGACCATAAGATAGAACTCATTCAAGGAAGTTCACCTCCAAATAGGCCTCGTTATAGGGTTTCATTAGCACAACAAGAGGAAATCATGACGCAAGTCAACGAGCCTCTAGAGAAAGGGATGGTGTGTCCCAGCTCCATAAGATAGAACTCATTCAAGGAAGTTCACCTCCAAATAGGCCTCCTTATAGGGTTTCATTAGCACAACAAGAGGAAATCATGACGCAAGTCAACGAGCCTCTAGAGAAAGGGATGGTGTGTCTGGGAGCTCTTCTCCTTATTGCTCCCCAGTGTTACTAGTGCAAAAGAAGGATGGTTTATACCGTATGGGTGTGGAGTATCGTTCACTAAACAAGAACACTATCAAAAATCATTTTCGAGTCCCTAGGATTGAAGACATTTTTGACAAGCTTCAAGGATCAACCTATTATAGTAGGCTTGACTTGAAGAGTGGATATCATCAAATAAGGATTGTACTTGAAGATATCCACAAGACTGTGTTTTAGACGCAATTTGGTTTGTATGAGTACTTAGTGATGCCTTTTGGTCTCACTAATGCTCCAGCTACTTTTAATCATTTAATGGATAACATTTTTTGTAAGCATCATAGTTTTACTGGTGTGTTCTTTGATGATATAATTGTTTATTCCAGATCACTCGATGAACACAAAGTACATTTAGCAATGGTCTTTGATGAATTACGTGCACATAAGATTTATGTGAATAGTAAGAAGGGAGAATTCTTCCTTAAAGAGATTCGCTATTTGGGCCATATTATCTCTAATAAGGGGATCTCTATGGACCCCAAAAAGCTTAAGATAATAGAAGAATTGCCACAACCTAGAAACTTACATGAGCTCAGAAGTTTCATAGGCAAGTGTTCTTATTATAGATGCTTCATAGAGAAGTTTTCTATAAAAGCAGGTCCTTTGCATGACTACACGAAGAAAAAGGTTAAGTTTCAATGGACTATAAGGAGGACAATGCCTTTAAAGAGCTTAAAGCAAAGCTTATGTCGCAACCACTTCTAGTGCTTCCAGACCTCTCAAAGACTTTTAAAGTACATTGTGATGCCTGCGGGTGAAAGCTTAGGGGCTGTCCTTTCTCAAGAAGGACATCCTATCACTTATGAAAGTCGTCGTTTGCTACTGCAAGAAAAGTCTCTTGGAATTTATGAGAAAGAGTTGCTTGCGGTTATTCATGCTTTAAATGCATGGAAGCACTACTTGTTGGGGACTCCATTCATCATACGAACGGAACATCAAAGTATCAAGTACTTCATGATGCAAACCAAGTTATCCGACAAACAAATGAGGTGGGCTAATTTTCTTTCGCAATTTCATTTTCATATTGCTCATGTTTTGGGTAAACAAAATGCAGTAGTAGCTGATGCACTCTTGAGAAGACCTACTATTAATGCAATTTCTATCGCGCATAATCATGACTTGACGAGAGTATGATTACAAAGAATGCGCAAGATGATGATTTTGCAAGCATAGTAAAAGAGTTAGAGAGTGGCAAAGCCCACGAACCGTTCTCACTAAAGGAGGTATTTCTAATGCATGGCTCATGCTTATGCATTACACAAGATCTCCGTGAGAAAGTCATGTTTGAATCCCATGCTCCTCCTCATGCACGGCATCGCGGAATTCAAACTACAATGCAAGCAATAGAAACTTTCTTTCTATTGGTCCTCAATGAACAAGGACATCCAATAATATGTTTCTCAATGCCTGGTATGGATTTTCATTTCTGATGACATGATCAAAGGTTCCATACTAAGGCAAGGAAGAATCATGGGATCAATGTTTAGGACTATTGTAAGGATTGGTGCAAACCTAAAAGTTCCTTAAATTGTTGCACAACAGTCACTATCTTGATGTGTAGGCCAAGGTTTACTTCAAGTAAGGATTTTCTTGCATCATGCAAGAATCAAAGTTCCTTAATAAGTTGGCCTCTGAAGACATCAAAGTGAATGCCCAATGTTTCATGTTTTTGAATAAGGATTCGCCAGTTTTCTAAGGGCATACAAGAACTTTACTCAATAAGACAACGAAGACATCGATAAATGATTTAATGTAAGGAATTTCTTGCATTATTGCAAGAATACAAGTTCCTTAAGGAGTTGGTAATCAACCAAAGTATCGATGTATTGGTCTTACGATTTAATGCACAAGCAAAAAGGTTGCATTAAAATATTCTGATGGGCATGAAAGATAACACTCTCACTCAAATGCAACTTGAGTGCAAAGAGTCTTTCTTTAGTCAAGTACAAGTTCAAGGTAATGCAATATTTGTTTTTGATTTCTTCTTTTAACGTTTTGGTTTATGTTTATGTGAAATTAAAGGCACATAAATTGATCAAATGCTTTGAATGACTTCGTCATCTAAGCACCCACTAGATCTAAAGTGATCTAGTCGAGGGAAGTGATCTTCACTCAAGTGTTTAAGTGGAGTGAAAAGAAGTGCCTACTATGAAAAGAATCAGCTTAGCTTGATTCGGTCAACTAAGCACCCTCTAAATCCAGAGTGATTTAGTCTAGGGAAGGAAGCCTCGTTCAAATGTCTAAATGGAGTGAAAAGAGGTACCTATCATGATAAGGATTTTTCCTTATGAAGTGGATGTCAAAATTCCAACTCAAAGTGGCAAGAGTATAATTGATTACATGAGTGGATGGACAAGGTATAAAGACATCCAGATAATCAAAATTTACTACAAATATTTTCTTGCATTAATGTTTGATTTGATTGTGTACACAAGAAGTTTCAGGATCAGCTTATTAGCAATGACTTCGTCTTCTAAGCACCTGCTAGACTTACTATCTAGTCCAGGGAAGTGATCATCACTCAAAATTGCATGCAGAGTGAAAAGAAGTAATGATGATGTCTCAGCTTAGCATTGATTTCGTCACCTAAGCACCTGCTAGACTAGCCATCCACCACGGAAGTGAGATATACGCTATAGTTTCCCGAGTATAGATGGGCTATAGTTTCCCCTAATGACGACATAGTCGAGGATGACTATGGATTTAAGAGAGGGGTAATGTCATCAAAATTTAATTTTGATGAATATCTAAGCTTTAAATAACTTTCTCTCTCTAGAATTGATCACTCTAGAGAGAGAAATACTAGAAAAGCTTGAGGATAAGGCTGCAAACAAGGGCATGCAGGCAATGTGAAGTGCCTAATGAGAAATGAAAGTTGCAAAAGAGCCTAGGAAATTTAACCAAGACTTCGTCATGCTTTTCAGAAGTCGAAACGGGTTAAAGATGACCTCGAAACAGGTAAATAATGGCTGCCGGGGTGGGAACAAAGGCTTGAACCATGGGCGGATGGGCTGGAGGGGCCAAATGAGAGCCGGGAAATTGGGGTGGGGACTTAACTTGTGTCCCAAGGCACCCCAAGATGAGGCACGTACAAAAAGTAGGGCAGAACCCTACTTTTGTGGGGCTCCCCACCTTTTTGGGGCTAAAAGTGGGAAGAGCTCACTTTTCCCAAATCGATTGGGAAAAGTGAGCATATCTCCAAGCATGGGGTGCCTAATCATGCAAGAGGGGGCTCTATTGGTTGCTCTCATCATTCCCTATGTGCTTATAAGCATGGTTCTTGCTCTCCCATAGCTAGCAAGTCACTTCTCCCTGGTAGCTTCTCTCTTAGCTTAGCTTAAATTACATTAAATTACATTAAGCCATAAGGGCTCATAATTCCATTCATAATCTTCTCCTTTTCTCCATAGGAGCTCTTGATCCTATGTGATCATTGAGGCCTTAAGAAGAGGAGAAGGAAGCTTGCAGGTGCCCAAGGAAGCAGCCCGATGAGGGGTTATGGAGATCTTAGCCTCCATAGTCCCTAAGAAGATGTATTAATCCAAGTAAAAAGCCATCCCTAAATGATGTAAGCTTATAAACTTGATTAATACAAAGCCTTTCGACCTCATAAATGCAGCCCTCATCGTGTGTCTTGTGCAATTTATATTTGTTTTGTTGTTATGCATGAATAGAGGAGCAAGTGGTAACCCACCTGTTTTAGCGCCCTCTATGCATGATTGTCCATGTTTGTTAACTAATCAATGCTATGCATGAATGCACAAGAAAAGATTGCATAACGGTTAAGCTTACTGAACGTTTAGCATGCTAAGATCTTCTTTCTTTTCATCAAAGATGGCACATGAAAAGGTTAATTAATGCGCTTTGTTTTAGCTTGTTAGCATGTGCGAGAATAACGAGCTATAGGTTACATGCACTAAGATAGAGTTAATAACTAAAAAGTGCAGAAACCTAAATGAAATAAGCTAATCATTCATAAATGATGCTTGGCAATGGTTATGTTGATTTTCTGCAATTGTTATTTCAATTTAATAAAATTGCTAAAAGAAATTAACATTAAGGTTACATTTCTTCTCATAATTTCATTTAAACAACTATAAATCCATGTGAAGCAATTTTCGTCTCTAAGAATCTATCTCCAGACACAATGATCTCTGCATGCCAACAAGTGTAGGTCATGCTCTCACTTCATGTGAAGCCAACTAGATGAAATCGAAGGAAAAAAAGCTAGTTGAAACCTCTGGAAAAAAAAATTGATTGGCCAATGTGACTATTGGAAGAATTGAAGGGGTGGCTTGGAACTACCACTCCCACCCTCTAGCCTTGTCACCCCATTTCCATGAGGGCTGTCTTCTCATGCTACTTCCCCATGCCTTTCCTAGGAATGGGGGTAGGAGAGAGATACTTGAAGCTACCCTCCCCACCCTTTAGCCTTGTCATTCCTGTAAGATTCCTCCCCAGCCTCTCAAAATGTCCAGCATCTTTCCCTTGTAATCGATTCCCTCTTCAGAAATATAAGAGATCTTGTTTTGACATAGAGAGAGATAATATTCTAGAGAGATAATATTCTAGAGAGAGAATATTCAGATTATGAATATTTTTGGATAGAAAAATAACTCATCTTATTAAAATAAGTTCCCCTGAAACAGAAATTCAAAAAGAACTTTCCAATGTGCAATTGGAATTAATTGGAAATGGGTATGAAGGACCTTAGCCTAAGGGTCTAGATTTTTAGAAATTTTTGGATTATGGTCCACTTAAGGTTTCTATGAACCAATAAGATCAATCCATGTGTGGGGAGGAGATAAATCCAATTTTGTAAAAGATGATACCCAAAAATGAGTAAATGCTCACATAAGATGAAGAGTTGACTATGTACAAGGCTTATTAGTAAGAAACTATGAGTAATATCAAAAATATGAGATATTTTGGGTATCCAAAAATGAATAAATGCTCACATAAGATGAAGAGTTGAAAATGTACAAGGTTTATTAGTAAAAAACTATGAGCAATATTAAAAATATGAGATATTTTGGGTATAATGATTCCATTTTGACACATATGTAAGGAAGGGGAGTCCATTAAAGGAGGTGCATATTTCACATGCTTGAATGAGTTTTAAACTCATAAATAATGTGATATTTTATCTCTCCTCTCTCCTAATTCAAGTCTAGTTGCAAAAAGTTAGCTCAACTAACCTAAAAATGGTCAGAAATTGACCAAATTGAGTTGAAAAATTCTAGAATCAGTTTGTTTGGTTAGGAGCTCACTTTTTCCTATAAATAGAGGCCTTCCCCTTTGTTGAAACACAACAATGTTTAATGCATTGTTACTCTACTCCACCCAAGCCAAGAACTATGAATTTGTTAATAATTCATTAGTTTTTGACATTTTCCTTTTCCAAAGATTGGTGGCCACTCTTGTCCAAACAAGAGTTGAACCCTCAAACCATCAAGCCAAAGGAAAGCTATCAAAGTCATTAGTGAGTTGGTGATTCTTCTTTCTTTCAATTATTTTATGGATTTTTATGGTTTTAAATGGTTTTTATGCTTTATGTCTTCTCTAATTATGTAAGGCCTCATTACAAAAGGCATTCCCCTCTCTTCTCAAGCAAAACCAACCTTTCTCTATCCTAGGTGAATGATTAATTGATTAATGTCAAGTTTTTATAATGATTAATTTATTTATTTTAGCATAATTGAATTTCATGCATAGAGGTATGCATAAAAGATGAATATTTTATTGTAAAAGTGTTACTTTTAGCATAAATAAAATTCATGCATAGAGGTATGCATAAAAGATGATTATTTTATTATAAAAGTGTTATTTTTAGCATAATTGAAATTCATGCATAGAGGTATGCATAAAAGATGATTATTTTATTATAAAAGTGTTATTTTTAGCATAATTGAATTTCATGCATAGAGGTATGCATAAAAGATGATTATTTTATTATAAAAGTGTTACTTTTAGCATAATTGAATTTCATGCATAAAAGATTATTATTTTATTATAAAAGTGTTATTTTTAGCATAATTGATTTTCATGCATAGAGGTATGCATAAAAGATGATTATTTTATTATAAAAGTGTTACTTTTAGCATAATTGAATTTCATGCATAGAGGTATGCATAAAAGATGGATATTTTATTGTAAAAGTGTTACTTTTAGCATAAATGAAATTCATGCATAGAGGTATGCATAAAAGATATGGGAAGTGATAAGATGTGTATGGGATGAGGTAAGAAGTGTATGTGATTGGGATAAGATGTATATGGGTTGTGATAGGGTGAGAATATGGATGTGAATGTGGATGGGTATGTATAGATGTATGCATGTAGATGTGGATGCATGAATGTGGATGTATGGATATGAATGTGGATGGGTATGTATGGATGTATGAATGTGGATGTGGATGCATGGATGTGAATGTGTATGTGTATATATGGATGTACACATGTAGATGTGCATGCATGAATGTGGATGTATGGATGTGAATGTGGATGGGTATGTATGGATGTATGAATGTGGATGTGGATGCATGGATGTGAATGTGGATGTGTATATATGGATGTATGCATGTAGATGCGGATGTATGAATGTGGATGTGGATGCATGGATGTGAATGTGGATGTGGATGTGGATGTGGATGTATGGATGTGAATGTGGATGTGTATGTATGGATGTATGCATGTAGATATGGATGTATGAATGTGGATGTGGATGTGGATGTGGATGTATGGATGTGAATGTGAATGTGGATGTGTATGTATGGATGTGAATGTGGATGTGGATGTATGGATGTGGATGTATGGATGTGAATGTGGATGTGTATGTATGGATGTGAATGTGGATGTGGATGTATGGATGTGGATGTGGATGTATGGATGTGGATGTGGATGCATTAATGTGAATGTGGATGTGTATGTATGGATGTATGCATGTAGATATGGATGTATGAATGTGGATGTATGAATGTGGATGTGGATGTATGGATGTGAATGTGGATTTGGATGTGGATGTATGGATGTGAATGTGGATGTGTATGTATGGATGTATGCATATAGATGTGGATGTATGAATGTGGATGTGGATGTATGGATGTGAATGTGGATGTGGATTTGGATGTATGGATGTGAATGTGGATGTGTATGTATGGATGTATGCATGTAGATGTGGATGTATGAATGTGGATGTGGATGTATGGATATGAATGTGGATGTGGATGTCTGGATGTGAATGTGGATGTGTGTATGCATGTAGATGTGGATGTATGAATGAGGATGTGAAAATGCATGTATGCATGGATGTGTATATAGAATAATGAATGTGAATGGGTATGGGAAATAATGTGTCGTTGATATGAGTGTGTGGAAAGATGGAGTTCGATATAGAGACTGTATTTTGTGACTGTTTGTAAATGACTGTTTTATGTCAAGAATGCTGGGGAAGCATTTTGATCGTCTTATGGATTAAGGTCATGGAGACCTAACTGATAAAGTTCCAACTACTGACGGAGAGTCAATGGAAGACGTCTCGCGTAGCAAGGTCGGCTGAGGTCTTGACCAGCCTCAGTTTGATTTAAATGGTGAGCTTCCGGTACGGTGGATGAGGGACCAAAGAAGCGGCCTATGAGTGAAGCGATAGGTCACCTGCTGCTGCGAAGGATCCTAGAGGGTGCTGACCATACGGTGCTCCAGCTCTGGGTCGCCGAAGATACCCACACGTGCGTCATGGAAGATATTGGAACAAGGAATAAGAGTTGTTTTCTGAAACTGGACATGGATCTGGTTGATTGGCCTTGCTGGTCCTCAACGGATGAGTCCATGGCTCTTTTATATGGATCTGTGGGTTGATCTTGCTGATCTTCCACGGAGATTCCATTCTGTTATATGAATATAGTGCCGGTTACTATGAGCTAGGAACTATGGAAAAGACCCCTGAGTGAACAGGTGGTGAGCGTTCTAGTTGCCAATGATGCCATAAGTATACCGATGAATGACTGGAAATAAGGATTCAACTAGAGACTTTGAGGATTGTCATCAGTGACATAATGGTTTCATTAAAGGATTGTCTTAAAGTTAGCTTATACTGAGAAAAAGGCAATTTCATATTGGGTGTGTAAGTGGTGTGACTAGTTTTATGTTTGCATGAACTTTCGGCTAGGGGGCCTTGGAACTCTTTTCCTTGGTACCCGGGACAAAACCTAACCAAATTCCTAATTGGATTGCATCACTACAGTGGTTGGGTGGTTGGCTAACCCATGGGTCTGGGGTTAGGCTAGATTGATGGATCCGTAAATCGAGACTCAATTTCTGTTGTTACGATAGATGAAATAAATCCCGGATAGTAATTGTTCTATGGATAGGAATTAACGGTTGTGCCTCTTAATGGGGAAAAAAGCGTTGATCCCAATGATCCAAGTGCAAGTTTCTTCACTGATCTGACCGAGTACCTTTATAGGTGCAGTCGGATCAGTCTGATCAGTAATGGTCTTGACTGTTGAGATTCAAGCTCGATGTCAGTGTGAGCCAGCTATGCTATGTGCTGGCAGATTAGGTAAGAACATGTGTGAGACATAAATGACCGCGTGTCCAGCTGGTCATAGTGTGTGGACATTAGCTAGGGTTAGTAGAGTGTGGACACAACTCATTGTGTGTTGTGTGGATTATGGATTAGTGCATTAGCATTATGCTTTGTGTGAGAGTGGACATGGCTTCCCTCTATGGTTAGGGTTTGCAATATACATTAGGGTTTGCTCCTGTGTGTGTGTCTCCTCCTCCTCTATCGTTCTTTCAACATGGTATCAGAGCCTTGTGCTGTTTATTAGGGTTTATGAGTGAGTGAGTGAAGAGGGAGAAGAAGAAGCTGTGAAAAGAAGCTGTGAAGCTGCCATTGGAGCTGTGAAGCTTGGAGCACACCAAATACTATCAGATCTGGAAGCAAGGCCTATCGGGTAAGGTATTCTAAACATCCTTGAGCGGATTGCAGATGAAACAGGCAAAAGCAAAGCATTTTAGAGCAAATCAAAGCAAAGCAAAATTCTCGTTTTTGAAGCTTTCCATTAAAGCTTGAGAACATTGATGTATGGTGGAAATACATGTAAATCTGGCAAAGCAAACATGTATCTGACAATGAGAGATGTATTGGCAACTTCTATGCAAGCCCTACTGTGATTTTGGAGCAATTTACATGTATTTGATTGAGTGAAATTACTGGTTTTTTGAGCTCTCACAAAACAGAGAGAAGACAGTCAAAAATTGATGCATTTGGAGCCTATTTTTGGTGAAAATCAAAGCATTGGTGGGTTGCACACATACCCAAGTGTGTTGGGCACCTAAATACAACATCAATTGTCACTTCAATCACTCCCAAACACCCTGAATGCAGGCGGCGCAGCCAGACAGGGGAAAACAGAGCTGAAAACTGTCCGTTCTGACACGAGGAGATCGATTTCTCAGTGGTTTCTTGATATCTTCCACAAATTCCTTAGCAATTGGATGCTTTACACTTTGGAGAAGAGGGCTATGTGATTTGTTTGGTCAATTATGCTTAATTGAGCTGGGAATGAGCTGATTAAAACAGGCTGTCCACTGGTTGTAGAGAAACAGAGCATTTTAATCAAGCAATTAATCTTTGGTGTTTTACAATTGGACAAATTCCTCTTACATGGAGTTGATGGACACTATTGCTAAGCCAATGAATGCCTGGTTGCTCAATTTGGTGAAATATTGAAGGAATTAGAGCCAAATCATTACTGGTTTTTCTGGTTTTTCTGGTTTTTCTGGTTTTTTCAAAAACAGAGAAAGGGGTTTTCAAAAATTGATAATTACATATGTCAGATGGAGTTGATACTCAACATTGAGGCTCATTAGGTGTCAATGCAAGTTGCCTATACTTGATTGCACCATTACATTGCGATTTGGAGCCTTGGAAGGCATGTCAGTTCAGGGTATCCCGCACTGAGTGAGTCAGTTCATCGTGGATGATTACAGGTTGATTTTCTACATCAAATTTGGAGTTTGTTGGCTATCTTGGAGTATCTGGAACATTAATTGGAGTGTGGTTGAGCTGAGGAAGGCTCATTTACAGATTTGAAGTGTGCGGAAGGTGTATGCATTGAGCAACATGTCGGAGAATCCAGTTCAGATTGTTGGTGAAAAGCTGGATAGGAAGAACTTCCAGGCATGGAAGTACAGGATAAAGAGTTTCTTGAAAGGAAAAGGTTTTTGGAATCTCATTACAGGTGCTGAGCCAGAGCCTGAGCTACCTCGGCAACCTACACAGCAGCAGCTTATTGCTCATAAGCAGTGGTCAGAGAGAGCATTCAAAGTGCTGCATTATTTGTCTATATGCATTTCTGATGCTATGCTCATACACATTCAGGATGCTGAGAATCCCAAAGATGCATGGGATACTTTGGTCAAGATGTTTGATACAGATACGAGTGCTTGCAAGTCTCAATTGCGACAGCAGATACACAATGTGAAAAGGAATAAAAGGAGTATACATGATTATGTGCAAGAAATCAAGAAGTTTGCAGATGCATTGGCCACAATAAATGCCCCCATGCCTGATGATGATTTGGTGGATATTACCTTGCGTGGTCTTGGCAAGGAATACAAATCTTTTGATACATCTATCTCAGTGAGGAGTACAGGTTTACCCGACTTCGATGAGTTGGTTTCACTCTTGTTGGTTGAGGAAATCAAGCTCAGTGATTCATTTCTGGATGCATCTACTAGCCATGATGATGGCAGAAATCAGGCTTTCTACTCGCAGAGAGGTTTTAGAGGCAGGGGGAGATTTGCATCACGTGGACGTGGTGGTAATGGTCGTGGATGGCAGGATAGGCCTCCACAGCAGAATTTTCAGCCTTCATATGGTGCTCGAGGTGGTCGTGGATATGCACCTCAGCGAGGCAGAGGTACCCCCCGTGGTCGAGGACGTTGGCAAGGCCAACAAAATTCAATGCAAGATGTGGAATGCCATTATTGTGGCAAATATGGTCATATGGCGAGAGATTGCTTTCGCAAACAGAATGATTTGAGAGGGGGAAGATGTAACATACCCATTGTAAATAACAATATACTTGCTTCAGAGTTGAAAAATATATCTTAGCTTGTCATTTTTTCGATAAAAAAACTTCTATTTTTGGAAAATGAGCCATTTTTGCTTAGAAATTTGTAATTCTGAATCCAAATTTGGAATCTACGTGTAATTTTACGCTTAAAATAGTTTTTTCTGAACTAAAAACGGGTACCCGGTGTTGAGATATCGAGCTCTAGTGAGGCGGTGGACACTGATGACTCGCCTGGGGGATAGGCCCCGCACTTACACCACTGGCATGGTTGGTGAGATCTTGGGTGATATGCGGCCAGTGGGATGACAGGCTGTGTGACAGCCACTCTAGAGACTGGCATAGTTATAGCGCTAGCTCATTTAGTCGGGTTCACACTATAGAGAACCCGTGTATGTATTTGGTTGAGTACCTTTCATATTGTGTGTACTCTTATTCTTGTATATGGTGTGTTGAGTGTTGAGTAGAGAAGGAGAAGATTTTCAGCCTCTCACCTTGTGTGTTCTCCATTAGGGTTTTGTGAGTGTGTGTGTGTGCTTGCAAGAGCTCAAGCTCTCTTCTCCCCTGCATCTTTTCATGGTATCAGAGCCTGGTTCGTGCTAAGGGCTGAGCTGCAAGCAAGAGAACCACAGGAAGCGGTACGAGGGTAAGAGCTTCCACTACTCTTCCCTATTGTGTTGGTGACTACACTCTTGTCGGGAGCTCTACGGGAGGCACCGGCAAACGATCTCCGATTGAGGAGCTTTCTTCGCGGGAGTGAAGCTACAGGGCAACTATACAGTCCTTTGGACTAAAGTTTTCGGGCCGAAAACGCGTTTCGGGCGCGTATGGACCTCCGTTTTTCAGAAAGCAGGCGATTTCGAGCACTGCGGGTAAGTCATCGATTCTCTGCAGAACTCTGTTTTACGAACTGCAGGAAGACAGATTGACTGTGCAGACACTGTGGGTGCTGCAAAGAGGTCTACAGTTGCCATTGGGTGTATGTATGCACATTGAAGTCACTGGTTGTGACATTTGAGAGTACTACAGTACCGCTGTGCAGAAAATACAGCATTTGTGCAGAAAAACCAGAGTGCAGGTTTTGGTAAAATTGTGTGTTTGGCAAGATGTCTAATGATGGCATAACACAGATTGTGGCTGAGAAGCTGGACAAGAATAACTTCCATGCTTGGAGGTTCAGGTTGACTAATTTCCTGATGGGAAAAGGCTATTGGGACTACATTGAAGGTGAGCATGAAGAGGCACCGGAGATACCGGATATAAATCCGACTGCTGCAGATGTGAAAGAGTTTAAAGACTGGAATCAAGGAGCCAGGAAAGTAATGTATTGGCTTTCCATTAGTATACAGGACACCATGATTGGGCACATTCAGGATGCCAAGTCCCCCAAGGAGGCGTGGGACACCTTGGTAAAGCTTTATGAAACAAATACCAAGGCACGTAAGATACAGTTGAAGAATGAACTTCATACTGTGGAGAAAAAGAGCATGTCTGTGAATGACTATGCGCTGAAGATAAAGGGCATTGTGGAATCCCTTGCATCTATTGGTGTGTCAGTAGATGATGATGACAAGGTGGAAGTCTGTCTACGTGGTCTCGGGCCACAATACAAGGCGTTTAAGACGTCTATTCAGACTCGGGAAAACATTCCCAACTTTATAGATTTGGTGTCTATGCTGATTATCGAAGAGAAGAACTTGGGTGAAGACCAACAGTCTTCACAAAGCAAAAATAGTTCAGAGCAACAGGCCTTCTACACGAGTTCAGGAAGAGGACGAGGTAGAGGAGGCCGTGGACGCGGTCAAGGAGGTGGCCGAACAGGTAACCAGAATTATGGCCAGCAGCAGCAGCAACAACAACAGTCCCAGAGTCAACAACAACAACAACAACACACAGGTGGAAGAGGCAAATTCAGAGGCAGGGGGAGTCAAAGAGGCCGTGGAAATTGGCAAAGGCAATATAATGATGCACGTGAATGCTACTATTGTGGTAAGCCAGGACATGTGCAGTCAGAATGTTATAAGAAGCAGGCTGACATGCAAAATGGGAAACTGCAGCAAAACAACTATGCATCCTCAAGCAGAAATAATGAGGACAATGAAAGGTTGTTTGTTATGCAGCATGTTGTGAATGCCATGTCTGAAAATGCTGATGCAGCACAAAAAGATAATGTATGGTATGTGGATTCAGGCGCTTCGAACCACATGACGAGTCATGGGGAGTGGTTCAAGGAGATGAAGAACTCGGAAAGACCAGGTTTTGTAGAAACAGGGGATGACACTGCTCATCCAATTGCCCACGTTGGAGATGTGCCATTATCTATGCAGGATGGCAAAGTGAAGTACCTTGCAGATGTACTTCATGTACCGAACATAACAAAGAATCTGGTTTCAGTTGGCCAGATGATTGAGCAGGGGTTGCAGGTTCGGTTTAACCCTGATGGATGTTATGTTGAAGATTTCAAAGACAAGTGCAGGTTGGTTGCAAAAGGCAACAGAGTGGGCAGAATGTTTACGTTGAATGTAGACATGCCTGAAATGAGTGCTGCGATGTTTGCAAATGGTTCAGGAGTTGTTGCAGACACAGACATATGGCATAAAAGAATTGGACATGTAAATGTTCAGAGATTGAAGTCTATGCAGACAAAAGGAATTGTGACAGGGCTGCCAAAATTTAAAGTGGAAGGTATGCAGAAAATATGTGAAGCATGCCAATTTGGGAAGCAAACAAAGCATGTGTTTCCACGTAACAGATATGTGAGCAGAAATGCACTAGATCTTGTGCATTCAGATGTATGGGGTCCTACGAAGACCGTGTCTATGGGAGGCTGCAGGTACTATGTCACTTTCATTGATGACCACACAAGAAAAGTGTGGGTATATTTCATGAAGGAGAAGAGTGAGGTGTTCACTCACTTTCAGAATTTCAGAGTTTTGGTTGAAAAGCAAACAGGAAAATATGTAAAGTGCCTAAGGTCCGATGGAGGGGGAGAGTACTTCTCCAATGAGTTCTCTGAATTCTTGAAGAAGAATGGTATTCGGAGACAGTATACATGCAGATACACTCCGCAGCAAAATGGAGTTGCTGAGCGGAAAAACAGGCACATTGCTGAGATTGCGCGAGCATTGATGGAAGAGAAGAATATGCCGCATTGCTATTGGGCTGAGGCTGTTTCTACAGTAGTATACATCATGAACAGGACTCCAACTGCAGCCATACATGATGTAACTCCAGAGGAGAGGTTTACTAGCAGAAAACCAGATTTGTCTCATCTGAAAGTTTTTGGATGCATTGCATATGTGCATGTGCCAGATGAGCTGAGAACTAAGCTGGATCCAAAAGCTGAAAAATGTGTGTTTATTGGATACTCCCTTGAGCAAAAGGGGTACAGGTGTTATAACCCTGCTACACGTGAGTTGAGGGTAAGCAGGGATGTTGTCTTTGATGAGATGAGCAGCTGGTATGCTGCTGAAAAAGAAGCTGTTGGGGCTGATGTGAGTGGAAGTGTGGTTGCACAGAATGCAGGTCAGCAATCACAGTCTTTGAGTGGACCAGGAGAGTCCTCATCTAGTGGGTCTGTTGATAGACCATGGAGTGGCAGGTTGCGTCATAATACCAGTCCTGCAAATGTGATTAGTACATCACGTAAAGGGAAAGAGAAAGTGGTTGAGCCCCTTGGTATGCCTGACATTTCTGCAGGGCATTCTCATGTTGATGGAGAGTCTAGTGGCTCAGATATGAGCCTTGATGAGGAGCTTGGGATCCCAGCTATGAGAACACCTGGTGTAAAGAAGGCTATGGAAGCCATGAATGAAAAGCTGCGAAGATCAGGGAGAGTGAAGAACCCTGTGCAAAGATTTACATATGATGGTTATGTGGCACATCACTATGCATATATGGCAAAGGTTGTGCAGGTTGTTGAGCCCACATGCATTGATGAGGCTGTTGGAAATGTGTGTTGGGAGAAAGCTATGGATGAGGAGATGGATGCACTATATGGAAATGAAACTTGGGATTTAGTGCAATTGCCAGAAGGCAAGAAAGCCATTGGATGCAAGTGGGTGTATAAAGTTAAACATAACAGTGATGGAAGCATAAACAGGTACAAGGCTAGATTGGTAGCCAAAGGATATGCGCAGACATATGGGATTGATTATGAGGAAACTTTCAGCCCAGTTGCCAAGATGGCAACGGTGAGAGTTGTGATAGCAGTGGCTGCGTCAAAGCAATGGTCTTTACATCAGATGGATGTAAAGAATGCATTCTTGCATGGGGATTTGCAAGAAGAGGTGTATATGTTGCAGCCACCTGGTTATGAGGATGTGGGTCACCCCGAGCATGTTTGCAGGTTGAAGAAAGCCTTGTATGGCTTAAAGCAAGCACCAAGAGCATGGTCTGACAAGATTTCTGAATATCTTGTCACTATTGGCTTTCATGTAGCCAATGCAGATTTCTCATTGTATGTGAGACATGGTGATAGAGGAGTTGTGCTTGTTGTCATCTATGTAGATGACTTGATCATTACGGGGGACCATGATGCAGAGATCTTTGATGTAAAGATCTTGCTTAGACAGAAGTTTGAGATGAAGGATCTGGGGGAGCTCAGATATTTCTTGGGCATTGAGGTGATTAGGTCACCACATGGTATTGGATTACTACAGAGACAGTATGGCTTGGACATGTTGTCCAAGTATGGTATGACAGGCTGTAAGCCTATTTCTGTGCCATTGGATCAGAATGGCAAGTTGAGTGCAGATTCAGGAGAGATCTTGGAGGATCCTACTATGTACAGGAGCATAGTAGGAAGTTTGATCTACATGACGATCACCAGACCAGATTTGAGCTATGCTGTTGGGTTGGTGAGTCAGTTTATGCAGGTTCCACGGAAACCGCATTTGGATGCTGTGAGACGCATACTGAGGTATGTGAGGTCTACTTTGCATTGTGGACTATTCTATGAGACTGGGACAGAGATATGTGTACATGGGTACACAGATGCTGATTGGGCTGGTAGTATCTCAGACAGAAGATCTACCAGTGGATTCATGTTTTCTTTGGGGAGTGCTGCTGTGACTTGGAGCAGCAAGAAGCAGCCTACGGTTGCTCTATCGAGTACAGAGGCCGAGTACAGAGGAGCTGCTATGGCAGCATGTGAGGTAGCTTGGTTGAGAAAGCTACTTGGAGATTTGGGTCTATTAGTGGATAAACAAGTTGTCATTTTCTGTGACAACATTAGCAGTATACAGTTGGCCAGGAACCCAGTCTTTCATGCTCGTACGAAGCACATAGAGGTCCACTACCACTTCGTCAGAGAGAAGGTCTTGGCAGGAGACCTTGACCTTGTTTATGTCAGCACAGAGGATCAGGTAGCTGACATCTTCACCAAAGCATTGGGTACAGAGAAGCTCCGCAGATTCAGGGCTTCGCTTGGTGTACATGAGATGGAGTTGAGCTCGAGGGGGAGTGTTGAGATATCGAGCTCTAGTGAGGCGGTGGACACTGATGACTCGCCTGGGGGATAGGCCCCGCACTTACACCACTGGCATGGTTGGTGAGATCTTGGGTGATATGCGGCCAGTGGGATGACAGGCTGTGTGACAGCCACTCTAGAGACTGGCATAGTTATAGCGCCAGCTCATTTAGTCGGGTTCACACTATAGAGAACCCGTGTATGTATTTGGTTGAGTACCTTTCATATTGTGTGTACTCTTATTCTTGTATATGGTGTGTTGAGTGTTGAGTAGAGAAGGAGAAGATTTTCAGCCTCTCACCTTGTGTGTTCTCCATTAGGGTTTTGTGAGTGTGTGTGTGTGCTTGCAAGAGCTCAAGCTCTCTTCTCCCCTGCATCTTTTCACCCGGAATGGGTTTAATTAAGCTTTTAAGCCTTTAAATCTGCGAACTTCCGACCAAAAATAGTAACTATCTAGGCGTCTAATCAACGAACGGAACACGCCCCCATGGTCACGGGGCAAGGCCGGACATTTTCATCAAATAAAATTTTTTGACCCCCCCTGGGGCGGCGGGCGGCCGGCGTGGGCCCCACCACGGGCGCCGCCCGTGAAAAAAACCGACAATCCGCCCGAGACACCCAAGCGTGTACACGACCTAGACGCACCCTCCAGCACACCCCTACACGTACCCCCTCCTCCCAGAACCCTCTATCCACAGGTGTCACGCTCTCTCTCTCTTGGGGACACCTCCACCCCCATGTGTCACACTTTCTCTCTCCTCGAGACACCTCCACCCCCAGGTGTCTCACGCCCACACTCTCTCCCGGACACCTACACCACCCAAGTGTCACCTTCCCGCACCCGGACGTCCACCCTCCAGCACCTATAAAAGGACCCTCCCAGCCCCCTTCTCCAGACAAGCCCCCAGCAAGCCCCTACGCGCAAGCCCTCTCTCAAGCTCTAGGACATGTCCTACACTCTTCTCCCCCCCCCCCCCCCCCCCGTGTGAATAGACTTAAAGTGTGCTTCTCCTCTACCCCTTGCCTTACTCTTCCCTAGGCCTCCCTAGACGTACACTCTTCTCAAGAGCTCTCCAAGTTAAGGACACCCCTCTCAATTCCCCCCCCCCATATGCGGCGACTTAAACTTAGGCTAAGAGGTCGTTCCTGCCCATAAGCCCAACAAGTTTTTCCTACCCCAAACGGACTCCGTTTTCGAATCCGTTTGAACCAGTAGAATTCTCTCTTTTCTCTCCACGCTCCCAACCTCTTATATTCACCTCGTTTTCTCTCTATCCTCTTAAAACTCTAGTGCTCCTATGGCGCCGAAACGCCGCCGAATTGAAGAACCACACGCTGCCCAAGGAGGGAATGAAGCAAATCGCGTCCCTGCAATCGACTTCGTGTTGAGAGTGTTGATATCCCAAGCTCATCTACATCTTCATCGGCAGTACATCATGAGCTTGAGAGGGGCTGTTGAGAATCAAGCTCGATGTCAGTGTGATTCAGTGTGAGCCAGCTATGCTATGTGCTGGCAGATTAGGTAGGAACATGTGTGAGACATAAATGACCGCGTGTCCAGCTGGTCATAGTGTGTGGATGATGGATTAGTGCATTATGCTTTGTGTGAGAGTGGACATGGCTTCCCTCTATGGTTAGGGTTTGGAATATACATTAGGGTTTGCTCCTGTGTGTGTGTCTCCTCCTCCTCTACCGTTCTTTCAACATGGTATCAGAGCCTTGTGCTGTTTATTAGGGTTTATGAGTGAGTGAGTGAAGAGGGAGAAGAAGAAGCTGTGAAAAGAAGCTGTGAAGCTGCCATTGGAGCTGTGAAGCTTGGAGCACACCAAATACTATCAGATCTGAGAGCTTGGCCTACCGGGTAAGGTCTTCTAAACATCCTTGAGCGGATTGCAGGTGAAACAGGCAAAAGCAAAGCATTTTAGAGCAAATCAAAGCAAGGCAAAATTCTGGTTTTTGAAGCTTTCCATTAAAGCTTGGGAACATTGATGTATGGTGGAAATATGTGTGATTCTGGCAAAGCAAACATGTATCTGACAATGAGAGATGTATTGGCAACTTCTATGCAAGCCCTACTGTGATTTTGGAGCATTTTGGAAGCATTTAAATGTATGGAAATCTCTGGTTTTTGAGCTCTCACAAAACAGAGAAGAGGAAGCCCAAAATTGATGCATTTGGAGCCTATTTTTGGTGAAAATTCAACCATTGGTGGGTTGCACACATACTTAGGTGTCTTGGGCACTTGTAACACTCTTCAATTAGCATCACAAACCCTCCTAAACCCCCCTACAGCAGGCGGCGCAGCCATCTACAGAGAAACAGAGCAGAAATCTGGTTTTTTCACCACGAGGAGGTCGATTACTCACTTGTTGCTTGATATCTTCCACAATTCTCTTAGCAATTGGATGCTTTACATCTTGGAGAAGAGGGCTATGTGATTTGTTTGGCCAATGATGCTTAATTGAGCTGGGAATGAGCTGATTAAAACAGGCTGTCCACTGGTTGCAGAGAAACAGAGCATTTTAATTGAGCAATTAATCCTTGGTGTTTTACAATTGGACAAATTCCTCTTACATGGACTTGATGGACACTATTGCTAAGCCAATGAATGCATGGTTGCTCAATTTGGTGGAATATTGAAGAAATTAGAGCCAAATCTTTACTGGTTTTTCTGGTTTTTCTGGTTTTTTCAAAAACAGAGAAAGGGGTTTTTCAAAAATTGATAATTACACATGTCAGATGGAGTTGATACTCAACATTGAGGTTCATTAGGTGTCAATGCAAGTTGTCTATACTTGATTGCACCATTACATTGCGATTTGGAGCCTTGGAAGGCGTGTCAGTTCAGGGTATCCCGCACTGCGTGAGTCAGTTCATCTTGGATCATTACAGGTTGATTTTCTACATCAAGTTTGGAGTTTGTTGGCTATCTTGGAGTATCTGGAACATTAATTGGAGTGTGGTTGAGCTGAGGAAGGCTCATTTACAGATTTGACGTGTGCGGAAGGTGTACGCATTGAGCAACATGTCGGACAATCCAATTCAGATTGTTGGTGAGAAGCTGGATAGGAAGAACTTCCAGGCATGGAAGTACAGGATAAAGAGTTTCTTGAAAGGGAAAGGATTTTGGAATCTCATTACAGGTGCTGAGCCTGAGCCTGAGCTACCTCGGCAACCTACACAGCAGCAGCTTATTGCTCATAAGCAGTGGTCTGAGAGAGCATTCAAAGTGCTGCATTATTTGTCTATATGTATATCTGATGCTATGCTCATACACATTCAGGATGCTGAGAATCCCAAAGATGCATGTGATACTTTGGTCAAGATGTTTGATACAGATACGAGTGCTCGCAAGTCTCAATTGCGACAGCAGATACACAATGTGAAAAGGAATAAAAGGAGTATGCATGATTATGTGCAAGAAATCAAGAAGTTTGCAGATGCATTGGCCACAATAAATGCCCCCATGCCTGATGATGATTTGGTGGATATTACCTTGCGTCGTCTTGGCAAGGAATACAAATCCTTTGATACATCTATCTCAATGAGGAGTACAGGTCTACCCGACTTCGATGAGTTGGTTTCCCTCTTGTTGGTTGAGGAAATCAAGCTCAGTGATTCATTTCTGGATGCATCTTCTAGCCATGATGATGGCAGAAATCAGGCATTTTACTCGCAGAGAGGTTTTAGAGGCAGGGGGAGATTTGCATCACGTGGACGTGGTGGTAATGGTCGTGGATGGCAGGATAGACCTCCACAACAGAATTTTCAGCCTTCTTATGGTGCTCGAGGTGGTCGTGGTTATGCACCTCAGCGAGGCAGAGGTACCCCCCGTGGTCGAGGACGTTGGCAAGGCCAACAAAATTCTATGCAAGATGTGGAATGCCATTATTGTGGCAAATATGGTCATATGGCGAGAGATTGCTTTCGCAAACAGAATGATTTGAGAGGGGGAAGAGCACAACGTGGTGGTCATTATGGTGGAAACTATGCACAACATGGTGGCAACTATGCATCAAGTAGCAATGATGGACCTGCAAATCATTTGTTTGCCATGAAGCATGTTGTGGGTTCTATGACAACAAATGCTGAGAATGATGATACATGGTACATGGACTCAGGAGCATCAAATCATATGACATGCCATGGAGAATGGTTTGAGCATATGAAGCCCATGGATGTGAAGGGCTATGTGGAAACAGGTGATGATACCTAGCATGTCATTACACATGTTGGTAGTGTACCATTGGTCATGCATAATGGTCAGACAAAGTCTATGTCAGATGTACTGTATGTGCCTTCAATCACTAAAAGCTTGGCCTCAGTTGGTCAAATGGTGGAACAGGGATTACAGGTTAGATTCAATGAGCATGGATGCTTCGTTGAAGACTTTAAACATGGATGTAGAGTGATTGCTAAAGGCAAGAAAGAAGGAAGACTGTTTAAGCTGGATGCTGGAATTCCTGAGCTAAAATCAGCCATGTTCTCAAAGAGCAGGAATGTGGTACAGGATATTGATATGTGGCACAAGAGGATTGGCCATGTAAATATACAGAGATTAAAGAACATGCAAACAAGAGGAATTGTCAATGGATTGCCTAGGTTCAAATATGATGGACATATGCATGTTTGTGAAGCCTGTCAGTTTGGGAAGCAGGCAAGATTGAGATTTCCTAGAGAAGGAAATATGAGTAACAGGCCACTTGAGATAGTACACAGTGATGTATGGGGTCCTGCACAAAACCCATCTATCAAAGGCAGTCTATACTATGTTACATTCATTGATGACTTTAGCAGGATGACATGGATATATTTTCTGAAAGAGAAGAGTGAAGTATTGGAAAAATTCATGGACTTCAAAGCTTTTGCAGAAAAGCAGTATGGCTGTTGGATCAAATGTCTAAGGACAGATGGAGGTGGTGAATACACCTCAAAGGCTTTTGAGCATTTCCTGAGGAAGCATGGTATAAGAAGACAGTTGACATGCAGGTATACACCTCAGCAGAATGGTGTGGCTGAGAGGAAGAATAGAGTTATATGTGAAGTGGCAAGAGCAATGCTTAATGAAAAGAGCATGCCAGACTACTATTGGGCAGAAGCATGTGCTACTGCAGTTTATATATTGAACAAAACACCTATAGCAGCCATTCATGGAAGCACGCCAGAGATGCGGCTCACAGGTTACAGGCCAGACATTGGACATCTTAAAGTTTTTGGATGCATAGCATATGTACATGTGCCTGATGAAAGAAGAAGGAAGTTGGATCCTAAAGCAGAGAAATGTGTATTTGTGGGATATGCACAGGATCGAAAAGCCTACAAGTGTTATAATCCACAAACTAGACAAGTAGTCATCTCACGTGATGTGGTGTTTGATGAGCTTGCTAGTTGGTATAAGGCAAAAGATGAAGGTGTTATTGAGTCACTGGAAGCAGATGTGCCTGTGAACTTGCCATCACAAGCAAGTTCTAGTTCTACTAGTATGTCTGGGCCAGCAGCAGAAGCTGAGAGCAGCAGTGTACGTCCATGGTCAGGACGTTTAAGGCATGAGAGTGTAAGCACTGGGAGTAGTGCTATGGACAAAGGCAAAAAGAAAGTCGAAGGAATTGGAATCACAGGATATGAGTCATCCAGTTCTGAAAGTTTGGATGAAGAGCTTGGCATACCTGTTTTACGCACACCTGGTGCTAGACAGGACAGATATGTGCCACCACATGCTAGAGTCACAGGTGTACAGAGTGACCCGCATGCATTGCGGAGATCCCAGAGGGTCAGATATCCTGTTGACAGGTTGACATACAGAGATTTTGCTATGCACTATGCATACATGACATCTATGGTAAAGCATGTGGAACCTACATGCTACACAGAGGCTATTGGAGAGCATGTATGGGAGAAAGCAATGGACATAGAGATGGATGCATTGGTCCATAATGATACATGGGATTTGGTTGCCCTACCAAAGGACAAGAATGTTATTGGATGTAAATGGGTCTACAAAGTGAAGTGCAAATCTGATGGTTCTATTGAAAGACATAAAGCAAGATTGGTAGCAAAGGGATATGCACAGACCCATGGATTGGATTATGATGAGACGTTTAGCCCAGTGGCTAAGATGGGCACAGTGAGAGCAGTCATTGCTATGGCTGCAGCTAATGGCTGGGAAATGCATCAAATGGACGTAAAGAATGCATTTCTTAATGGAGATCTACAAGAGGCAGTATACATGGCACAGCCAGAAGGGTATGTACACCCTAGATATCCTACTCACGTATGCAGGTTGAAAAAGGCATTGTATGGTCTGAAGCAAGCACCACGTGCCTGGAGTGATAAGATGAGTAGATATCTTATCTCACTTGGTTTTCAGATTTCTACAGCAGACTCTTCACTGTATGTGAAGAAGACACAGCATGGGATTGTGTTACTAGTCATCTATGTGGATGACTTGATTATTACAGGTGATCATGGTGCAGATGTGATGCATGTCAAGCAAGCTTTAAGTGGGAAATTTGACATGAAAGATCTTGGTGAGTTGAGATACTTCCTTGGCATTGAAGTGGTGAAAGATCATGCAGGTACTTGGTTAGTACAGCGCCAATATGCATTGGATATGTTGGCAAAGTATGGCATGACAGGGTGTAAGCCTATGAGTACACCATTGGAGCAAAATGTAAAGTTGCGGGCTGATTATGGCGAGGAATTGGATGATCCTTCCATGTACAGGAAGATGGTTGGTAGTCTCATATATATGACTATCACACGCCCGGATTTGAGTTATGCGGTGGGGCTAGTCAGTCAGTTTATGCAGAGCCCCAGGAAACCACATTTGGATGCAGTGAGATGCATCATGAGATATGTGAAAACCACAGCACATTATGGTTTATTCTATGAGAGTGGTAAAAGCTTGGACATACATGGCTACACAGATGCTGATTGGGCAGGTAGCGCATATGACAGGAGGTCTACCAGTGGATATGCTTTTACACTTGGCAGTGCTGTGGTGAGTTGGAGTAGCAAAAAGTAACCTACAGTTGCTTTATCCAGTACAGAGGCTGAGTACAGAGGTGCAGCCATTGCTACTTGTGAGGCTATATGGTTAAAGAGTCTCTTGGCAGATTTATGTGAGCCTCTTGATGGCAAAGTTGTCATACATTGTGACAACATGAGCAGTATGCAGTTGGCAAAGAATCCAGTATTTCATGCGAGGACCAAACACATAGAGGTCCATTATCACTTTGTCAGAGAAAAGGTGCTGGATGGTACAGTTGATCTTCACTATGTGAAGACTGATGAGCAGGTGGCTGATATCTTCACGAAGCCACTTAGCAGGGAGAAGTTTGAGTACTTCCGGACTATGTTGGGAGTACATGGGATGAGCTTGAGGGGGAGTGTTGAGAGTGTTGATATCCCAAGCTCATCTACATCTTCATCGGCAGTACATCATGAGCTTGAGAGGGGCTGTTGAGAATCAAGCTCGATGTCAGTGTGATTCAGTGTGAGCCAGCTATGCTATGTGCTGGCAGATTAGGTAGGAACATGTGTGAGACATAAATGACCGCGTGTCCAGCTGGTCATAGTGTGTGGATGATGGATTAGTGCATTATGCTTTGTGTGAGAGTGGACATGGCTTCCCTCTATGGTTAGGGTTTGGAATATACATTAGGGTTTGCTCCTGTGTGTGTGTCTCCTCCTCCTCTACCGTTCTTTCAACACTTCGCCCCTCTTGAAGTGAATAGGCATGAAAACGATAACCAGGTTGGTCATTTAAACAAGTTTAAGTAAAATTCTCTCTTATGAAGCTTAATGCAAAGATTCGAAATAATAGGAAAGAAACCAAGATTAAACCCCTAGTATAGACGGCCTAAAGTACCTTATGGTTACTCTTAAGTAAAGTTATAGGAAAGTAATCTTGCTTTTGAATCATTGTCTTTCCGAAACGATGTTTTTTGTTAATGCGTGAATTCATTGAATTAAGGCTATGTCTCTTTTTATTGGATATACTGTTGGTTTATTGCTAACATGCAGGTACAGCTTCTCCCCCCCTTAGCTAACTCTGTGCTTGCCTGTGTAGCCGGGCGGAGGATATAGCGAGACCGGGAGTCGGCCCAGGGCAATCCCCTCCTATGCCACTGGGAATTGGTTTTCACCACCAGGGTGATGTATATATGCTGCCTAGTTCTGTGGGTCCAGGCTAGTGCGGTGACTTAACCCCCACCTCATGAGGAGATGTCCCCTCCGAAGAGCGAGAGGGTTTGGTACAAGCGTCAGTACCTGAGGGGGTGACAGGACGGCTTGGCCCTCATCATCTGGCTGACGACGAGGGGAGACGGTCCGTGCGGTTTACCCAGCTGGTTGAGGCTGGAAGATCGAATTCTAGATTATCGATGTAGTTGTGGTTATGGTTATGGTTTGGACATGAGTTTGGATTGGAATATCGGCCCGGTTTCAGGGTCTTTGTAAATATTTTTCACTGTAAGTATGCTCATTGATTTCAATGTTGTGCTAAGGAAGATTTTCTTTAAGGAATCAAGTGTAATTAATTAACAAAGGAATTTGTTTTTAAGTGTTTCACAGTGTGGTAGGACTTAATTAGGAAACAATTGAACGGGTGAGTGTGTGGAAAGTGGGAGAATGGATGCCCTGACGGTACCATTCTAAGGATGGGTGGACCCGATTAGTCGGGTAGCTTTCTACTAGTCGTAACTTACGATACTTAGGGAATAGTAGAGTCACGAACAAGACTTGTTTTAGGGGACCGAGCAGCGGCCGTGCCTCTTGAAATACGGGGGAAAAAGGCGTTGGTTTCCTTGAACCAAGTGTGGGTCTTGTTCCATCTCCACGCACATTTCGTGCTGGGAATTAGAATTTCCTTTAGGATGACAACGTTTCCCCTGCGAGATAGAGTTAGGTCCATCCGTTTGCTCGTAACCTCGTATTTCTACGAGATCGAGGTGTCGTCAATCGGAAAATAACACGAGACTTGACCGCCCATCAAAAGGATTCCCCCGCCCTACGGGTCCGGGGGTCTTACACGTGGTATCAGAGCAGGTTTAGACTTGGGAGATTTTTATATTGTATTCTCTTATTTCTCTAGGAATTCTTGTTAAACTAATCTAGTTACGACTGGATGCAGGAGGACGAGATGGATCCCTATTCTCGCTTCCTGGTATTCCAATGCATGTTCATGACTGCTTGTCGCTCTTCCGAATTCGAGTTCCGTGACACTATGATGCACATTGTAGACAAGCTAACCCTTCCTCTTTACACTCGCATCGAAAGGGGATGGAACAGAACTGAGTATTGGCATCGTCGATCTACCTACTTCATCATTCGAGCTGAGCACGTCGGCAATCTCACCAACGACTTGAGGCGGATCCGATATGCCGAGATGTTGCGGATGGTTCGCCTGTTCTGGTTTATTGGCACTCCTCGTAACACCTATGTCACTATCGATGGGAATCGCATGCTGCAGAATCGTTGGGTTTATGATAAGGTGACTCAAGTTGTATCCCCTGATAGAGTAGCCGTTACCCGTCTTTCTAGACGAGGTTTACCTCCCCTACCAGAGACTTATCGAGTTCTTGAAACCATGGGAGAACCCCCCTACTTTTTCAATGCCACCACCGCAGATCTTTATTAGGTTCCCTAGAGGACTACCATGTAAATAAATAAGATTGGATTTAGTCCAATCCTTGTAAATGGCTTGGTTTACTTGTAAATGGCTTGGTTTACTTGTAAATATTAAAGCTTGGAATAAAAGATTTTGATTTTCACACTCATTGTCTTATGTGTATTAAACCGCCTAAGTGACATGATTCTAAATTTAGCTTCTTATTGATAACCAGGATCGTCAACTTCTTGCTCCCAATGCATTATATACAGATACACAGGAGAAGAAGCTTCTCCTCAAACAAATGCAACCTCCCTCATTTAATGGGGCAGGTTCAAAGATTGAAAGGGATGCAGAAGTTTGGATAGAAGCCATGGACGATTACTTTTCGGCTGCTGGTACAGGAATTGGGAATCAATCCATGCTTGCCAGATTCCGTCTTACTGGGGACGCCAAACTTTGGTGGAAGCAATGGTGCCGAGATAAGGGCGTCACTGAAGATACCCGAACCTGGAGTGACATTAAGCAAGCTGTGAAGGGCCGTTATCTTCCCCCATCTCATGAATCTATTAAGATGAACGAGTTCTTCAGCCTCAAGCAGCTTAGCTTAACCTTGGAGGAATACTACTCAAAATTTGTCACACTTGGCAAATATGCTCCACCTATGTCGATCACTCAACAAGTGGCCCGATTTTGCCAAGGGCTGAATGAACCTTTGGATTCTCGCCTTGAAGCAATGAGGCCAACTACTTTACAAGATGCTCTTACCCGAGCCAAACCTTTAGCTAAAGAAGTAAAGAGTGGTCAAGCAAAAAAGAGAGTCTATCCTGAGTCTAACCCAAGGGGGCGCCTTCAGAGGAATTACCAATCGAATTTCCGCCACAATACTATTGGTCAGTACCCCAATAATTTTGTCCCCCGCAGTTATGCTAATTCCACTTCAGAATCCTATGGGGACCAAAGGTGCTTTTATTGCAATGAAGTTGGCCACTTCCGGAATGAATGCCCCAAACTTGCAAGATCCTCTCTCAATCCTAATGTCATTCCTGCTCCACAAGGCGGCCGGGGAGTTCAAGGTCGTGGGACTCCTAATAACCGCCAGGCTGGACGAGGTGGTGGTGGACGTGGTAGAGGTCGTGGAGTGACTGCCCGTGTCTGCTCTATGATTGGTGAACCGACTTTAGAGATGGAAGAAGAAGAGCAAGCCACCATTCATGCAGCTATAGAACATCAAGGACCTAATCAGCAGTTTTCTGTTATCCAAGCTCCGGCTACTTATCAAGGTAGATCTTTCCAGCTTTTGGTTGATTGTGGTAGTACGCATTCATTTCTTTCTCCAAAATGCTTGCGTAAGTTACAGTTAGATCAAAAACCAGCCCAAGCAATGATTGTTGAGTTAGCTAGTGGAAAAGAAGAAGTATCCCGACATTGTGTGGGAGATCTTGAATTTGAATTGGATGGTGAATCAACCCATGGGTATTTTAGAAGCTTACCATTAGGGATTTATGATGGAATCCTTGGTATGGATTGGTTAATTGCAAACAATGCTGACATTCACTGTGCTGAAGGAAGCATCACCTTTAAGAATAGTCAAGGACAGGTAGTATCAGCCCAGGGAAAAACAGGTAAACCCAAATTTCATTTGGTCAAAGCTAATCGTCTTCTTAAGGGAGTGCGCAAGGGCCAACAGATCTTCCTTGTCAAACTCAACAAGGTAGAAGAAAGCAACCCAAATTTAGAACCCTCTTGGCTCCAGGAGTTTTCAGATATCTTTCCAGAGGAACTTACAAAACTACCCCCATCTCGAGAAGTAGATCATGGGATTGAGTTAATCCCTGGTGCTGAATCAGTTTCAAGGAGACCTTACAAAATGTCTCTTCCCGAAGCCATAGAGCTCAAGGAACAACTTAGGCAGCTCATTGAGCAAGGAGTCATTCGCCCTAGTAATTCCCCATGGGGAGCGCCTGTTCTTTTCCAGAGAAAGAAGGATGGCTCGCTTCGGCTTTGTATTGACTACCGAGGCCTAAACAAGGTCACTGTCAAAAACAAATACCCCATTCCTCGCATCGACGAACTTCTTGACAGACTTTATGGATCCAAAGTTTTCTCCAAGATTTTTAAGGTCTGGCTACTATCAAATTAGGATCAAGGAATCAGATATCTCCAAAACCGCTTTCAATACCCACTATGGCCACTATGAATTTACAGTCATGCCATTCGGATTAACCAGTGCTCCTGCCACCTTCAACCGCCTGATGCAGGATATCTTCCGACCCTACTTGGATGAATTTGTCCTTGTCTTCTTCGATGACATCTTGGTCTATTCTCAGTCAAAAGAGGAACATGAGGAGCATGTACGCAAAGTATTGCAAATACTGCGCGAACATAAGCTCTATGCTAAGAAAAGCAAATGTACCTTCTTCACTTCCCAAATTGAATATCTAGGGTTCATTGTCTCCTCAAAGGGCATCTCAGTAGACCCTGCCAAAGTCAAGGATATATTGGAATGGCCACCCCCTAGGACAGTCAAAGAAATCCGTGGGTTTCTAGGCATCACAGGATGGTATAGGATATTCATCAAGGATTATGCCAAGATAGCCGCACCCTTAACTGATCTCCTCAAGAAGGAATGTAAGATAGTATGGCTACCAATCCACCAAATCAGTTTTAGCCAACTTAAGACTATCCTCACCTCAGCACCAGTCCTGAAGCTCCCTGACTTCACCAAAGAGTTTGAGGTTGTCACTGATGCTAGTGGCCTTGCACTTGGTGGCGTCTTAATTCAAGAAGGAAGGCCTGTGGCTTACACTTCTCGTAAGCTTAAATCCTATGAAGTCAATTATGCCACCCATGATTTGGAACTCCTTGCAGTTGTTCATTGTTTCAAGTTATGGAGACACTATCTCCTAGGCCGTAAGTTTCTACTTGTAACTGACCACCAGAGCTTAAAGTGGATCTTCACCCAGCCCAATCTCAACATGAGGCAAAGGAGGTGGATCGAGATTCTGCAAGAGTTTGATTTTGATATCAAATTTCGTCCTGGAAAGGATAATGTTGTAGCAGATGCCCTCAGTCGCAAATCCTTCCTAAGTGCAATCTCTATGCCAAATAACCCCATCCTAGAGAAGGTAAAGCAGGTTTCACCTCATGACCCTGATTACCAAAAGCTAGTAAGCCTGGTTCACAAGGAGGCACCCACAGAAAAGGAAAATATATTGATCAAGGGATACACCCTCGATGATGAATGCCTCTACTTCATGCATAGGTTATGTATTCCCAAAGATCTTACGCTGAAGAAGATGATCTTCTATGAAGCTCATGATAGCCCCGTAGCAGGACACCCAGGTTATGCAAAAACCTTGAATGCCTTAAGGAGAAGTTACTTTTGGCCTGGAATGAAGAGAGATATCCTTCAATACATCAGACAATGCCTTTCATGTCAAAGGATTAAAGCTGAAAGAATCAAAATGCCCGGGAAACTCCAACCTCTTGACATTCCTCAGATGAAGTGGGAATGTATCAGTATGGATTTTGTCACAAGTCTTCCCACAACACAAGGAGGATATGATTCTATTTTAGTAGTTGTGGATATGCTTACCAAAGTCACCCATATTATCCCAGTAAAGAAGACATTTAAATCTTCTGATATTGCCCGCCTTTTCATCAAGGAAATCTTTAGGCTTCATGGATTGCCAAAAAGAATAGTTAGTGACCGGGACTCTGACTTCACTTCAAAGTTCTGGACATCATTATTCCAGGCTATTGGAACACAACTTTGTTTCAGTACAGCTTACCACCCAGAAACAGATGGTCAAACTGAGAGAGTTAATCAGGTTATAGAAGACATCCTGAGAGCCTATTGTGGGCGTGAACCAAAGAAGTGGATTCAGTATCTCTCTCTAGTGGGATTCTCTTACAATACATCCTATCACCAAAGCATAGGGATGTCACCATTCAAAGCTCTATATGGTTAGGAATGTTTATCCCCCTTAAATTTTTCTGACCCCACACTAAAGGTTGAAGCCTCCAGGATAATGCTTGAAGAAATGGAAGAACAAACCAAAGCTATTCGTAAGGATATTAAAGCCGCCCAGGATCGACAGAAGCATTATGCTGATACCAAAAGATCTGAAAGAATTTTTCAGCAAGGAGACAAAGTTTTTCTTCGAGTGCGGCCAAAGAGAAGTTCTTTATCCCTTGGAAAATTTAGGAAGCTGAGTCCAAGGTATTGTGGGCCTTATGAAGTCATCAAATGTTTGGGAAAACATGCCTACAAACTTCGCCTCCCAACCCACCTCAAAATCCATGATGTATTCCATGTAAGCTTACTCAAGCCATATGTGCCTCATCCTGATCATGTTCTTGATGATGAACAAATTGTAATGCCAACTCAGGGAGTCCTTGAAATGAGACCTAATAGAATCATCGACTCTAGAGAAAGAGTGCTTCGCAATAGAATCCTTAGGGAACATTTAGTGGAATGGAAAGATTACCCTGAGGAGGATGCCACTTGGGAGGAAGAGTCAACCCTCCAAAAGAATTACCCAGAGTTCGTGCCGAGATGAGGACATCTCGAGTTCTTTTAGTAGGGAAGGATGTAACATACCCATTGTAAATAACAATATACTTGCTTCAGAGTTGAAAAATATATCTTAGCTTGTCATTTTTTCGATAAAAAAACTTCTATTTTTGGAAAATGAGCCATTTTTGCTTAGAAATTTGTAATTCTGAATCCAAATTTGGAATCTACGTGTAATTTTACGCTTAAAATAGTTTTTTCTGAACTAAAAACGGGTACCCGGAATGGGTTTAATTAAGCTTTTAAGCCTTTAAATCTGCGAACTTCCGACCAAAAATAGTAACTATCCAGGCGTCTAATCAACGAACGGAACACGCCCCCATGGTCACGGGGCAAGGCCGGACATTTTCATCAAATAAAATTTTTTGACCCCCCCCGGGCGGCGGGCGGCCGGCGTGGGCCCCACCACGGGCGCCGCCCGTGAAAAAAACCGACAATCCGCCCGAGACACCCAAGCGTGTACACGACCTAGACGCACCCTCCAGCACACCCCTACACGTACCCCCTCCTCCCAGAACCCTCTATCCACAGGTGTCACGCTCTCTCTCTCTCTTGGGGACACCTCCACCCCCATGTGTCACACTTTCTCTCTCCTTGAGACACCTCCACCCCCAGGTGTCTCACGCCCACACTCTCTCCCGGACACCTACACCACCCAAGTGTCACCTTCCCGCACCCGGACGTCCACCCTCCAGCACCTATAAAAGGACCCTCCCAGCCCCCTTCTCCAGACAAGCCCCCAGCAAGCCCCTACGCGCAAGCCCTCTCTCAAGCTCTAGGACATGTCCTACACTCTTCTCCCCCCCCCCCCCCTCCCCCCGTGTGAATAGACTTAAAGTGTGCTTCTCCTCTACCCCTTGCCTTACTCTTCCCTAGGCCTCCCTAGACGTACACTCTTCTCAAGAGCTCTCCAAGTTAAGGACACCCCTCTCAATTCCCCCCCCATATGCGGCGACTTAAACTTAGGCTAAGAGGTCGTTCCTGCCCATAAGCCCAACAAGTTTTTCCTACCCCAAACGGACTCCGTTTTCGAATCCGTTTGAACCAGTAGAATTCTCTCTTTTCTCTCCACGCTCCCAACCTCTTATATTCACCTCGTTTTCTCTCTATCCTCTTAAAACTCTAGTGCTCCTATGGCGCCGAAACGCCGCCGAATTGAAGAACCACATGCTGCCCAAGGAGGGAATGAAGCAAATCGCGTCCCTGCAATCGACTTCGCCCCTCTTGAAGTGAATAGGCATGAAAACGATAACCAGGTTGGTCATTTAAACAAGTTTAAGTAAAATTCTCTCTTATGAAGCTTAATGCAAAGATTCGAAATAATAGGAAAGAAACCAAGATTAAACCCCTAGTATAGACGGCCTAAAGTACCTTATGGTTACTCTTAAGTAAAGTTATAGGAAAGTAATCTTGCTTTTGAATCATTGTCTTTCCGAAACGATGTTTTTTGTTAATGCGTGAATTCATTGCATTAAGGCTATGTCTCTTTTTATTGGATATACTGTTGGTTTATTGCTAACATGCAGGTACAGCTTCTCCCCCCCTTAGCTAACTCCGTGCTTGCATGTGTAGCCGGGCGGAGGATATAGCGAGGCCGGGAGTCGGCCCAGGGCAATCCCCTCCTATGCCACTGGGAATTGGTTTTCACCACCAGGGTGATGTATATATGCTGCCTAGTTCTGTGGGTCCAGGCTAGTGCGGTGACTTAACCCCCACCTCATGAGGAGACGTCCCCTCCGAAGAGCGAGAGGGTTTGGTACAAGCGTCAGTACCTGAGGGGGTGACAGGACGGCTTGGCCCTCATCGTCTGGCTGACGACGAGGGGAGACGGTCCGTGAGGTTTACCCAGCTGGTTGAGGCTGGAAGATCGAATTCTAGATTATCGATGTAGTTGTGGTTATGGTTATGGTTTGGACATGAGTTTGGATTGGAATATTGGCCCGGTTTCAGGGTCTTTGTAAATATTTTTCACTGTAAGTATGCTCATTGATTTCAATGTTGTGCTAAGGAAGATTTTCTTTAAGGAATCAAGTGTAATTAATTAACAAAGGAATTTGTTTTTAAGTGTTTCACAGTGTGGTAGGACTTAATTAGGAAACAATTGAACGGGTGAGTGTGTGGAAAGTGGGAGAATGGATGCCCTGACGGTACCATTCTAAGGATGGGTGGACCCGATTAGTCGGGTAGCTTTCTACTAGTCGTAACTTACGATACTTAGGGAATAGTAGAGTCACGAACAAGACTTGTTTTAGGGGACCGAGCCAGCGGCCGTGCCTCTTGAAATACGAGGGAAAAAGGCGTTGGTTTCCTTGAACCAAGTGTGGGTCTTGTTCCATCTCCACGCACATTTCGTGCTGGGAATTAGAATTTCCTTTAGGATGACAACGTTTCCCCTGCGAGATAGAGTTAGGTCCGTCCGTTTGCTCGTAACCTCGTATTTCTACGAGATCGAGGTGTCGTCAATCGGAAAATAACAAGAGACTTGACCGCCTATCAAAAGGATTCCCCCGCCCTACGGGTCCGGGGGTCTTACAGAAGAGCACAACGTGGTGGTCATTATGGTGGAAACTATGCACAACATGGTGGCAACTATGCATCAAGTAGCAATGATGGAACTGCAAATCATTTGTTTGCCATGAAGCATGTTGTGGGTTCTATGACAACAAATGCTGAGAATGATGATACATGGTATATGGACTTAGGAGCATCAAATCATATGACATGTCATGGAGAATGGTTTGAGCACATGAAGCCAATGGATGTCAAAGGCTATGTGGAAACAGGTGATGATACCCAGCATGTCATTACACATGTTGGAAGTGTACCATTGGTCATGCATAATGGTCAGACAAAGTCTATGTCAGATGTGCTGTATGTGCCTTCGATCACAAAGAGCTTGGCCTCAGTTGGTCAAATGGTGGAACAGGGATTACAGGTTAGATTCAACGAGCATGGATGCTTCGTTGAAGATTTTAAACATGGATGTAGAGTGATTGCTAAAGGCAAGAAAGAAGGAAGACTGTTTAAGCTGGATGCTGGAATTCCTGAGCTAAAATCAGCCATGTTCTCAAAGAGCAAGAATGTGGTACAGGATATTGATATGTGGCACAAGAGGATTGGCCATGTAAATATACAGAGATTAAAGAACATGCAAACAAGAGGCATTGTCAATGGTTTGCCTAGGTTCAAATATGATGGACATATGCATGTTTGTGAAGCCTGTCAGTTTGGGAAGCAGGCAAGATTGAGATTTCCTAGAGAAGGAAATATGAGTAACAGGCCACTTGAGATAGTACATAGTGATGTATGGGGTCCTGCACAAAACCCATCTATCAAAGGCAGTTTATACTATGTTACATTCATTGATGACTTTAGCAGGATGACATGGATATACTTTCTCATGGAGAAGAGTGAAGTATTGGAAAAATTCATGGATTTCAAAGCTTTTGCAGAAAAGCAGTATGGCTGTTGGATTAAATGTCTGAGGACAGATGGAGGTGGTGAATACACCTCAAAAGCTTTTGAGCATTTCTTGAGGAAGCATGGAATAAGGAGACAGCTGACTTGCAGGTATACACCTCAGCAGAATGGTGTGGCTGAGAGAAAGAATAGAGTTATATGTGAAGTGGCAAGGGCGATGCTTAATGAAAAGAGCATGCCAGATTACTATTGGGCAGAAGCATGTGCTACTGCAGTATACATATTGAACAAAACACCTACAGCAGCCATTCATGGAAGCACGCCAGAGATGCGGCTCACAGGTTACAGGCCAGACATTGGACATCTAAAAGTTTTTGGATGCATAGCTTATGTGCATGTGCCTGATGAAAGAAGAAGGAAGTTGGATCCTAAAGCAGAGAAATGTGTATTTGTTGGATATGCACAGGATCGAAAGGCCTACAAGTGTTATAATCCACAAACTAGACAAGTGGTCATCTCACGTGATGTGGTGTTTGATGAGCTTGCTAGTTGGTATAAAGCAAAAGATGAGGGAGTTATTGAGTCACTTGAGGCTGATGTACATGTGAACTTGCCATCACAAGCAAGTTCTAGTTCTACTACTATGTCTGGGCCAGCAGCAGAAGCTGAGAGTAGCAGTGTACGTCCATGGTCAGGACGTTTGAGGCATGAGAGTGTAAGCACTGGGAGTAGTGCTATGGACAAAGGCAAAAAGAAAGTCGAAGGAATTGGAATCACAGGATATGAGTCATCTAGTTCTGAGAGTTTGGATGAGGAGCTTGGCATACCTGTTTTACGCACACCTGGTGCTAGACAGGACAGATATGTGCCACCACATGCTAGAGTCACAGGTGTACAGAGTGACCCGCATGCATTGCGGAGATCCCAGAGGGTCAAATATCCTGTTGACAGGTTGACATACAGAGATTTTGCTATGCACTATGCATACATGACATCTATGGTGAAGCATGTGGAACCTACATGCTATACAGAGGCTATTGGAGAGCATGTATGGGAAAAAGCAATGGATGTGGAGATGGACGCATTGGTCCATAATGATACATGGGACTTGGTTGCACTACCAAAGGATAAGAATGTTATTGGATGTAAATGGGCTTACAAAGTGAAGTGCAAATCTGATGGTTCTATTGAAAGACATAAGGCAAGATTGGTAGCAAAGGGTTATGCACAGACCCAAGGATTGGATTATGATGAGACGTTTAGCCCAGTGGCTAAGATGGGCACAGTGAGAGCAGTCATTGCTATGGCTGCAGCTAATGGCTGGGAAATGCATTAGATGGATGTCAAGAATGCATTTCTGAATGGAGATCTACAAGAGGAAGTATACATGGCACAGCCAGAAGGGTATGTACACCCTAGATATCCCACTCACGTATGCAGGTTGAAAAAGGCATTATATGGTCTGAAGCAAGCACCTCGTGCTTGGAGTGATAAGATGAGCAGATATCTTATCTCACTTGGTTTTCAGATTTCTACAGCAGATTCTTCACTCTATGTGAAGAAGACACAGCATGGGATTGTTTTACTAGTCATCTATGTGGATGACTTGATTATCACAGGTGATCATGGTGCAGATGTGATGCATGTCAAGAAAGCTTTGAGTGGGCAATTTGACATGAAAGATCTTGGTGAGTTGAGATACTTCCTTGGAATTGAAGTGGTGAAAGATCATGCAGGTACTTGGTTAGTACAGCGCCAATATGCATTGGATATGTTGGCAAAGTATGGCATGACAGGGTGTAAGCCCATGAGTACACCATTGGAGCAAAATGTAAAGTTGTGGGCTGATTATGGCGAGGAATTGGATGATCCTTCTATGTACAGGAAGATGGTTGGTAGTCTCATATATATGACTATCACACGCCCGGATTTGAGTTATGCGGTGGGGCTAGTTAGCCAGTTTATGCAGAGCCCCAGGAAACCACATTTGGATGCAGTGAGACGCATCATGAGATATGTGAAAACCACAGCACATTATGGTTTATTCTATGAGAGTGGTAAAAGCTTGGACATACATGGCTACACAGATGCTGATTGGGCAGGTAGCGCATATGACAGGAGGTCTACTAGTGGATATGCTTTTACACTTGGAAGTGCCGTGGTGAGTTGGAGTAGCAAAAAGCAACCTACAGTTGCTTTATCCAGTACAGAGGCTGAGTACAGAGGTGCAGCCATTGCTACTTGTGAGGCTATATGGTTAAAGAGTCTCTTGGCAGATTTATGTGAGCCTCTTGATGGCAAAGTTGTCATACATTGTGACAACATGAGCAGTATGCAGTTGGCAAAGAATCCAGTATTTCATGCGAGGACCAAACACATAGAGGTCCATTATCACTTTGTCAGAGAAAAGGTGCTGGATGGTACAGTTGATCTTCACTATGTGAAGACTGATGAGCAGGTGGCTGATATCTTCACAAAGCCACTTAGCAGGGAGAAGTTTGAGTACTTCCGGACTATGTTGGGAGTACATGGGATGAGCTTGAGGGGGAGTATTGAGAGTGTTGATATCCCAAGCTCATCTACATCTTCATCGGCAGTACATCATGAGCTTGAGAGGGGCTGTTGAGATTCAAGCTCGATGTCAGTGTGAGCCAGCTATGCTATGTGCTGGCAGATTAGGTAGGAACATGTGTGAGACATAAATGACCGCGTGTCCAGCTGGTCATAGTGTGTGGACATTAGCTAGGGTTAGTAGAGTGTGGACACAACTCATTGTGTGTTGTGTGGATTATGGATTAGTGCATTATGCTTTGTGTGAGAGTGGACATGGCTTCCCTCTATGGTTAGGGTTTGCAATATACATTAGGGTTTGCTCCTGTGTGTGTGTCTCCTCCTCCTCTACCGTTCTTTCAACATTGACTACGTTAGAGTAAAGAGTTATCCTGGTGGAATCGCCCATGCTTTCCGGATAAAGGAAGTTTTTTTGGGTTCGGTTTGGAGAAACCGACGGATTAGTCTCTTGTCCAGATATCCGTGGGGGTGAGGCCCCGAATGTGGGATCCCTGTTCTGCGTGAGAAGTGCTACTTCCGCTGCTAGTACCCCAAATCCGTTGCTCGGTGGGGACAGGGATCTCACAGTTGGTATCAGAGCAAATTGGCTATTGAGAACCAACTGAGAAGCCAAATATATCAAAGATTTATTAAGTAGCACAAAAAGGTTGTAATTGTGTGATATAATTCATACAAATTGATATTCAAACTAATTTCATAAATTAGTAATTGGGTCTTCAAATGGAAGTACCGCAATTATATGGAACCCTGACTTGCTTGAGGCTTAGACCGTTGATGGTATTTACCTTATAATTCCAAGTATCATGACTAACCGTATATACCGAGGATATACCTGCAGCTCTTTATCGGCAGTATATACGAGTAAATCTAAGACTTGAAATTATAAGCATTAATGCTATCCAGATGATGAATTCGAATGTGGTTGATATGATTTTTAATTCTGTTTAAGAACTGATGAGTTGAATTGGATTCTGATTGACAAATGTTGATCCCTGAAATTTGGTTGAAATGTAATAAGCTGAACGAATCCTCAACAATGAGGATGAATGGGACGAGTCCCTGTGATGATATTCATAACTGGAATGATAATAATGATTTCAGCAAATCACTATGAGATTAGTGGATTGTGCTGTCAAATTGCTACTGTTAACTCTTATCACGGTAGATCAAGTTAAGGGATGACAATTTGAGAAATTGCTTAACTTAAATTTCCGTGGAGGAATGCAGAAAGAAATTTTTCGATCTAATGGACCATTATCGTGTTAAAGATATGAATGTTATGATATGAATGAATTGTTATGATATGAATGAATTGTTATTTAATGATGAGTTCTATATAAGGGATACTTATCCCCGTATTCTGTTGGGTTGACCAGAATATAAGGAACCCCAGAATAAATTGGATCTTAAGAAAAAAGAGTTGTCCTCTACTTTGCGAGATGAGGACATCTCGCGTCTCTTTAAGTGGGGTAGAATGTAAGATTCCTCCCCCAGCCTCGGAGGTATACAGGAGTAAGAACCTCCCTTTCTGATCTTATAATTAATCTCTCCCTAAAATAAAAGAAAGATTCTGTTTAAAAAAGGAAGACCTTTCCCCAGAATACTTTCTCAGGAGCCCCACTTGTTTTAAGGATTCAGAACGATGAGTTCAGAAGTGAAAATCGGTGTTTTGGATACCAAGGTTTTGGTCTTCATTCGAGTACAGCCCAAAAGAAGTTCTTTATCTCTTGAGAAGTATAAGAAGTTATTCCCCAGATATTGTGGGCCATATTTGAATTCAAAGAAAGTAGGTGACTTAGCCTACGAGCTTCTTTTACCTCCTCATCTCAAAGTTCTTAATGTATTTCATGTAAGCTTTCTATAGAAATATGTGCCAAACCCAAATCATGGAGAGACGAAAAAACTTCAGTGAGTGACAAGATACCCCGTTGGCTTCTAGGTTATGCTAGTTCCTTCTTTTATATAAGTCGTAACTCTTACTTATCGCTCACAGTAATCTTACTTCCATCGATCTCCTTTCTTTCTTAATCTCTTTCATGGCATGGCAACAGGACTTAGTTTTATTCATGATGATTTCTCACCTTCAAGACGCAAGAGAGTCTGTGAAGAAGGATTTTATAGCACTGTATGAGCGCTCACTTTTCCCTCACTTGGGAACTTCTGTAGCTCAGACCAAATGGCGGACCTGTCGAGACATAACTAGGGTAACACCGTGGGGTCGGCAGCACTTTCGTAACAATGTCCGCTTGGCCATGGTTATTGAAGCTTTGGGTTTGGGTCCCCGATACTACTGCGTGATGAGATCAAGGCATGGTGGATTTTTTGAGCGGGTCTTCTTACTAGCGTGTTTTCTTCCTTATCAAAAAATATGCCTTTATCCCATTTTTTGGCTTGCCTCTCAGAGGTCCTTTTAATAGGTCACCTCATACCAATGAGATAAGTGCTGCAATAATTGGCCAAATTATTCCCATAGATGAGTTACCTTATACGTGTGCAGCTTGTGAGTGCTGCTTTTGTGTGACCATATGATGGACGGGCTTATGGAATTGTAAAAAGTTCTTCTATCTTGCTGTATATGTTCCAAGAGTGAATAAAGTTGAAATCTTTGTTCTTGTCTTGAGTCTTTCTCTCTTTGAGACTTTTCTTGGTGGTTAATCTTAATTAAATTTTCTCTTAGTCTCATATTCGTGCATCTTGCAAAATTACCCCCAGTTTGCGAGATGAGGACATCTCACATTTTTCAAGTGTGGGAGAGAATGTAAGCTTCCTCCCCAGCCTCTCAAAATGTCCAGTATCTTCCCCTTGTAATCAATTCCCTCTTCAGAAAATATAAGAGATCTCGTCTCTGCCTGTTTTGACATAGAGAGAGAAAATATTCTAGAGAGAGAATATTCAGATTATGAATATTTTTGGATAGAAAAATAACTCGTCTTATTAAAATAAGTTCCCCTGAAATAGAAATTCAAAAAGGACTTTCCAATGTGCCATTGGAATTAATTGGAAATGGGTATGAAGGACCTTAGCCTAAGGGTCTAGATTTTTAGAAATTGCCTCTACAAAGTTGAGTGAGACCTTTGGTTGAAAGGTGCCTTCCTCATGTGGTTTCAGCAAACAATCCTTTGGAAAGTGTTCTACACAACACCCTAGACAATAATTTTAAATTGGTGGAAACTGTGGTACTGTTGTATTGGATCGAGCTTCTTGCCTTTGGCGATGTGAACAATCACGAGCCCAATGGGGTTCTCCGCACTCATAACAGGGGCCCATTAGTTTGGCTTCTACTTTCCTTTGCTGCCATTGACCTGAGGGGCCTGGAGTCCTAGGTTGGTAGCCGCCTAGCAACATCAAAGAATTTTGTTCCCCCAGTTGAGGCTCCAGTGCTTGGCTTGGATATGCGGGACTTTCAAAGAGATTTTCCTTGGATGAATATGATGCATATTCCTCCTACACATAGCTTGGGTTTACCAAGTATCTACATATGTTTGAATTGTCGTAGTCAACAAACCTCACACGAGCAGTTCCCAGGAGCAGGAGGTTGAACTCCAAGTACAGGTCGTGCTTGCTCTTGTGCCATCGGTGGCTTACATTCAAAATTAGTATACTGTTGACGCATTTGTGGAGCCACTGCACCCCTTTGGTGCTCACACTCTTGTTTCATTCTTGCAATGCGAGTACATTCCTATGTAGTGTGGGTATAATTCCAAGCCATAGGCCTGGCACCACTTCTTTGTGGGTTGGTTTGTGACTAGAGGAGAAAAGGTATTACATTCTTTGGTTTTATGGTTACCGCCACATTGTCCACAAAGATGAGGACCTGTAGGTAGTACACTCCTCATTCGCCTGCTGTTGTTGTGGCTGCATGGGTGGGTGATAGGTTTGTCCCAATCTCCTTAGTACTAGGTGAGCTATCTGGTCTAGATTTACTAGTGCGCTAGACCTTGAAATTTGGTCTCATCACCCCACTTATCTCTAGGTTGCACCTCAGGGAAAGTACCATCTTGGAATTTGAAGTTATCTATGAAATCCATAGTATCATGGCAACACTCATTGAAATTTGTATGCTTCTTTACATAGAGATGTGTGTGCAGTGTTGATTTTTTTAGTCCTTTTAAGAAGAGAGAAATTAATCGACTCTGGGTGGGCTTCTCATCTTCTGGGCAATGATTAATGTACTGCTTCATCCTATTTACACAGTCTCTAACACTCTCAGTCTCGCCTTGCTTAAAAGAGTAGATGTTTGCTACTGTGTCATGCTGAATCCCCATCAAGGAAAAAGCAGCAATGAATCTCTCTTCCAAAACTCGTAAAGGAGATTTGTCTGAAGCCTCGAGTGCCTGAAACCAAGCAAGGGCCTTTCCCTCAAGAGTGAGCCCAAATCCTTCAATTTGCGTATTCTTGTCAGCTCGAACTGCTTGCCTAAATGCTGCTACATGGTCATATGGATCTCCTGACCCTTCGTACTTCTTTACCAGTTTCTGAAGAGTTGATGGCCTTACTCATCTTGAATACTCATCATCGGGCCTACAGCCTCACTCTCAGTGGTTCCTCTCTTTGGTAAGGTGGTCCATATGCATCCCAAATTGGTGTGGGTCCCCTATTACCTGCCTCACCGACCCTCTCCAAAGATCTTGTTACCCGCATTTCAGGAGGTGCATTTATGGGAGGCCGAGTTGGCTCCCCTACCCTTCGATTGTCATAGTGAGAGAAATGTTGTTGTGGTGTGATCTGTGGTGGTCGCACTTTTGGTGTAGGATAACATCTTGGTGCTAGAGTTGGGCTACTTGTAGTGGTCCACTTTGAGGGTCCCTCTCTAGTGAACTCTCGTAGGGGAGGAGCAACAGTTTCTCCAAGAAAGGCTGTCTCTCCTGGTTTAGTTGTATTAGTTGTTGAGAACACTTCCATGAATAATGGTTGTCCTCTCCACGTGAGCTCACGAATCTCCTTCCAATCTAAGGTTCGGTATTCATTGGCCCATTTATCAACGATTCAAGTCTTGTATCCTACACCACAAGTGCTAGAGGAAGATCTAGCTCTAGCAATCTAGTTTTGGCATAATATCCTTCTAAAGAGTCCTTATAGACCTCTTGAAGTGGGTCATCCTAAAAGACCTTTGTCACTGGAATTTGTCGTACAAACTCCCATTGGTTCTCAGCCCCCTGATCCATTTTGCTCTTGCCTTTCCTGTCCCTTTCCAAATTTAGATCTACAAAAAGTAAATCATCTATGGATGGCTTTGAGGAGGACTGGGCATTGGATGGTCTAGGCATGTTCGGCTCAATGAGCCAATCATCTCTAGACTCCCTTGCTCCAGAAGGCTTTGATAAATCTAGGAACTCACTCTTAGAGAGCTCTCCTAATTTGTCTACATTCTCTGGATGATAGGTGACTTCGTAGCGAACACCATCTCCACCCATGTGTACATGTTACCCTAGTCATTGACTAGAGGTGCTCTATCAAGCTCTGAGAAAAAGTCTGCAATCTTAATGAGATACCGTTGTTGTGGATCCCTAAAGATCTCAGCTCCTTGAGCATTTGTGTAGACATATTGAAGTCTCACATTGAGTGGTAACTCCATGATGTCGGCTTCAAATGGATTAAAAGATCTTGTGGGTGTCCTATTTGGGGCTAAGGGATGACTATTTGACGGACCTAGATTGTCCATAGACAATGAGCTAGTTGTCCTGGAAAGGGTACCAGATTGGGATTCGAAAAAGGTTTCAGCAATATCTGCCAAATTTCCTACCGATTCGGTCCCACTTTCCTGCGTAGGTACTCTAGAAGGTGCCCTAGACCCTATGGCAGTGTCTATATCACGTCCCGACCGCAAGTGCATAAGGTCAAATTTTAAGGTTGTTTTTGTTTTTGTTTTTTGTTTATTTTTTTAATATTTTTTTTCAAAAAAATCCAAAATTTTTCAAGTTGGCTCAAACTTTGCTTGAACCCATTTTGAGCCCCCCGAACACATTAGGCCAAAAAAATTGCGTATTTTTCAGGATCAAAAATCGCCTAAAATTTACTAGTTTCCCATACTGAACTCACTATGGGAAAATGGTTCCGGGACCAAAATTTCGACGACGAGTGTTTTCTAACTCCTCTCGGAAAGTTAGAACACCTCCCAATTTTTTGCGACAGAAAATGAATAATTTTCCAGACTCGTTTTTTTTTCCCGGGGCAGCGGCGCCATTGTAGAGCGGTTCTCTCTACCGTGCAATATAGTGCTCATAGAGTACTACCGATCAACAAATGTGTTAAGAAACACAAATAAGCTTAAACAAAGAGTTTAGGGTCACACCTACCACCTGTCTACAACCCACAAGCAAGGTCAGAATACAAATTCACATGCACGATTCACGAGAGGACGTCCCCTGCTCGTAAACTAGACACACAGATCTTGAGGCAGTAAAACATTTCATGCGAAAACAGTTCTGGGCATGCAAGTATGCCATGCATAAGAATGTATTGGTCACTCTCTAAGTTGTCTAGGGGTACTTTAATTCTAAGTTATCCAGGCATACTTTAATTAAGTATGGAACTACAAAGCAGCACAACTAAAACACAAATAAGCTTAAACAAAGAGTTTAGGGTCACACCTACCACCTGTCTACAACCCACAAGCAAGGTCAGAATACAAATTCATGTGCACGGTTCATGAGAGGACGTCCCCTTCCTGTAAACTAGACACACACATCTTGGAGGCAATAAAACATTTCATGCAAAAACATTCCAGGCATGCAAGTATGCCATGCATAAGATTATATTGGTCAATCTCCTTTTCATTTAGCTTGTGGCAAGTTGTCATTCCAAGCGTAGACATTACATCCCCAGGTCAACCGAAATACTTTAATCAAGATATGGGCACAAACGCCTCTCATATCTAGCCTACTGGCCCTTGGTCTAGACATCAGTCCCCTGAGTTCCCTGCCACAAGGTGTCAAGTCCATACTATGGAGCCCGTCCATAGGTCCGGAAGCATAGAGAATGCCCAACTAGTGACATCCCCCCCCACCCCGCGGCTTCTAAATAGTTGACCACAGAAAAGGTTCCAAGTATGCTTCTAGGAGCTACAGGATATTCCTAGAAGTATACCTCATCCATCCACCATGGGTGAATAATTTTTGAACTTCACAAGGTAGCATCTTTGAAGTTTGTCACCTACAAGTGTTCGCTCCTTGTGAAACACAATCTGCTCTAGTTGTAACACCTCTTCCAGCTCATCCAATCTTCTATAACCGGCTCTTTAGGCTCCAACCCCACATATTTACGGAAGAGGCTTACATGAAACACCGTGTATCTTCAACCGAAAAGCCACTTCATTGATTTGTACAATGACTTTGAATGGTAGAGAGCTTAGGACACATCCCCTCTTTTCCAAGCCTCTTTCTAAGTCTAGCTTTCTCAAATTTTTTTCTTTGATGTCCAATTGTCTTCTATTCTGCTTCTCTTGAGAACGCTCAATGGCTGTCCCCACATGTGCAAAGGCAATATCAAGATCCTCAGCAAATTCATCAATGGCAAAGCTCTCATCCTTTGTACAAAGGATGGTGGCAATACCACTTTGCCATACATGATCTCAAATGGGTCCTTTCCCGTAGAAGCATACACTATGTTGTTATATGCAAATTCCACAAGTGGCAAATACTTCTCCCGAGTACTTCTCTGATCCGCCACATAGCATTTAAGCAAATCTAACACTACTGAATTTGCAGCTTCACTTTGTCCATCCACTTGAGGATGATAAGCTGATTGAAAATTCAGCTTAGTGTCCACATTATCAAAATGATCTCTCCAAAAGAGACTCGTTCTAGGATCTCTATCCCCCACAATTGATTTGGGCATTCCATGATGCTTAAACACCTCTGACATAAAGATTCTGACCATGTGCTCAACTTTTATGGTCTTTCTAACAGGCAAGAAGTGAGTGTGCTTGCTAAACCTGTCCACAATAGTCCATATTGCATCATTGCAACATGGTTAAAATCTAAAATTGAAAATGGTCAATGTCATTGAAAAAACACCTATGAATGCTACATGATTTCTGAAAAATCGGTCCATCATTCGGTTTGGTGTCCCTTTTGGTCCCTTTTCATGGCCCTTGATTGTGGGCTGGCCACCCCTTTTTTATATATTTTTCTGGGATTTTTCCCAGCTTGGATGTATTTTCCCAGTCGGCCAGCTATATCATGTCGAGTCAGCGAGCCCTTCTCACCTATAAATAGGAGGGCTGGCCTCTCACTTTTCCATCTTGCCTAGTCTTTCTTTTGCTCCCTCACTTATGAGACACTTTCTGTCTCTTGCTTTGGGACTATATCACTTCAGTATATTCAGCATACTTCCTCCATATCTCTCTCTCTCTTGCACTCACTGTAGTGCTTATTTGCTTCCGCTCTGTGCACTCTTTCATGGTATCATCGCTCTCGGTTCAGCGATTCCCTCTGCTGCCCCAGATTCAGCCCTATCTAGAGCCCCTTCACCTCTCCATTTTTTCTCAGATTTGCAGCCCTCTGGATGCTCCGTTTTCTGATTGCTTTCCCTTCACTTTGGCTTCATTACTTACAGCCTCAAGGTAATTTCTCATCAGCGTTTTCTTCTACTTGGAGTTTGGAACTAGGCGGCCTGTTTTTTTCAAGACAGCAGCCCCTCTTTGGCTCTGCGTTTTCCTCTCCTGTGGACATTCCTTTTTGCAGAGGGGGTATCGTGGTGGTTCAGGCTTTGGTGGCAACCTTGGTACCTGTGGTGGACACTCATTCCGAGATTGTGCATATTTCTGAGATTGAGCCCAAGCTTCTGTGATGGCTGCCCCAACTACACTTCATACATTCTCAGAGTCTGCAAAGTTGGATGGTTCCAACTATACTTTGTGGAAGGTGATGGTGAAATCAGCCTTGCGTGGCGTGGATCTCTAGGATTGGCTTGTTACACCTACCAATGCTGCCCCTCCCACCCTTGCTTCCGGTGGTGTGACTCAGGCACAGATTGATATTTGGCAGGCAAATGATCATCATGTTTTCTCTTTCTGATGTTGAATTGTCAAGATTCTGTTCTCTCTCATGTGCATACAGCAGATGCTACACATGAAGTTTGGAAGGCATTTGCAAATCTCTACGAGATTAAGTCTCCAGGTTGGATTTTGGTGTTGGAAAAGGAGCTTATGAACTTATGAGTTTTTGCCTTTCCATCTTTATCTGCTTTCATCTCGAAGATGAAAGATCTCCAGGACAAGCTTGCTGTTTGTGGCAAGGATATCTCTACAGAGGATATGGCTATCCGGCTTCTCTCCAAGCTTCCAGAGAGGTTTGATGCTTATTTTCAGTCTCTTGTTTCTTCTCCTCGTCCTGTTGTTCCAGTTACTTGGGAGGAAGTTCTCCCCTCCATTATGCAGATTGAGTCTCGCTTTGAGGAGCAGACTAGCACCTCTGGTGGTTCTGATGGAGCTTTGGCTACACAAGATAAAGGGAAGAATCAACAGAAGAAAGGAAAAGGGGGTTCTAACAAGAACTCCAAGGATAAAGACAAAAGCAAATCTTCTAAAAACGAGGACATTGAGTGTCATTATTGTGGCAAGAAGGGTCATAAATCACCCCAATGTCACAAGAAGAAGCGGGATGAAGAAGTAAAGAACTCTTCCTCTACAACAGTTCTCAGACCAAGAAGGATGATGGTATTCTTCTATTAGCAGGTACTCATCATGTACTTGCTCTTGTGACTTCTCAGTGTCATGGTCGTGGATTGTGGATAGCGGTGTTATTGCTCACATGACACCCCATCAAGATTGGTTCGAGGACTTCAGCCAAGACAGGCGAGATCACTTTAGGTGATTCTTCTTCCGTGTGCGAGTGCATGGACATGGCACTATTCCCATCTTCCGCTCCTTCGAGGACAAGAGGTACTTCTCTAACGTGCTGTACATTGCAAATTTGGCAATTAACCTTTTGTCAATGAGTGCTCTTATAGCTCAGGGGGGTAAGGAGGTGATCTTCTCTCGTTATGAGATTACCATTCATGATAAGAAGACCGGTAGCATCTTGGCTCAGGGAGAGTCCAAGATAGTGGTCTGTACAAGTTGACCGCTTTACTTTCTTCCGGTTCTTCTTCTGCTCTTTGGCATGCTCAGTTTGGCCGTTTGAGCTATTAGCTTCTTCAGCGAGCTTCGAAGGATGGGTTGGTTGAGGGTTCACCAACCATCAAGGCTCCATCTTCTGCATGTTCCTCTTGTTTACAAGGGAAGCAACACCGAGCTACCTTTCTGAAGGAGGCGACACACAGATCTTCGACATCACTTGCTCTTGTTCATGCAGACTTATGTGGTCCTATGAGTACCGCGTCTTTGAGTAAGGCGTTGTACATGCTTGTGATGGTGGGATGACTTCTCCAGATATACTTGGGTCTTCTTTCTGAAGACCAAGGATGAGGCTTTTCAGCACTTTTGTGATTGGAGAGTTGATGTGGAAAAAGAGACCGGTTCCTCGGTCAAGGCTCTCAATGACCGACAGAGGGGGTGAGTTTACATCCCACGAGTTTCAGCAATATTGTAGGACCCATGGCATTCGGAGACAACTTACTACAGCATATACTCCATCACAAAATGGAGTTACAGAGAGGAAGAATAGGACCATTATGGAGATGGCCCGTGCTATGCTTGAGCATTATTCATTACCTCGATGTTTCTGGGGTGAGGTAGCTTCTACTACTGTCTATATTCAGAACAGGTCACCTACCGCTACTCTTCCAGATTAACTCCATCTGAGGCTTTCCATGTAGAGAAGCCCTCTGTTGTTCATTTGTGGGCATTTGGTTGTTCAGCGTATGTACATGTGCCTAAGGAACATCGCTCCAAGTTGGACTCAAAGTCTCAGTGCATGACCTTTCTCGGATACAGCACTGTGCCAAGGCATATCGTCTTTATGATCAGCAGGCCGACACAGTTGTTGTGAGCCGTGATGTGGTGTTCGACGAGACTCCTACATCTTCAGAGGGGAGTGGTGAGCTTCTTCTTTCTCCGCCTCCTTCTTCGCCACCGTCGCCTCCTCCTCCTCCCTCTACCTCTATTACACCTCCAGCTGTGGATTCTCAGTCAGATGATGATGATGACTCTGCTCCTCCTCCACCGAGTTTGAGCAGATCTATGCCTAGATGGTACTTTCAGATAGTTCATGATTCTGGGTTGCTTAAGCTTCCTTCTGCTCTTCCGCCTGGTTCTCTCAGGCGATCGTCCAGAGTTTCAAGGAAACAAATTCATGAGGGCAACATGTTTGTTAACTATGCCCTTATGTCCTCTATCATTCATGGTCCTTCTGATCCCACTTCTGTGGACGAGACTCTTTCACATGAGCCTTGGCATCGTGCTATGCAAGCAGTGTTGGATGCTATTGAACGGAATGGCACTTGGACTTTGGTGCCTAGGCCGCTGGATCTTCAAACTGAAGTGAAGGGAAACAGTAGAAGCTATCCAAGAAAAGCAACATCCACCAAAGGGCTGCAAATCTGAGAAAAACGCAGAGGTGAAGGGGCTATAGATAGGGCTCAATGTGGGGCAGCAAAGGGAATCGCTGAACCGGGAGCGATGATAGCACAAAGCGGAAGCAAATAAGCACTAGAGTGTGCTGAGTAGAGGGTGCAAGAGAGAAAGAGATATGGAGCAACTATGCTGAATATACTGAAGTGATACAGTCCCAAGCAAGAGACATAAAGAGTCTCGTGCCCTCAGACAAAATAAACTCTACTCGGGATCTCTGAAAAGATCACTACTCTCCTCCAAAATCTGTAAACTCCTGACACAGAAGAGAGTCTCCATAGATAGAAAACAGCTCTCAAAACTGATCCTCAAGTGAAGTAGCTGGAGATGAACCCCTTTGAGGGTAGAAAACTCCTTTGGGGAGCAAAACGCAGACAAAACACTGTTGTCCAGCAAAAAAAAGCACTCCACCGCCAAGGAACACGAAGAAACCGGGTAACCGTGAAGGCCAAAAACAAAACACAGGTATAGATGCTCCAAAATCAGCAATACACTGACGGAAAATAGAAATTCAGTGTCCTCTGCAAGTACCAAACTGCCTCTCCAAAGCCACAGTCCAAACAAAACACCCCCTCTGCAAGTGATCTGTGATCACTGAGGAAGAAAACACAGCACCAACAGAGGGCTGCAAACCTTAAAATTCAGTCCAACCAGTGTCCACCTCATATGAGAAAAAACGCTGAAGAGAAGGTACCTTCGGGTCCAATGAAAGGAGCCCAGGTGAAGGTAGAGCTACCACCAGGATCAAGTCAGAAAAACGCAACAACCATGGTTGCAAATCTGAAAACGCAGAGGTATTTGTGGCAATAAATAGGGCAGAGTATGGAAAAACAAAAGATATATGGTACACCCAAGGCCTCAAAGCAGCAAACAGAACCACCAAACTTGTATGAGAAAAAAATGCAGCAAAGATGCTGCTGCTGTCCTGCACAGAACAGGTGGCTCACACTACAAGGGGGAAGATATTGAAAAACGCTGCAATTTGCTGATGACAACCACCTGTAGAAAAACGCAGCACTCTAGGTGCTGCAGCCCTAAAAACAGAGCAAACAACAGGTGTGAAAGGGGTTCTCAGAGGTCAAACAAATGAAGAATGTATGCATACCTGGAAGAGGCAAGCGACCAGCAACAACCTGAGAAAGAAAAAAAAACGCAGATCTATCCACCTGCTGAAAAATGCAGATCTGAGCACCTGAGGAGGGAGAGGAGGGAGCATCCAACACTGATCTTCACCGGCACTCTGATACCATGATAGAATGCACAACGGAAGAAGGGAAAGGTGGAAACACAGGAGAGAGAGAGAGAAATGAAATGAAATGTTATATTAATGTCTTCAAAAGGCCAAAGTGACCTATGAGACCAAAGTTACAAGCATGTGACATCTGATACACTATCTAGAAAAGAAAAGAAAGGACTGAAGGTAAGTATCTAGCCCTACAATACATCAGTAGGGAGCATCCAGAAGCAGCAAACTAGGGAGAGTGTCCATCTTAGATGTGCGGAGAAGATGGTCTCTATAGAAAGCCATCTTCGTCCTTAACTCCTATGAGGGCTCTAGCCATGTCCTCCTAGTGTCCAATTGAATGAGGTCGTGTTTGATGACTCTACTAATCTCAGAATGTGTCAAGGTGAGAGAGGGTGCCTCTAGAGAGTACTAGAAGGGTGGAAGTTTGTCTAAGCTGAACCCGTGGAGCTCAAGCCAGGATGCTATTTGCGCATACCAACATGAAGTGTCTCCCTCCATGGCTAGCTGATGAGAGGACTCTAAAGCAAGTCGTGCATACCGGTGTCGGGGAAGCTCCCAGGTGCTATGAATGAAGGACACTGATCTGGCAAGAGCCTCGACTACGATCGGTGGTGCTCCCATCTCGGCTCGGATAATCTCATGGGATACCGAGGCCTTAGCTCGAATCATCCTGGAGATCATGGACACAAGTGGTCTCTCCATCGATCTCCATCCATCGTATGTGCGTCCTGATCGACTGTGACGATCTAGGCTAGGTCCCCCAGATCTGTACTCCATATAGCATAGCCGATGTGACCAGCATGTTAAAAAGCCACAGCTTAGTGCGTGGCTCCTAAAACTGTACCTGTGAGCACATCCTCTCTAGACCTCCTAGTGCTACATATCCTCTAGTCAATCTGGCCTCTGCTGCCCCCCTCATGGAAAATGTGGGCCCAGTGAACACCACTCCAAGATATGTGTATGAGAGAGAGAGATGGAGAGGAAACACATGTATAGACCTGCTCTCAATATCATCAACCAAGAATACATGTCCCGAGCAAGAGGGGAGAAGGCCTCGTATGTGAGGGATTGCAGCATGTCGGTCCTGAGAACCTTGACCGAGGAACCAGTCTCTTTTTCCACCTCAACTCTCCAATCACAAAAGTGCTGAAAAGCCTCATCCTTGGTCTCCAGAAAGAAAACCCAAGTATATCTGGAGAAGTCATCCTTGTAAGTTGGAGATTCTTCTCTTTTCTATTTCATTTTATGGTTTTTTATGATTTTATTCCAAAAGAGTAATTCCCACCGTTTGTGCATTCTAAAAGAAATATTATAATTACTCCATGTACATATTCACTTATGAATATGCATGGATATCACTGATACTAATTATTACAATTGAATTCTATGCATAGAAAGATGCATAATGAAATTTTTTTATTATAAAAGTGTTATTTTCATTAAATTTAATTTCTATGCATAGAAAGATGCATAATGGAAATTTTTATTTCAAAAGTGTTATTCTCATTAAAATTAATTTTATGCATAGAAAGATGCATAAAGGATTTATTTTTATTTCAAAAGTGTTATTCTCATTAAAATTAATTTTTATGCATAGAAAGATGCATAAAGGATTTATTTTTATTTCAAATCTGTTATTCTCATTAAAATTTGATTTTATGCATAGAAAGATGCATAGAGGATTTAATTTTATTTCAAAAGTGTTATTCTCATTAAAATTGATTTTTATGCATAGAAAGATGTGTAGAGGATTTATCTTTATTTCAAAGGTGTTATTCTCATTAAAATTGATTTTTATGCATAGAAAGATGCATAGAGGATTTGTTTTTATTTCAAAGGTATTATTCTCATTAAAATTGATTTTTATGCATAGAAAGATGCATAGAGGATTTGTTTTTATTTCAAAGGTGTTATTCTCATTAAAATTGATTTTTGTGCATAGAAAGATGCATAGAGGATTTATTTTTATTTCAAAGGTGTTATTCTCATTAAAATTGATTTTATGTGCATAGAAAGATGCATAGAGGATTTATTTTTATTTCAAAGGTGTTATTCTCATAAAAATTGATTTTATGCATAGAAAGATGCATAGAGGATTTATTTTTATTTCAAAGGTATTATTCTCATTAAAATTAATTTTTATGCATAGAAAGATGCATAAAGGAATTATTTTTATTTCACAGGTGTTATTCTCATTAAAGTTGATTTTTATGCATAAATAGATGCATAAAAGGATTTTTTATAAAAGTGTTATTTCCACTGAAGCTGATTTTTATGCATAAACAGATGCGTAAAGAATCTTTATATCAAAATTAGAATTCTCTTAAATTCTATGTTTCAATTCTGTGAATAGATGTAATGTGATGTGATGAGAATCAGATAGGTGTGAATGTGATGGATATCAATGAATGTGATGTGATGGATGTAAATGGATGTGATGTAAATAAATGTGATGAATGTGAATAGATGTGATGTGAATCAGATAGATGTGAATGAATGGACAGATGGATGTGATGTGAATAGAGGTGATGAGATGTGAGGTGAATAGAGGGATAAGATGTGATGTGAATCAGATGGATGTGAATGAATGGATGGATGGATGTGATGTGAATAGAGGTGATGAGATGTGAGGTGAATAGATGTGATGTGAATCAGATGGATGTGAATGAATGGATGGATGGATGTGATGTGAATAGAGGTGATGAGATGTGAGGTGAATAGATGTGATGTGAATGAATGGATGAGATGTGATGTCATGTGAATTAGGATGTAAATGAATGATATGGGATGTGAGTGGATGTATGTGAAAGAATGGATGTGAATGTGTATATGAAGAATGGATGTGAATGAGTATGTGAAAGAATGGATGTGAATGTATGTGATGAAAATGGATGTGAATGTGTATGTGAAGAATAGATGTGAATGAGTATGTGAATGAATGGATGTGGATGTATGTGAAAGAATAGATATAGATGTGTATGTGAAAGAATGGGATGTGATGTAAAGAGATGTGATGTGACATGAATATATGTGGATGTGAAGTGATAGATATGAATGTATGGATAGATGTGAGAAGTCGTACATGTGAACGATTGGATGGATGTGGATGAATGAGATGAGATGTATATGAATGAGATATGATGTGGATAGAAGTGATGTGATATAATGTGGATAGAATGTATGTGATGGCATGGTTATGAGAATGTATGTGGTGGATATGGAACGAATGAATGTGATGTAAATGGAGATAGATGTTTTTGTGTGATGTGAAGGAATATGATGTCATGAGATGTGGATACGAGTAGATGTGGATACGAGTAGATGCGAGTGGAATCATTAGGAACTCAATGGAGTCTTCTTGGGCCCTTTTATTTGGCAGTTTAAGGGAGTTAAACCTTTTCTCTTAAGAAGAAACGTTTTCTAATTTGAAGCTTCAAAACGGCTACTTTATTCGAATTTGAATTTTGGAGGGAAAATGGAATTTAAAATCTAGCAAATAAAACCATATCATGTAACATATCTATGGAAAGCTCTTGATGTGTAGATCACGGATCTGTAATCTCCGCTCAAATCGGAGCTTGTATGTAGAAGTTATGGAGGTCCGAAAATTGTAAAATTGCCCCCTCCCCTTTTTGGGGGAAAAAGTGCACCCTTTGACCACTCTTACACCTCTCTTACAAACCATTGGTTTTTGCTTACATGGCGGGCTCCTATTTGTCAAAAAGTTAAACGTTTCCATAACCTCATGGCAAATTAAAGGGCCCAAAAAGACTCCATTGAGTTCCTAATGAAGAAAGATGTGATGAGATGGAAAATGATGTGATGAGAATGGGAATATATATGAAATAAATGAGAATTGATGTGGAACAATATGGAAAGACGAGAGTTCGTTATAGAAACAGTATTTATGACCTGTTTTTAAATGACCGTTTTATGTCAAGAATGCTGGGGAAGCATTTTGACCGTCTTGTGAATGAGGTCGTGGAGACCTAATCTGATAAGGTTGCAACAGCTAACGGAGAGTCAATGGAGGATGTCTCGCGTAGCAAGGTCGGTCGAGGTTTTGACCAGCCTTGGTTCGATTTAAATGGTGAGCTTCCGGTACGATGGATGAGGGACCAAGGAAGCGGCCTATGAGTGAAGCGCTAGGTGACCTACGGAGGATTCTAGAGGGTGCTAACCATATGGTGCTCGGGCTTTGGGTCGTCGAAGATACCCACACGTATGTCGTGGAAGATATTGGAACAAGGAGTAAGAGTTATTTTCTGAATTTGGGAATGGATCTGGTTGATTGACCTTGCTGGTGCTCAACGGATGAGTCCATGGCTCTTTTATATGGATCTATTGGTTGATCTTGCTGATCTTCAACGGAGATTCCATTTTGATTTTTATAAGTGAAAATATTGCCGATTACTATGAGCTAGGAACTATCGAAAAGGCCCCTCAGTAGACAAGTGGTGAGCGTTCTGGTTGCCAATGATGCCATAGGTACACCGATGAAGGAAAAATTGGAAATTAGGATTCAACCGGATATTTTGGAGGTTTATGATCAGTGATACTATAGTTTCATTAAAAGATTGTTTTAAAGACCACTGAATCTGTGAAAAAGGCAATTTCATATTGGGTGGTGTGACTAGTTCTAAGTTTGTATGAATATCTGGCTAGGGGGCCTCGAAACTCTTTTCCCTGGTACCTGGGACAAAATCTAACCAAATTCTTAAATGGATCCCATCACTACAGTGGTTGGGTGGTTGGCGTGGTTGGATAACCCACGAGACTGGCTGGACTGATGGATCCCTAAATTGAGACTCAATTCTGTTATAGTACGATAGATGAAGTAAATCCCAAATAAAAATTATTCTATGGAAAAGAATCAATGGATGTGCCTCTCAATGAGGAAAAAAGCGTTGGTCTCTATGATCCAAGTGCAAGTCTTTTCCTTGATCTGACTATAATACTATGGGTTCGGTCAGATCATTTCAGTTAGTTAAGGCTCTTGACTACATTAGAAAAAAATCATGGAGGAGTCGCCCGTGATTTCCGGGCGAGGTAATTTTTTTTCGGGTTCAGTTTTGGAAGAACTGAGGGATTAGTCTCTTGTTCGGATATTCGTGGGGCGAGGCCCCAAGTGAAGGACCCTGCCCCACGCAAGAAGTGTTACTTCCGCTGCTAGCACCCCGGGATTTGTTGTGCGGTGGGGACAGGGATCTTTCACAGTCCTTGAAGATAAACCTAAAGACAAGGAAGACTCATCCCATGGGTCGAGGCATGAGTCTTAGAGCTTTGGTCAACATGTGCAAATGTTGAAAACAAGTTGTTGGATAGTGAAGATGAGAACCAAGACCACCTACCTCTCCCAAAGCTTGAGGATTGTGAGGATTGGGTCTATGTATTGGCCACAATGGACACTCTTTCACAAAATCTTGGAACAAGATCTGCATGATTTTTGGATGAGATGGATATTACCTCTGTGTTCATGCTTAAAGCAGCATCCCTTTTGGGAGCTAACAATGACTTTGAGCCACGATCAACTTTTATGTTTCTTCCAAATTCATCTCCTTGTTAATCAAAAGGGCTATAAGGTCCCGAAATTTTTCCAAGCTCTTATAGAAATCTAAAGAAAAAGCACAATGTATACTATGTTTTAGGGTTGTGAAGGATCTGTCTATCATCACTTTTCTCATCGAGAGTCGTTCTGAACCTTGTTTTAGATCTACAAGGTTTTCACAAACACTCTGCAAAAGTGTCGATAGTGATAGTTTTTAGTTGTCATGTACTATTATACATAGTGGTGGTGGTTGATTTGAACTACCCATAGAGATTTTGGAATCTACACACATATGACATATATATGTTGATGTGACTGGCTCATATAAAGTGGCCTACCACTAGTAATTGTGTATGTATCTATTACATAGATTACTGGAGATTATAGGATTGATATGAGTGTAAAAGTTACTACAAGTTTTGTTTTCCTACAAGATATTATATTTGGTGTAGGAAAGTGAAAATTACTGCATGTACAATGTATGACAACCTATCTTAGATTTGTTCACATTGGATATAAACATGCTTGAAGAAGCGAAGAGGTTTCAAGGCTTGCACATGGTATAAGAGTGCCTGTAGACATTGATATTTGGCATAAACGCATTGGAAATGTCAATATTTAGCGAGTTAAAGAATATGCACGTCCAAAGTATTGTTACAAGTTTGCCAAGGTTCAAAGTGTATGGAATACGCACATTATATAAAGTGTGCCAATTGGTGAGCAAGTAGACTAAGCATACATTTTTTCATGATAAGCATGTAAGTCAAAGACCTTTGGATGTGGTGCATTCTCATGTTTTGGGACCAAAAAAGACGACATCAATTAGAGGATGTCATAAGTATGTAGCTTTCATAAATGACCACACTAAGAAAGTGTGGGTGTATCTCATGAAAGATGACCATACTAAGAAAGTGTGGGTGTGGGTGCCTTTAATTGATAGCCACACTGGGAAAGTGTGGGTTTATTTCATGAAAGAGAAAGTGAAGTGTTCAAATCTTCTCATGCTACCCTTTATTCTCTCCCAGTAGATTCTTCTCACCTTTTCACAGGTTCTTTCACATTTACACATCCTCTTTTACAGCCTCTAACCAAGGGCTTGTTCCCGCACACACCCTATTCACTTGTATTTTCAACATGGGGGTCTCCTCTTGTTGGTCAACCATCCAAATATAGAAGTTTGCAGGCCTTCTCACCTTGAGATTGACATCATATAGTGTGAATTCAAGCATAAGGTTCACCCCAAAGCCATCGTCAAACGATTGCACCAGAAAGTGGGGTACCCTGAATCTCCACAGAGTCTAGGGCTTCGGTAGTCAGTAATAAGGGATAGACTGGTTGTGCGACTAATACCCATGTAGCCGTTAACATCTGTAGGAAGTGGGAACAAACTAGACTCCCCATCGGTATGATTTGTTGGCATATCATGGAGGTGCTCCAACAATGTACTATGGCACTATCAAAATTGTTGAATGTTGGGGCTAAGCCAAAGAAGATCAAGGAGGTTTACTGTGACAATGTTTTGGCCTTCAGGAGAACCTCCACAAAGAAAGGTGGAAGCGGTGGTTTGGGATGTGGAATGGAAGGAGTAGGTGGTTGGTCTAACACAGAAGGTAGGTTATGGAGATCCTAGAAAGGTTACGACAAGGATTGATCAATGACTGAGTGGGGAAGTGGAAGAGTGTTATTAGAGCAAGCTCATCCCCTTGTTGTTCTTGAGGCATGGCCTTCCGTTGTGATCGGGTGACCATGATGGCAGATGGTTGATCCTCAGGAGTGGATGTTGTTGGTGTGATACACACCAAGGGTGGGAGAAGGAGGAGTGCAAGCAGATGGAGGGTCTCTAATAGAGACCAAGAGGGTAGTCAAAATTAGAAATGTGAATTCAGAAGAAGTGGAAGCCCTTTGTCAGGGGAAGTCCCGGGTATAATGATCTTTGGCATCAAGGCAATGTTTGTAGGGAAGAGCACCGTTAGGAAGGCGGCAACAGCTTTGGTAATGACCGTATTCCCCACATCAATAGCAAAGGACATGGCAATTGCTCGGTTGGGGAGGGCGGGGAGGACAGATCATGGAGGCTACTGCCATAGTAGTTGGTTGAAGAGGATTGGGGATGAGGGGTGGGAGGTAGGTCACTTGAGGGGGGTAGTTTGGCAAGGTGGAGGACAAGGAGTAGGGAAGGGTTGGGGAATAGCTATGGTAGCTGAAGGATATTGGGCAAGGTTGGGGGCTATCAAGGTGGAATGAGGATTTTGTTGATGGAGCTAACGAAACCCTTTGAGGTAGTAGCAGTCTTTATCATCGTGTCCTCCCTTCTCACATAAGGAGCAGTACCTCCTCTTGGGGCATTCTTGGACAGTTCGTCCAAATGACTGACATAGAACACACCATAGGCTCTTCTTGTCCTCTTGTTGACTTTTTAGTTCTTCAATCTCCGTCTTGAGTTGAAGTAGATTGGGTCGTCAGATTGCCCCACTGTTGGACGAACAGAGCCAACATCGCCCTCAAACATAAGTTGCGCATTCTCAAGTTGAGAAGCGAGCTCTTGAAATCCCAACAATGTGGTTAGTGTGGGCCAACTCTCTCGGATCTTCTATTGGGTGGACCTCAATAAGGCCTATGTCACCCCCACTGACGCACTATGAAGTTGCCAAGGTAAGTCAAAAGGCAGGCCACCATCACTGTGGTCTGAGTCATTAATTTTGACACTCTCTCCCCTGGCAACAATTGCAGTTTCCCTAGCTCTTGGAGAATGAGATCCTCATAGTTTCTAGGTCGGAAGGTGTGGAGGAAAGTGTCCTTCAAAGTGGTCCAGTCAGGAAAGTGGTCAATTGGAATTGGCTAAACCATTTATCTACAAAGCCTTGTAGAGTGGACGGAAAGAGTACCAAGAAGGCATTCTCCCAATCAAGGCCTCAGCTCTTGTAGATGGAAATGAACTATTGGATGTGATCATCCACATCCTTAGTGGATACTCCTTTGAATGTGGGAAGCTTAATGTTGACCCGACCCAGCACAGTGGGAAGGGGTTCTACACCAAAAGGAATGACTAGAGCAAGAGGGTTGGCTTGGCCTCCGACATTATTGCCATAGGAAAAGGTGGAAGAGAATCCCTAGGTGATATGTAATTGACCTTCTTCCGACTCAGGCTATGTATGGAGAGAGGACTCTTAGATGAGCTAACATAACTACCACGGGAGCATGTATTGGGAATATAGAGATGACACATAAAATGAGGGTAAGCTAAGCATATAGAGAGAACACAGAATACGGTTGAGCTAATGAGAACTCCAAGTTTTGAGGGTCCACTAGGCATGCCAAATTTTACTGTACCTATAAACAAGGTTGGTTTCCCAGCACATTAAGTGATGGGCTCTCTCTCTCTGGGGATAGCATGTCTGGAATCCTCACTACCCACGATGGATATAGAAGATAGACAGAAAAAAACACAACACAAGGAGACAAGAGTGCAAAGAGGAGCAAGACACTCGAACTACTATGAGAACATTGATACAGGCTGTCACTATACCACCTACACTCAACAGTGGTCTCACAAGCAGTGAAGAAAAGTAAACTTTACGTAGCTCAGTCGAATACAAAACGACTACAAAGGTATGAGATGAGGTGTACATGATAATGTCATAGACTGAGATGGGACACACGACCTCAGGATCTGTTGAGGGACCATATATGGCCCGGTTGCGTAGGCGGCATCCCCACTATCTCTAGAAGATTCCCTTGGCATGGTGATATCAATGGAAGAATCGCATATCCTTAGCAGATGCTGTTGGGGTGGCAGGAGTGTCAATGTAGCACCTTCAATGTTAATGCTTGCACACTGCTTCCGGCTGGTTCTTTTGAGTTGGCCCACTGTGGGTACTCTTGGTGTCTACACTAGTGAAGTGGTAAACATAAGGAAAGCCATATGTAGAGTTCTTCATGACCCTTGGATCTACCATTAGGTTTAAAAGGGCTTTTGACATTGGCTATGGTGAAAAGAGATATTGTGTATGATGTGGGTTAATTTAGGAGTTGGCTTGGGATATCAAACAACAAGTAGTAGGTGCAAGCTTCCTATATATGAGAGGATATTTGATGGGGATGGATGATTTCTTTTCCTCAAGGAGATGCCAAGTGTCTGAGCTATCCATACTCAAGAAGAGTTGATATATCTCTAACTTACCTTTAGCTAGAAATGCATGCTTTTGTGAGTCAATGAAAGGATTTGTGCATTTTGCGAGTAGAGAGCAGAGACTAGTGCACATGCCCTTTTGTTAAGGAGATAAAGCCACATAGCTTTACACTCATCATCATATCATCCATTTTGAAAAGATAGGGGTAGAGTGATTTGGGATGTAAAACAAGTAGGTGTAATGGAGCAACAACTTTTAGATTAGGTTTAGGACCATGGTCATGGGCTCTAGTATATAAGGGGCTCATGGGTTGTCATTTGTACCTTTTTATGATCTTTGGACTTTATCTCTCTTGGACATTACAATGTTCTTAGAGACTTTGGCTACCATAGGCTTATGGAAGGCTATTTTCATCCTCTTGGGGTGAGAGGTTAACTCACTTAGGCATCATGGCTCTTTGTATGAGATTATCTCCTTAATCTTACATTACTCCATGGTGATTATCCCATATCTCAGCTTTATGATCACTCTATTATATTTGGTATCGGAGCTCTTGGCTTAGATCTTGATGTTAGTGATTATAGTGCTTAATCCATTTTTAGATAAGAACTGTTACACAGTTTTCATATTTTCTTTTGATTTTCTTTTGAGTAGATTAGGAATGAGATTAATGATAATCATTTTTAAATATATACTAATCACAATTTCAAAAGCCCTAATTCTTACACAGATTTGAGAGAATCTTGATTTTCGAATTAAGGTTTTCAGCCATTTTCAGAGTGCTTTTCTTGGACTTTTCTTGCTAAATCTCCTTGATCAGTGCTTCTTTTCATTAAATCTATTCATAAACCTTAGTTTTCTTCTATATTTACCTAGTTCTAGACAATCTTAGCAGTTTTGGAGGATATTGAAGGTTGCAGTGCATATTTTGGTGCAATTCTTATCAAGAACTAGTGTAGATTAGAGATTCTAAATAGATTTTAGTACAGTTTACAGTTTTGATGCATGTTTTAGTAGTTTATAGTGCATAGTGCAGTTTTGTTATTGTAGAATATATTATGCAGAGTGGTGCAGTTCACAATTGTCTAGCAGATCTATGCAAAGTTGCTGTGTAGAATATTGTTACAAGTTTCTTGATGTAGATTTATAAAGAAATACAAAGACACTGCAGAAATCAAATCTTGAAGCAATATTGAGTGATTCTTGATTGAAACTTTCCTAATCTTGATCATTTCTTTGCAAGAATTGTGTTTCTTTAGGACAAAATTGTTGAAACTACAAATAAACCAAGAAATGTTACAAAGTTTAATGCAAGATAAACACAATTGTGGTGATATTACTTAATTTGATTCAAGTAAACAAGCTTATTAAATCTTGTTAGAAGAAATGCAAGATTATTACACAGTTGGTGGTTTGAAGTAATCATGATAATTTCTTGATCCGCAAGAGTTTACAACAATGATCTATGCTAATAAATATGATTAGTGATCAATTTGGATGAAGTTTGATCTCTTGTCAAGAAATATTGAATAGAGACATATTTGCAGAAAGCAGGATACAAAGAGTTTACAAGCTTTTAGCAACAAATTTCAATGTGAGCCCTACTGGGAATTGAACCCAGTCCACTATTGTAAGTCAATGTGCTCCATACACCAAAAGGTCTCCTAACTTGCATGCAAGGCTTCAAGAGTGGGAAGGTCTATTGCAAATTAATTTGTCCTTGTGAAGCATCACTAAACTTTGCAAAAGCTCTCAGCAAAAGCACACAAGATAAGTGTGCAGATCAAGATTCATTGAAGACTTGTGCAAACTTACAACATTCAAAATAGTTTCTTGACAAATATGGGCAATTAACAATGACTAATATTGATTTTTGGTCCAAATCTAAGTTTTTGTGACAAACAAAAGAACTAGCTATAATAAGCAGATGTAATTTCTCACAAAGCATCTACACTATAAGACCTTTGCATGCACAAGTAAGAAGCTTATGACTTTTGGCCTCTTTTGGATGAGAATGCATCTGTTGTCTTTAATGACTTATCTTCAACCACACCACAACAGAAGTGGTCTTTGTCCCTTCAATGCATTGGTCTTTTGTTTAGAGAAGATTTAAGTGCAATTTGAAGTGCGCCATTGTGCAAGCACAGTTTGCAGTTGGCTATTATGCAGAAGTTATTATACAAAGAACATGGTGTAGTAGAGAATAGATCTTTGTAGAAAGAACACATAGTATTTAGATTTGTGTGCAAATTGCTTACTATGGTTTTTACACAAGCCTATAGGGGATTTAACAGCAAATTATATATCAATTAAGCTCGCAAAAGTTTGATTATAGAAGTGGTACTACAGATTGAAGATTTGAAACTTGGATGCATCATCTACAAGCTTTTGCAAAACTGTGCAAGGAATCTCTATGTATTCAGTGCAAGAAGAATCTCCTCTCTCAGAGCGCGTAGATCTCCCTAATGCTGGAGCAACTCTAGATGCCAAGAGAGCGCATCCACCAGTGCAGCACACACACTGACTCAGTTAGTGCAAATTCTCTCTCTCTCTCTGTCTCCACAGAAGCATCGACTCCAGTGTTTTCTCATTCTCTCTGTCATAGGGAGCGCATCATAGAAGTTGGCCAAGAAGCATGATAGAAGTGTTTCTCGCCACCATCGCTCCCTCTCATTTTCATCAATGGTCTCTCACTCTTTCTCTCTCTATGGTTACAACACTACAAACACACACTCTCTCTCTCTCTTCGCTTTCCAAAGACAAAAAAAAAAAAAGAAGGTGAGACTAGTGAAAGTGCACCCCTCAAACACACCCTTCATTCATGCTCATTAAACTTGTCAGTCAACATTCCCATTCGATAATCACCCCTCTATGAAGACTTCCCAATATCCAGGGCCTGCAAGTGTGGAAACGAAGCCCCTTGATCCTATTGCTTTTGGTCTCAAATTTGGTCAACATTGTACAAGTAGTCCCTTTGCGTTGTTATGAAACAACAAAATTTTGAAACCGTAATATAACATGTGGTAAGAGACTCTATTATGGGTCACCCTAATCCCCCTCGTTGAAACACATCCAACAAGAGATTACCTGGTGAACCGAACTGTCAAATGAGGATCTTTTCAATAGCCGAGCTCGTAACCCTTGAGGTCTCCAAGCTCTACAACTCCTTGAGAAGCAATTCCACCATGCCTCCGCGAGCGTTGTTACACCGCCGCGTTGCACTACGGGTACTCGTCCCTCCTCTCACCTCACTTCACTCACACACACTCACTAGTACGAATTAGGGAGAGAGATTAGCAAGAGGATTAGCAAGAGCAAGACTCAATTGCACAATGGGAGAGTATGTTGTATTATGAGAGATATTCACTTATATACATGGTCATAAGTGTTCACACTCACTTAAACTGTGGCGGCCGACCAAGCACTTTAGGCTCATAAGAAGCCTAATGCTATTATAATGACTACTCTCATAATATATCCATGAATTACATCACTCGGGACTTCATCCTGCATGCTAGCACATGCTCTTGAAGTGGGAATCGCTATAAATACTTCATCACACCATTACGAGCACCCGTCCAAGTTGTAGATTTGGACACCATTGCTTCATATTTGGAATGTATGACCCTTTGGTGTATCTACCTTGACTCCTTGATGTGGTGATAGTTCTTGTTAACCCTAGGAATGAGTTAACAAACTCTAACTAAGAGCAATGTAGCTCTTTCCTTCAGCCAGTTTGAGAACTACCAAGAAGCTCAGTGGAGTGTACACTACAAGCATCAAGTAGCTCAGCACAATGCAAAGCTAAAAAAAACAAAACAAATAGTCCAATGAGATGTCCATTGCCATAACTAAGACAAACAACACAAACACTTTATCTTTTTTTTTTTCAAAGGCTTAGTGCTTGCTTGTTCACATGCAAAAATAAAAAAAGAAATCAACATTGTTATTATTTAAAAAATAGAGAGGAGGCTTCATTGAGCTTAGCTCTCAACTCTCAACCAATGAGCTGTCCACCGCCATAGCTAAGACAAATAACACAAACACTTTATCATTTTTTTTCAAAGGCTTAGTGCTTGCTTGTTCATAGGCAAAAAGAAAAAAAGAAATCAACATTGTTACTATAAAAAAAACAGAGAGGAGGCTTCATTGAGCTTGTTTCTCAGCTCTCAACCATTAGAGGAGATGCATCACCAAGCACTTGTTGAGCTTTTAGTAGCCAGCCCCTGTGCTTGAGAAAGACAAGGGAGAAAAAAAAACTGTGTGTGTGTGTGTGTGAGAGAGAGAGAGAGAGAGAGAGAGAGAGAGAGAGAGAGATTACATGTAAGATGCATTTATTTGAGAGTAAGCACACCTCACCACTCATCCCTACCATTAAAATTTAATCTAAAATTTAATTAATTAAAATTATATATGTGTGTGTAAATCTATTTAAGTGTGTGTGTGTGTGTGTGTGTGAGAGAGAGAGAGAGAGAGAGAGAGAGAGAGAGTTTCTATGTGAGAGAGTGTGTGTGTGTGTGCATGAGAGAGAGAGAGAGAGAGAGAGAGAGAGCCTGAGAATTTCTATGTAGGAGATAGTTTGTGTGGGAGGAGATAGTGTGTGTTTTCATTAGTGTATGTGTGTGAGAGTGTGCCCAACATGAGTGTAAAAAGGAGAAGGAACTTGCTTCTTTTTAGGTCTTTTTTCCTACTTTTCACACTTCCCTTAATCTAAGTTTTGCCCACTCAAGCATTCATTTCTAAACCTTGTGGCCACAAAAATATTTTGCCCATTGAACACTAGCTCTCAGATACTACCTCCTTGTCCACTCTAGTTTTTTTCACTCAACCCTACAGGTGAAGCTTCATAGACGTTGAGCTTGGTGAGCACACCGTGATTATTTGTGTTTAGATTATTCACACATGTGGTGTTTGATAAGGTGTGTCCACACACTATGAGTGTTCTTGGTGGTTGTTCATAGTTTTTTTCACTCAACCCTAAAGGTGAAGCTTCTACACATATTAAGCTTGTTGAGGTGTGTTCACATGCCTTAATTATTTGTGTTTAGGAATCTTCACACGTGTGGTGTTTGATGAGGTGTGTCCACACGCTATGAGTGTTCTTGGTGGTTGTTCACACATTTGGGGATTCTTTCACATGGAGTACACGTTGACTTGTGTTAATTATTATTTGGGCTTGTTCAACCATTGTGGATCACACACCTTATACACCTTTGTGTTTGAGAGGTGTGTTCACACGTGTTGTGCATTATGTTTTGGGGCATACACTTTGGGTAGTGTTCACATGCAACCATGGGCTACTAGTTTTATCCTTCATTTGATCGCCATGGTGCGAATTCATATCATCATCTACATCGTCATCAACATCATTTTGATAGCATTTCTAATCGTGATCGTAGAGGGGAGTCGCTCATGCACCATCATCATGTTCTACGATTGCTATTTTGATTTGCCTTCTTGTGTCATGTAATGCATATCTTTTCCCACATTTGGACATGCCTTTAGCACTTCGAGGCTTAGACCTCTACATCCTCACTCGTCGACTTCTTGCTATCATGAGGAAGCATATTCATGCAAGTATTGGATGTTCGGGCTTTAGAGTTTGATGCCTACTCATTTTGAGCATTTGTTTGAGATATATGTCAGATGGTCTAGGCAGTGTACACACACACACGGACGATTTCATCACTTCATTACTTGGCTACATCGGCACACGGATGGTTCGATATTGTTCATGTGGGATGATTCTTCTTTTGGATACTTGATTGAGTATCCCACACTCTTGGGTCATTGTGATTATGTTCTTGAGGACGTGGACCACACACCGACACACAAATTTAAATGATGATGATGATGATGTATTACATCCACATACACATGATGATGTATCACATATACATGCACATGATGATGTATCACACACACATACTTATGATGATGATGTATCACATATACATGCACATGATGATGTATCACACACACATACTTATGATGCACATGATATCGATACATGTGCACATAATAATAACACATATAGTAGTTAAACTACGTGAGGTCGGACAGTAAACCTAATTGTCCTTCTCTCGAACTGAATCAGACAAAAACTTCGTGACCAATTCCAGTTACTAAATCCAAAGAATAGACTACCGAAACTAATCTAGTTTTTCCTTGACCAATCTCACCAAGAATCTAGTCAGATAAATGGATAAAATGACGGGTAGATTACCCTCATTAGAGATCAAGGATCCTCATTATTGAAACTGGGAATTATTAGAAAGAGGGTCTTTGGAACCGATCTCAAACTGGAAGCTCACTTGCATTGGAAACTCTGTTTTTCATTCAAAGGACTGTTTTACGCTAGAATGCTGGTGGAGGAAGCATTTGGCTTATGTTTTTCTAAGAGGAGGTTCGTTGTTTGGAACAGCTGGCGCGGGGAGTCGTCAAGGGACGTCGCCCGCCGTGACAAAGCCTACCGAGGTCTTGACCAGTTTTGCCATAACCTCCTTTGCCATTTCTCATTTTTATCATTCTAATTTCAACTTAAATTAACCCAATCTAGATGTATAGGACTCTAATCTACTCAATTTTCAGAATTCAAGAGAGTAAACAATAAGAAACGTTTAATTAATCATTTAACTAATCTTTCTAGGATCAAGAAAGGCTGAATTGTAAAGAACAGAAGGGGGTGGCCTTTTCCTCAAAGGCATAACATTAGAATTTAATTCAATCAACAGAAAAACATGAAAACCAAGAAAACCATAGATTTAAAAATTAAACAAGTTAGAAAAATTAGCTTACATGGAGTTGTAAGCTTTCCTTTGACTTGAGGGATTGAGGGTTCTACTCTTGTTTGAAGCAAGAGTGGCCACCAATTCTCTTTGGAGAGGATTAGGCCAAAAACAATTGAATTACCAAAAAATTCAATGTAAATGGCTCAGGACAGGAGCAAAGTAACAGTGCATAAACACCATTAAGATTTTACAAAAGGGGGAGGCTTCTATTTATAGAAAAAAGTGAGCCTCTAACCAAGCAAACTTATTCTAGAATTTTCCAGATCAGTTTGGTCAACTTTTAACCATTTTTGGGTCAGTTTAGCTTACTTTTTGGATCTAGTTGAAACAAGAGAGAGGAGAGATGAAAATATCTCATTATTTTTTAGTTTAAAACTCCTCCACACATGTGAAATAGGTGCCTCCTTCATGAGGGGAGATCCCCACATTGAGGTGTCAAAATGCATCATTTCCTCTAAATATCTCTTAATTTTTAACTAATAAACCTTGTACTCAGTCAACTCTTCATCTTATGTGAGTATTTACTCATTTTTGGGGGTTTTTCTTTTATTCTTCAATTATCTCCTCCCTACATTTGGATTAATCTTATTGGTCTATATAGGAACCTTAACTGGAGCATAATTCAAATTTTTTTGAAAATCTGGACCCTTAGGCTAAGGTCCTTTATACCTATTTTTAATTAATTCCAATTGCACATTAAAAATTTCTTTTTGAATTTTTATTTCAAGGGAAATCATTTTAGACACTAGGAGGATTTTTATATCCAAAAATATCTCAAATTTGAATTACCTCCCTCTAGACATTTTCTCTCTCCAGGCTTCTAAAACAGGATCTTTCTTTTATTTCTGAGAGGGGAATAATTATAAGATCAGAAGGGGAGGTTCTTACACCTGCACACCTCAAAAGTTGGAGGGAGGAATCTTACATCATACCCCACTTAAAAAACACGAGATGTCCTCATCTCGTAAACTAGAGGACAACTCTTTCCCTTAAGATCCAACTAATTTTGGGGTTCCTTATAGTCTGATGAACCCAACAGAATCCTGGGATAAAGATCGCTTATATAGAACTCATCATCAAATAACAATTCTTTCAGATCATATCATTCATATCTTTAATAGAATAATGGTCCATTAGATCGAAATTTCCATCTGAACAGTCCTCCATGGGAATTTTCAATTATACAGATTTTTAATTTGATATCCCTTAACTCGATCCACTGGGTCAAGTGTTAACAGTAGCAATCTGCCCCAGCACAATCCACTAAACTCATAGTGATTTGCTGAAGTCATTACCGCCATTTGAGTTCCTAACATCATCAACAAGAACTCGTCCCATTCATCCTCATTGTGGTTTTGCTCAGCTTATTGCTTTTCAACCAAAACTTAGGAATTATTATTTTTCAATTAGAATCCAAATCAACTCATCAGTTCTCAACCAAAATTTTAAAATCATATCAACCACATTCAATTTCATCATCTGGATATAGCATTTATGCTTATAATTTCAAGGTCTTAGATTTACTTGTATGTACTACCAGTAAAGAGCTGCAGTTATACCCTCGATATATACGGGTAATCACGGTCCTTGGAATTTTAAGGTAAATATCATCTTGTCTAGGCCTCAAGCAAGTCAGGGTTCCATCCAATTACGGTACTTCCATTTGAAGACCCAATTACCTATTAAGGAATCTTCATTCTGAATATCAATTTGTATGAATTTCATCACACAATTACAACCTTTTACTGCTACTTCATAAATTTTTGACATTTTTGGTTTCTCGGTTGATCCACTTTAGCCAATTCGCTCTGATACCAGCTGATAGATCCCTGTCCCCACCGCGCAACGAATCCTGGGGTGTTAGTAGCGGAAGTAGCACTTCTTGCGCGAGGCAGGGTCCTTTACTCGGGGCCTCGCCCATGAATATCCGGACAAGAGACTAATCCCTCGATTCTTCCAAAACCAAACCCGAAAAAAAATTCCCTCGCCCAGAAAGCACGGGCAATTCCTCCATGATTTTTTTTTCTAACGTAGTCAAGAGCCTTAACTAACTGAATAGATTTGATCGAACCCGTAAGTATCATAGTCAGATCAAGGAAAAGACTTGCACTTGGATCATAGAGACCAACGCTTTTTTCCTCATTGAGAGGCCCTGCCGTTGATTCTTTTCCATAGAACAATTTTTATCCGGGATTTACTTCATCTATCGTACTATAACAGAATTGAGTCTGAATTTAGGGATCCATCAGTCCAGCCTAACCCCATCCAGTCTCGTGGGTTAGCCAACCACCCAACCATTGTAGTGATGGGATCCATTTAAGAATTTGGTTAGGTTTTGCCCCGGGTACTAGGGAAAAGAGTTCCCAGGCCCCCTAGCCAGATATTCATGCAAACTTAGAACTAGTCACACCACTTACACACCCAATATAAAATTATCTTTTTCACAGATTCAGCAGTCTTTAAAACAATCATTTAATGAAACTATAGTATCACTCATCATAAACCTTCAAAATATCCAATTGAATCCTAATTTCCAATTTTTCCGTCACATCGGTGTACCTATGGCATCATTGGCAACCAGAATGCTCACCACCTGTCTACTCAGGGGCCTTTTCGATAGTCCTTAGATCATAGTAACCATCAATATTTTCACTTATAAAAATCAAAATGGAATCTTTGTTGAAGATCAGCAAGATCAACCAATAAATCCATATAAAAGAGCCATGGACTCATCCGTTGAGGACTAGCAAGATCAATCAACCAGATCCATTCTCGAATTTAGAAAACAACTCTTACTCCTTGTTCCAATATCTTCCATGACGTACATGTGGGTATCTTTGACGACCCAGAGCCCGAGCACCTTATGGTCATAGCACTCTCTAGAATCCTTCGTAGGTCACCTAGCGCTTCACTCATAGGTCGCTTCCTTGGTCCCTCATCCACCATACTGGAAGCTCACCATTTAAATCGAACAGAGGCTGGTCAAGACCTTGATCAACCTTGCTATACGCGAGATGTCCTCCATTGACTCTCCGTCAGCTGTTGCAACCTTATCAGATTAGGTCTCCACCACGACCTCATTCACAAGACGGTCAAAATGCTTCCCCAATATTCTTGACATAAAACGGTCATTTAAAAACAGGTCATATACAGTTTCTATAACGAACTCTCGTCTTTCCATATTGTTCCACATCAATTCCATATTGTTTCACATCAATTCTCATTTATTTCATATATATTTCCATTCTCATCACATCATTTTCCATCTCATCACATCTTTTTCCATTTATCCGCATCAGATCTCATCCACTCGCATATACCCGTATCCACATCTCATCCACTCGCATATACCCGTATCCACATCTCATCACATCTCATCACATCATATTCGTTCACATCACACATCACATCTATCTCCATTTACATCACATCACATTCATTCATATCCATCACATTCATTCATTGATATCCACCACATACATTCTCATAACCATGCCATCACATACATTCTATCCACATTATATCACATCACTTCTATCCACATCATATCTCATTCATACACATATCTCATTCATCCACATCCATCCAATCGTTCACATGTATGACTTCTCACATCTATCCATACATTCATATCTATCACTTCACATCCACATATATTCATGTCACATCACATCTCTTTACATCACATCACATTCTTTCACATACACATCTATATCCATTCTTTCACATACATCCACATCCATTCTTTCACATACTCATTACATCTCATCCATCTGATTCACATCACATCTTATCACCTCTATTCACATCCATCTGATTCACATCACATCTCATCACCTCTATTCACCTCACATCTCATCACCTCTATTCACATCACATCCATCCATCCATTCATTCACATCCATCTGATTCACATCACATCTCATCACCTCTATTCACCTCACATCTCATCAGCTCTATTTACATCACATCCATCCATCCATTCATTCACATCTATCTGATTCACATCACATCTATTCACATTCATCACATTCATTTACATCCATCACATCACATTCATTGATATCCATCACATTCACACCTATCTGATTCTCATCACATCACATTACATCTTTTCACAGAATTGAAACATAGAATTTAAGAGAATTCTAATTTTGATATAAAGATTCTTTACGCATCTATTTATGCATAAAAATCAGCTTCAGTGGGAATAACACTTTTATAAAAAATCCTTTTATGCATCTATTTATGCATAAAAATCAACTTTCATGAGAATAACACATTTGAAATAAAAATAATTCCTTTATGCATCTTTCTATGCATAAAAATCAATTTTAATGAGAATAACACCTTTGAAATAAACATAAATCCTCTATGCATCTTTCTATGCATAAAATCAATTTTAATGAGAATAACACCTTTGAAATAAAAATAAATCCTCTATATTTCTATGCATAAAATCAATTTTAATGAGAATAACACCTTTGAAATAAAAATAAATCCTTTATGCATCTTTCTATGCATAAAATCAATTTTAATGAGAATAACACTTTTGAAATAAAAAATTTTCATTATGCATCTTTCTATGCATAGAAATTAAATTTAATGAAAATAACACTTTTATAATAAAAACTTTCCATTATGCATCTTTATAGAATTCAATTTTAATGATTAATATCAGTGATATTTATGCATATTTATAAGTTAATATGTACATGGAGTAATTCAAATATTTCTTTAAGAATGCACAAACGGTGGGAATTACTCTTTTGGAATAACGTAAAAACAAACTTTCTTTTCCACAAAATTCTAAAAAATTTTGCCATAACCTCCTTTGTATGGCTGACCATTTCTCATTTTTATCATTCTAATTTCAACTTAAGTTAACCCAATCTAGATGTATAGGACTCTAATCTACTCAATTTTTAGAATTCAAGAGAGTAAACAATAAGAAAAGTTTAATTAATCATTTAACTAATCTTTCTAGGATCAAGAAAGGCTGAATTGTAAAGAACAGAAGGGGGTGGCCTTTTCCTCAAAGGCATAACATTAGAATTTAATTCAATCAACAGAAAAACATGAAAACCAAGAAAACCATAGATTTAAAATCTGGAGCATAATTCAAAAATTTCTAAAAATCTGGACCCTTAGGCTGTCCTTTATACCTATTTTTAATTAATTCCAATTGCACATTGGAAAGTTCTTTTTGAATTTTTGTTTCAGGGGAAATCATTTTAGACACTAGGAGGATTTTTATATCCAAAAATATCTCAATTTTGAATTACCTCCCTCTAGACATTTTCTCTCTCCAGGCCAAAAGAGGATCTTTCTTTTATTTCTAAGAGGGGAATAATTATAAGATTAGGTACCTTAATTGGAGCATAATTCAAAAATTTCTAAAAATCTGGACCCTTAGGCTAAGGTCCTTTATACCTATTTTTAATTAATTTCAATTGCACATTGGAAAGTTCTTTTTGAATTTCTGTTTTAGAGGAAATCATTTTAGACACTAGGAGGATTTTTATATCCAAAAATATCTCAATTTTGAATTACCTCCCTCTAGACATTTTCTCTCTCCAGGCCAAAACAGGGTAAAACAGGATCTTTCTTTTATTTCTGAGAGGGGAATAATTATAAGATTAGAAGGGGAGGTTCTTACACCTGCACACCTCAAAAGCTAGAGGGAGGAATCTTACAAATTGGTTGCCTTTATATACACGATAGGTAACACACCGTTCATTACATCACTTTCAAAATAGTGTCCCAACTTGCTCATGTGCACTTTTGGTTGTCCTTTGGTTTTGATTATGGAGGGAGGACTCTCAATGGGGCATGGGTTCATCCTCCTCCTTCTTGAGTTCAAGTTTTTCTATGTGGGCTCTTAATTTCCCATTCATCCAGTTGGATAAGTCTCTTCAAAGTTGTAAATTTCCTTGCAAAAGAGAACTTATTGGCACTTGGACCTCTGAGGATGAGAAATATATGAGGCTTGTTATGTTTCGTGGGTGATACTTGCACTCACTAGGTTTATACCCAATCTGAGGTGGGCTAAGACCTTCAAATGTGTAATGTATGTGTGTTTATCCTTCCCTAGGAAGTGGTGCCTCTCAAGGGGATGAGATAAAGTTGTTTGTTGATCACCTCGGAGAAAATATAGTTGGCTATGATGGCCCATGAAAGGCTAACTTTATTCTCCCACTAAGTCCTTTCTCACTACATCTATCAATGTGGGGCTTGGTTGTATTGGTTCTAGAGGTAGAGGCTCTGGAACTGGTTTTTTTTTGTGGCCAATTGAGAATGCTTATGAGTTTGTATGAGGCTTTGGGAAAACTCTGAGGATCCTTCACTAGGTCTATGATGGGCTCTGGGATAGGGTTGGGATATGCTCAAGCATGATTAGTGGTTCGTACTTGACCACTTGCTCTAGTACTAGCTCTAGTTCAGCGTGTACCTTTCTCACAATGTTATGCTTAACCACACCTCCAAGAGGGAACTCTACACATTCACCTAATGTATAAGCAATGAAACACAACCGTCATGGGGTACTTACCAATACTTCGAGCTCGTGTCTCTTGAAGCCTCCAAGTTAGCATCATGTATGCTCCAAACTCCAAGCTCCACCTCCACACTGTCACCGTGGAGTTGCTCACACCATCACATAGGCCAATCACACTCTCTCTCACTACAAGCATAAACACACAAGCATGAAAGAGGCACAATGCTAGAATGCTCTCACTCCTCACTCTCTCTCATAAGTACAAGGGAAGAGCTCTCAATAGCACAAAGGGGATTGTGTCCTTTCATTATGAGAAAATACCTTATATACAATTGGCCCTTATTCACACTTGGGCGCCTAAAACTTACTAACTAGGCCTTGGGTGGCCAATGTCTTATAATGTACAATCTTTATAGTGCCTTTACATGACACTTATTAATGTCCTCAATTGAGGATCATGGTGTTAACCCAAATGGAATTAACATTCCCCGTTTCTTGAGTAGGTTCGGTCCTCAGAACCTGTTACCAAGGTCTGAAGAGCTGGTCATCAAATTCATGGCGATAGAAGTTGCGGCGAGACTAAAGTTTTCTGAGTGTGCACCGAAATGCCGAATAGGACTTCCAGAACCCGGCGTCGATCATGTCTTCAAATGTTATGTGCATATAACCTGGAAGACATCTTAGACGATGGTAATATAGCAGCCCTTGGTTCATGTCAAATTTTAGATGCTGAGCCTCATAGCCATCATAAGGTTCTCTAGGTTGGTCTATCATCAGAACCACTAATAATTTCATGAACCTGACACTCGCCTACAATTGTAGGATTTGGTATTTTTTGCCAAGCTCTGATCCAATTGAGCAGTTATTGTATTTGTGCTTGAATACTGGCAAATGTTGCTGGGTTAAATATTGGAAACTGTAGCAGATATGAGAATCCCTTTCTTTTGCTGCTTGAAACTCCAGCGGTGTCCACCTCCTCTTGATAGGCATGTACAGTGGATCCACTCGTAATGTTAGTGGTGCACTCATGTAAATGCTACTGTTTTCAGTCAATGTTAAGAATTCCTTTCTCTATGGAGGTTTTGCACTCCAAAATCCTATAGATGTGGTGCCTCTTCAGTCGTGTGGATGGTGGTGTATCCACCTCTGCACTAGATGTTTTCTCCTCCATCTTCTATAATAATAACTGATTATGAAAGTGACCACGTGAATTTCCAACAAGTCTGAGAGATGGGGGTTTGCCATGCTTGTGTGTTTTGCAACATTGGCCCATAATGTTCCCTCTCCAGCCAATGGCAGTGATTCCTCTAGACGAGTGGCCTGGAGAGGGTACGACACATAATGTTGCTATGTGGGGGTGACTGTAGAATATGCCTATGGAAGAATCTTGCTGGTAGGATCGAATGGGGTAATCTGCATCAGCGCCTTGAACATAAGCTCTGGCTTTAACATTGGATTGCCTTGTTGTATGCACTCTTCATATTCTGCTGCTATCACGGAATCCAAAACATTATTGTCAGTGTAAGGTGTAACATTATCAATTGGAGGCAGATTATGTACCTCCTGAGGTTGCCTTGGTGGAGATGGAACATGTGCCAATATCTCCTCGGGGGTGAGAGTGTTAGTGGGAAATTCTAATTTTAGTGGGGAGAAGGAAGAGTAGATGCATCTAGCTTGTGAAGAAGTAGTAGGAGGCATGCTTGGATAGTGATCAAGAAGCCTACTGGCGATATTAGTATACACAGGGTAGGTGTTTTTGAAAAAAGAAGATGGACCCTCATCCTCACCCGCCCGTGACCCGAACTAGGGGATGGGTGGCTAGGTTTATGAGCTTGGAAAAAGGTTTGAATTTCAGGGATTTCTTCGTTATCCACATCTGGGTAATTTATGTGAGTTACATCAAAATTATTGCTTACATTGGTAAGCATAGCTTCTAAATGCTTATGGATATTAGTATATAGCTTAAGGATGCCCACCACTGGGTGATGTAACGTAGAACCACAAAGATTTAAATGTTGGTGAGTATTATATACTTCTAACCACCCTAAGTATTAGCCACAACCTCATAGTTGGCTGGTGTTGCTGGTATGTCATCTGGAACAAACAAGTTGAGTTTGTTGACCTTGTTGTCCAGAATTTCTGAATTTTTGTAAGACACGACACCAACTATGGAGGTTGATGACTATTGGATGCAAAGGATAAAAGAAGATATCTTGTGGGTTAGTTAATATCAGATCCCCCCTCAAAATTCCCATAATGATGGTTGGGTCAACATCTCGCTCGGTATTTTGTTTAATAAGGGTTAATTCTCCTAAACCTATATCTTCAGCTAAGTTAATGTCATATTGAAGTAATGAGAGTGTTAGTGTAGACAAAAACAAGGCAAGAGTGAAGGGACTCGAGGAGTTACTGGTAATTGTCCCAATTCCGAGGCGCACTCAAGGAGGGTACGTAAGTCATATGTGGGCTCCGGCCTTTGACTCCTTTCCTGTGTGGCCAGTTGGCGGGCTAGTTCTTGCATGCGGATATCAGCCTTGCTGAGCTCTGTAGAAATGGCTATTTCTCTGATCATCCGTTCAGCATCTAGCGTTTCGAATCTTCTTGTTGCCACTTCTTGTGCTCTTCTGTGCGGTAGCTTCTCTTTGATTGGCTTCAATAACTTGAAATACCTATTGTGTTGCTAATCTTTGTGCATCTTGTAATTGGTTTTCTAGTTGTGATATTGTTTCTTGGCTTCTTTGCGCCACTGTTTGGTTAGTGATGATTATTTCATTGAGAGCCTTGAGTTTTTCTGCATGCGCTTTGTTAACCTGCTCTCGTTGCAGTCCTTGTACTCTTTCTTGTTCTTCTTTGAGGTTGGCCATGAGGAGCTCTATTTGTTGTCGAAGCATATCCTCTCAGTACGCTTTGCACTGTCCTGGTACTCTTGCATTTCCTTGGCATGCCTAGTTTTTAGGCTCTGTGTGTGAGCTATCTCCTTTTGTATCTGCTCCTTTGCTTGCTCCAGCCTTGCATTCAAGTCAGCATTCTCATTTATTTTTTGTATAATGGTTTGACTTAAAACCAAGTTATTTCTCTCCAATGCGCTGTATCTTGTTTCCTGTTCGTCTGCAGCATGCAAACTCGTTATGATTACTTCCTTATGAATTTCCTCTACTGTCGCCAAATTATCTTTCACACTTTGTGTTTGTGCATTGGCCTTCTAGCTGCTTCCATAGGCTGGCATTCCTGTCATGCAGCATGTGTGTTGTCAAACAAATGGCAACGCCATACCTTCTGTTCCTGTTCCCAGTTGGTACTAGTGGCTGTACTTATTTTTGTAAGGGGATCATGGAGAAGTGTGTCGAGGCCTTCCAAGGTGGATGAATTGTTGAGTATAAGATTCCTCCCCAGCCTCTCAAGATATCCCGTATATCCCCCTGTAATCAAATCCCTCTTCAAAAATATAAAAGATCTTGTTTATAATCTGTTCAAAAGGCCTTATCCTAAGGGTCCAGATTCTTTAAAAATTTTAAATTAAGGTTCTAAGGGGCCAATCAGATTCATCCAAATGTATGGAGGAGATAAATAGAAGAAATAAAGAAAATCCCCCAAAAAATGAGTAAATACTCACATAAGATGAAGAGTGGACTAAGGACCAAGGAAATACTAAAAAAATGAATTTTTGACACCTCAGAGTGGGGTTTCCCCCTCATGAAGGAGGTGCCTATTTCACATGTGTGGTGGACTTTTAAATTCCCAAAAATTGAGATATTTCATCTCTTCTCTCTCCTAATTCAAGTCTAGTTCCAAAAAGTAAGCTAAACTGACCCAGAAATGGTCAAAAATTAACCAAACTGATCTGGAAAATTCTAGAATCAGTTTGCTTGGTTAGAAGCTCACTTTTTCCTATAAATAGAAGCCTCCCCCTTTGTTGAAGCTTAATAGTGTTCTATGCACTGTTACTCTACTCCTCCCCAGAGCCAAAAACTGTGAATTTATTAATAATTCATTAGTTTTTGACCATTCCCTCTTCTAAAGAATTAGTGGCCATTGTTGTTGCAAGCAAGAGTAGATCCCTCAAACCATCAAGCCAAAGGAAAGCTCCCAAAAATTCATGTAAGTTAGAAATCCTACTTTTTCTTTATTCTTTTAATGGTTTTCTGATTTTTGTTATCTTTAAAATGATAAATTGATGTTATGCCTTGTTGGAAAGGCTTTCCCCCTCTCTTCATTCTTAAATTCAGCCTTTCTTTATCCTAGTTAAGTAATCAAATTGTTTGAATTAAACTTTTCATATTGTTTCTCTTTTAAAAGTGAAATTTGATTAGTTTAGAATGCTTTAAACCATTTGGGGATAATTTTTAAGTAATTTAAGGTTAGGAAAATTTGAAAAATGGTCAGCCATACAAAAGAGGTTATGGAAAAATTTTCTTAAATTTTGTGAAATAAGTTTTATCTTTTATTCTTCAAAAAGAGTAATCTCCATAGTAGAAATATTTTTATTATAAAAGTGTTATTTTTATTAAAATTAAATTCTATGCATAGAAAGATGCATATTGATTATTTTTTTATTTATAAAAGAGTGATTTACATTAGATTTAAATTCTATACATAGAAAGATGTATATTTGATTAATTTTTTTATTATAAAAGTGTTACTTTCATCAATATTGATTTTTATGCATAAATAGATGCATAAAATATTTTTTATTATTATAAAAGTGTTACTTTCATCAATATTGATTTTTATGCATAAATAGATGCATAAAAGAATTTTTTAATTATAAAATGTTACTTTCACCAATATTGATTTTTATGCATAAAATGATGCATAAAAGAATTTTTATTATTATAAAAGTGTTACTTTCATCAAAATTGATTTTTTATGCATAAATAAATGCATAAAAGGATTTTCTTTTACATAAAAGTGTTATTTCCATAGAAGTTGGATTTCATGCATAAATAGATGCATACAGAAATTTTTATATCAAGCTGCTCAGGATAGACAGAAGCAGTATACAGATAAGATGAGGACAGACAAAAAATTCGAAGAAGCAGATATGGTCTTCATTCGAGTACGCCCCAAAAGAAGTTCTCTATCTCTTAGGAAGTACAAGAAGTTATCTCCCAAATATTGTGGACCATATTTGATTACAAAGAAAGTAGGTGACTTAGCCTACGAGCTTTTTCTGCCTCCTCATCTCAAAGTACATAATGTATTTCATGTCAGCCTTCTTAAAAAGTATATACCAAGCTCGAATCATGTGCTTGATGATGAAATCTTAACTTCTTCAACAACCCAGGGCAGATGGAACTCCAACCTGAAGAAATCCTTAATGTTCGAGAAAAAGGTTCTCTCACGAACATAATTTTGAGAGAATTATTGGTTAAATTGAAGTTCTATCCTTTTGAAGATGCCACCTGGGAGAGAGAAAGAAGCCAAACTGTTACGAGATTACCCCCAGTTTGTGAGATGAGGACATCTCGCGTTTTTCAAGTGGGAGAGAATGTAAGATTCCTCCCCAGCCTCTCAAGATGTCCCATATATCCCCTTGTAATCAAATCTCTCTTCAAAAATATAAAAGATCTTGTTTCTACTTGTTTTGGCCTAGAGAGAGAAAATGTTCTAGAGAGAGATTATTCAAATTTTAGATATTTTTCGATGGAAAAATATCTCATCTTATTAAAATAAATTCCCCCAAAATAGAAGTTCAAAAAGATTTTCAGAAGGTGCATTAGAAATCAATTATAATCTGTTCAAAAGGCCTTATCCTAGGGAGAGATTATTCAAATTTTAGATATTTTTGGATGGAAAAATATCTCATCTTATTAAAATAAATTCCCCCAAAATAGAAGTTCAAAAAGATTTTCAGAAGGTGCATTAGAAATCAATTATAATCTGTTCAAAAGGCCTTATCCTAGGAGTCCAGATTTTTTGAAAATTTTAAATTAAGGTTCTGAGGTGCCAATCAGATTCATCCAAATGTATGGAGGAGATAAATAGAAGAAATAAAGAAAATTCTCCCAAAAATGAGTAAATACTCACATAAGATGAAGAGTGGACTAACGACCAAAGGAAATACTAAAAAAATAAATTTTTGACACCTCAGAGTGGGGATTCCCCCTCATGAAGGAGGCGCCTATTTCACATGTGTGGTGGAGTTTTAAATTCCCAAAAATTGAGATATTTCATCTCTCCTCTCTCCTAATTCAAGTCTAGTTCCAAAAAGTAAGCTAAACTGACCCAAAAATGGTCAAAAATTGACCAAACTGATCTGGAAAATTCTAGAATCAGTTTGCTTGGTTAGAAGCTCACTTTTTCCTATAAATAGAAGCCTCTCCCTTTGTTGAAGCTTAATAGTGTTCTATGCACTGTTACTCTACTCCTCCCCAGAGCCAAAAACTGTGAATTTATTAATAATTCATTAGTTTTTGACCATTCCCTCTTCTAAAGAATTGGTGGCCACTGTTGTTGCAAGCAAGAGTAGATCCCTCAAACCATCAAGCCAAAGGAAAGCTCCAAAAAATTCATGTAAGTTAGAAATCCTACTTTTTCTTTATTCTTTTAATGGTTTTCTAATTTTTGTTATCTTTAAAATGATAAATTGATGCTATGCCTTGTTGGAAAGGCTTTCCCCCTCTCTTCATTCTTAAATTTAGCCTTTCTTTATCCTAGTTAAGTTATCAAATTGTCTGAATTAAACTTTTCATATTGTTTCTCTTTTAAAAGTGGAATTTGATTAGTTTAGAATGCTTTAAACCATTTGGGGATAATTTTTAAGTGATTTAAGGTTAGAAAAAATGGAAAAATGATCAGCCTTAGAAAGGAGGTTATGGCAAAATTTTCTTAAATTTTGTAAAATAAGTTTTATCTTTTATTATTCAAAAAGAGTAATCCCCATCATTTGTGTATTCTTAAAGTGTTATTTTCATTCTAGGCATAGAAAAATGCATAGTAGAAATATTTTTATTATAAAAGTGTTATTTCCATTAAAATTAATATCTATGCATAGAAAGATGCATATTGATTTTTTTTTATTATAAAAGAGTGATTTACATTAGATTTAAATTCTATACATAGAAAGATGTATATTGGATAATTTTTTTTATTATAAAAGTGTTACTTTCATCAATATTGATATTTATGCATAGATGCATAAAAGAATTTTTTATTATAAAAGTGTTACTTTCATCAGTATTGATTTTTTATGCATAAATAGATGCATAAAAGAATTTTTTTAATTATAAAAGTGTTACTTTCACCAATATTGATTTTTATGCATAAAATGATGCATAAAAGAATTTTTTTATTAAAAAGTGTTACTTTCATCAAAATTGATTTTTTATGCATAAATAGATGCATAAAAGGATTTTCTTTTATATAAAAGTGTTATTTCCATAAAAGTTCGATTTCATGCATAAATAGATGCATACAGAATTTTTATATCAAAATAAGAGTTCTCTTTAATCCTATGTTTAAATCCCATGAATATCAATTGGTAAATGAATAAGTAAATACTATGTGAGAGAAAATTCTACCATTTCATATTCTCTAGGATGGTAATGAGAAATTCAGAAAAACTATCGAAGTCGGAATTTTAGATAAATGATTAATTTATTCCTCATAGGAATTCGTGATTAGTTTTGAATTCAATTAAGTAAAATACTCATGAATGAAATTTAGTGAAGTAATAATTGAAATACTACCCTTCGATAAAGATAGTTCAGGAGGGAGAATCTTTCCAGACTCGAACCCTGGATCAGACTATGACCAAGACTTAATCTCCTTTGTCGTTTCAAGAAAAGACGATGTGCCCAGTTTAGTAATCTACACTCAAATCACCCACCGAATCTGAAACTAAGTTGAGACCTTTGATTTTGATCTGAGGATCAAGATTACAGAATTCGACGAATTCTGCTTGGGAATCCAGACCTGTGATCTAGAAGTATTGGGATACGGATTTAAGATATACTCAGTGTATTCAAAGAAAATCAAAATTGAAAACTTGCATAGAAACCCTGTTTTCTTAAAGGACTGTCTTACGCCAGAATGCTAGAGGGAGCATTTGGTATATATGTTTTTCTAAGGGAAGTTCGGTTGCAACAGCTGGCGGGGGAGTGTTCAAAGGACAGCTCTCGCAGCAAAAACCTGCCCAGGTCTTGACCAGCCTGGGTACATGGTGTAAAATGGTGTGCTTCGGTGTACGATGGGCGAGGGCCAACGAAGCGGTCCTCCCTGAGTGAAGTACCAGGACACCTAAGGAGGATCCTGGAGGGTTCTGACCAGGCAATGCACGGGCTCGCGGTGCTTAGGACACCCATGCGTATGTCGTGGAAGATATATATATGTATGATGACGAGAAAATTATTGTAATCTGTTATTGGATCTCGTTTTTGCTGACCTGCCTGCTGCTGTGCTGGTCTCAACGGAGAGTCTAGAGTGATACTGTTTTGTGAGAAATAAGGATTGAATGGAAATTTTGAGTTATGACATCTGTAACCAATAATTGTTTGTCAATGGATTGTTTTATAAGTTAAAGTTTAAAGAGGAGTGTGTGCGTATCTATATTCTAAAGCAAAAGTTAAGAAAGGCATTCAATTATGGGTGGGTGAGTACTTGTCTGGTTCTACCAATTCCAGTGGTTGGGCGGTGGCTAAACCCATGGGCCGGATGAGGTAGGGTGGAATTTGTAGAGTTTTAATAATAAAATTGATTAATAAGAATACGCTTAGAACTCAAGTAGTTAAATAAAAGCCTGAAGACTTCTCTAATGAATAGATCAACGTCTGTGCCTAATTCAATTAGGAAAAAAGCATTGATTCATTCAAGTTAAGTCTGTAATAGTGTCCCTTCTATCTGGTTTAATCAGATAAAGGTTAGTTCAGTATCTTAACCTCATTAGAAAAATTTGTTAAGAAAATAAAAATGGTGGAATGGTCCCCGTTTTTCGAGCATGGGAAATTTTCCCGGTCTCGGTTTTCGGAATGACCACCAGCTTAGTCTCGTGCCTGGACATTCGAGGGCGAGGCCCTGAGTGAGAAACCCTGTCCCATGCAAGAGGAAGCTACTTCCGCTGCTGCTACCATCTGGGAATCTAGTGCACAGAGGGGGCTCACATTGAGAATACACCTCCTTGAAAGAGCCAAGATGCGGCAGTGGCTCATCTTGATCCAATCTTCTTTGTTTGGTTGGCATGGACGTCTCTGGGGAGTGTGGCCTCTTACTAGATTCTGCTGGCTTCTCTAATTCTTGTTGTGCAACTGATGCCTCTTCGTGTGTTGGTCCTTCCAAGGTATGATCTTTCTGTGTTTGTTCTTGAGCTTCTTGTGTGTGTATCTCCTTGAGCGGGGAGAGGTCTTTGAATATTAGTTGTGCAGGGCTCGTTGGAGGGGAGAGCTGTTGGTGTTGTTCCTGCATAGTAGGGCTTTGTAGTTTTTCTTAGAGTGCCTCTTGGTATGTCTTGATCTCTGATACCACAGCCGCTTCCAATTGCTGAGATTCTGTGGTGACATCCACTAGTAGTCCTCTCATCCTTTTGTCAGTCTTCTTCTTTCAATCTTTCTTGATTAATTTTATGAGCTGTTCTGCCTCCATTAACACTGCTTGTCCTTCATCCACTCTTCCAGTAGATTCGGTAGGTTGTCTAGGAATTAAGGCTAGCGACAGGTTTTCCTCTGGTTCATCTTTCACTGGTGGCCACTGTGCCACATGGTTAAGTATTTGTGTTAATAGGTATGGGTTGCTGACCTGGAGACTGATGTGCCTTGAGATAATTTTCCATTTCTTTGTGCATAAAAAAGGTCCAATCATCCTCCTTCTCTTCATGAGCTTTGGCAATCTTGTTAAGGTTGACCTTGTTATACCTATCAATTGGTTTGATTTGCATCATCAATGACATTTCCCTTCAAGCTTTCTTCGTGGCTTCATCCTTGATGTTATCGTACTCTACCCCCCATTGGAGTTATAAGAATCTCTCTTTAGCATCTCCTTGATGGGCATTATATCTATTGTGTGTCTGTGGGCCTTGATTGTTTTGCCACAGGGAGCTATAAAGCATCTCTGATGAGGTCTTCTGTTATTATGAGCAGCTCTTCCGTGTGGTACCATCTGCCTTTGTAATTTTTCCTCTCTTTGTCTTCTTGTCATATGTACGGAGATATTCTGTGCAGAGGTTTGTGTTGATCCCTTTGGGTAGCACTATAGCCATTCTACCGAGGCTGACTTTTTCCAGCTTATCCTTTACTTCTGCATCTTCCAATAGATGGTCCTTACTGTGGCACTGTAGAGTGATTTTCCCATGTGGTTTAGTGACCTGTCTTCTGATGAGAGTTCCTTGGAAGGACTGGGCATAAGGTCCCAAGAAGTTGCTCCTCAGCTTGCTGGCACTCTGGGACCCTTTGGCATTGCTGGCTTGTGTTGGAGGTGGTTTCTCCCGAGACTCAGATTCTGACATAGACATTGTCAGTGGTGGAAGCCACCTTTTTTTTGTGTTAATTAGTGTTAGTATGTGAGGGAAAGGTTCGTGAAGGCCTTCCCATGTAGTAGAAGGTGTGAATTTGAAGGCGTAAAAGGTCTCGTGTGTGAAGTTACAAATTTGAAGGCGTAAAAGGTCTCGTGTGTGAAGTTACAAATTTGGGGACATGAAGGTCTCCCGTAAAGTTGCAGATTCGGGGACGTGAAGGTCTCCTGTGAAGTTCGGGGAAGTGAAGTTCTCCCGTGAAGTTCAAGGACGTGAAGGTCTCCCGTGAAGTTCGGGGACGTGAAGTTCTCCAGTGAAGTTCGTGTGTTGAGAGATGTAATCGTGGTGTTGTGTGTATGTGGAAAAGCGCCCTAGAGGTGCAAGATATTGTTGCAAGATAAGAATGCCACATGTAATATTGTATGGTGTGTGAGTGTTGACCAAAAGAAGTGGAAAAGGGAGTGCCACATGGATGATGATGTGTAAAGTGGGATAAGGCTATATCATTGTATGGTTCATTTGAGATATGCAATAGAATAGAGCTATTGTTGAGTGTGCAATCTCTCTCTCTCTCTCATGGAGTTCTTAGTGTGGTATAACCCACCTTAAATATGTTGCTTAATCTATTTCCTTCACCATGATCAATCCCATTTTAGATTGTTAACATGGTATCAGAGCTTGGGTGGGCTCTTGGTCATGGTGATTATTTATGTATAGATTTCTTGGTTATGTATTCATTTGATTAAGCATTATTTTTAGTTTATTATGAAAAAAAATATGCACTCATATTATCATTTATATTTGCATTTGTGAGGATTTGAGAGAGATTTGGAGATGCCATTCTCAAGGTTGAGAGGAGATTTGCGACAAGGAGGTTGCATAGAAGCTGCCCAAGAGAGTTGTAAATGGGAGTTTTGCAACATGAAGAGCTTGCTTACCATCATGGAAGTTGAAAATGGAGATTTCAAGTATGAAGACTATGTAGTCTTCGGTGTCAAACAAGGAAGCTACCAAGAGAGTTGCAAATGGGAGTTTTGCAACATGAAGAGCTTGCTTACCATCATGGAAGTTGAAAATGGAGATTTCAAGTATGAAGACTATGTAGTCTTCGGTGTCAAACAAGGAAGCTATCAAGGAGATTTGTGAAGGTATTTTGTGATTATTTGCCTCATCAATTTTTGGTTTGATCATGAAAAGGGTTGCTATTTTTTGATGGGATATTTGGATCCCATGGTTCTTTGCATTTGGGCAAAGAGTGTAAGAGATGAAAACTTATCCAAGGAAGGGGCAAGAGCTTATGGGCTGAGATTGCAGCTCATCTTGAGCTCACGAAAGGGGTTGAGCTTTGTACTCTACTCATGAAAGATAAGTGAACTTGTGAGGAACCCTCAGTAACTTTCACAATGTTTGCACCTATGACTTCTATGGAGAAGCTACAAGAAAGCACCCTTGATTACATGCAAGATGGTAGCATGCATGTGGATCTCATTGTAGACATTCTAATGGTGGTGGCCATATAATAGCTAAGATAACCTCATGAAGGAGGCAAAGAGTTGTAACTAAAAGAAGTTACATAAATAGAGAGGTTGGACATCAAGCTGGCAAGTGCCAACGCAACCAAGTTTGTGTTAGAGAATTCTCACAGAGTCAGCAAGGTGAGAGGGGACCAAATTTTTATATTTTTTAAGAAGATGTTCACACACACATGAGGGTCTACTGCCCGGCTTTAGCCAAAAGGCTTTGTAATTTTTATTTTCACCCCTAATTGAGATGGACAAATCGTCCCCGAGCCTGCGTGCTCAAAAATAAAAATTTTGTAATCACCATTGTTATGAGGGTCGCCCTGCCCAAGCTCACCGAGAAGCTCAAAATGGTTATCGTGATGTGTGCATGAGTGATGCACGTGTGAGGTGCATGCGCATGGGTTGGTTCCCACCCAAACTTCCATGTTCAAATCGGACTCAGTGGTTCCACTGTGAGCGAGTCGCCTCCTCAAAATGGACTAGGTGTCTTAGATGGTAGACACGCGCACACATGTTTGGTTGATGGACACTCCAATGTATCATTGAGGGGGAGTGTTGAGAGAGGTAGCGATTGCGGTTGTGCAATGCTACATTGATATGGGTGATGGGTGAGTTATGGAACACCTCGATTAAGAGGGGGTGTTGAGAGATGTAATCGTGGTGTTGTGTGTATGTGGGAAAGCACCCTAGAGGTGCAAGATATTGTGGCAAGATAAGAATGCCACATGTAATATTGTATGGTGTGTGAGTGTAAAGGGAATGCCACATGGATGATGATGCGTAAAGTGGGATAAGGCTAGAGAGCCTATATCATTGTATGGTTCATTTGAGATATGCAATAGAATAGAGCTATTGTTGAGTGTGCAATCTCTCTCTCTCTCTCTCTCTCTCTCTCATGGAGTTCTTAGTGTGGTATAACCCACCTTAATTATGTTGCTTAATCTATGTCCTTCACCACGATCAATCCCATTTTAGATTGTTAACAGTTCGGGGACGTGAAGTCCTCCCATGAAGTTACAGACTTGGGGGCGTGAAGGTCTCCCGTGAAGTTCGGGGATGTGAAGTTCTCTCGTGAAGTTCGGGGACGTAAAGGTCCTCCCATGAAGTTACAGACTTGGGGGCGTGAAGGTCTCCCGTGAAGTTCGGGGATGTGAAGTTCTCTCGTGAAGTTCGGGGACGTGAAGGTCTCCCGTGAAGTTGTAGACTCGGGGACGTGAAGGTCTCCTGTGAAGTTGCAGACTTTACAAATTTTATGTGACAATGATGCTAAATTTTTTATTTTTAGCACCTTATGTATTCATGCAAATTTTTCTTGGAAGGTTGATATCTTATGTTTTTTTCATTTGCATTTTTACGTTTTCATTTGTTGATCAGTCCATGAATCGGTAATAATAATAAAAAGAGATACAATTTCAACACGCGTCAAAAAATATACCCATTCAAAAGAAACAACAACAAAAAACAAAGAACCAAAAAGAAAGATAGGTCCCACCTTGAGAGGTCGGGAAGGTGATGTCGGGAGCAAGGAGTCAAAAGCGTGCAAGGAATCGATGAAAGAGAACGCAAAATCACCAGTGAAAGTAACAAAATCAAGAAAATAAATTGATTTTATAGCGTAGCCGTCAAATAGGGCGGCTACATTAAAAGATCAATCCACGTGTCATTTTGTGTTTGGTTTCACAGTTTTTACCATTTCACGACATGAACTTTTTTGCACTTTTTCACGGCATGAAACACTAAAAAAGGTTCACGTCGTAAAACAATTTGGGGTTCTTTATGGCATGAAACACCAAAAATAGTTCACGTCGTGAAACATTTTGGGTACTTCATGGCGTGAAGTATTTTTCTCTGCTATTTCACGTGAAGTTTATAAAATCAAATTTTTGTGCTCAAACACACCCGCATGCACATGATGATGCATTGCTTTTCTTTTTCTTTTAATTTTACCATGGAAACCAAGGGTTTTCTCTGGAACTTGTACTTTCTGTGCCTGACCATTTGCTTGAGGGTAGTATGGTGACAATTTACAATGGATTATCAAGAATCTTGCAAAGCAATTGATTAATCACCTCATTAATGAGATGTGAGCCACAGTCACTCATCAATTCCAATGGGGAGCCGAATCGTGATATGATTTGCTCATATACAAATTTCACAGTTGTTCGCACATCCACTTTCTTTGAAAATCTGGCCTCCGTCCACTTTGTGAAATAATTAGTGGCTACAATTATGTAGTGGGCTTGTAATGTGGATGAGCCGCCGGACTTATAGGCCCCACAAAATCTATTCCCCATTTCTCAAATGGTTGCCTGACAATGATGGGGGTTAGTGGCATCTTGTCTCTTTTTTGCGGGATAGCGAAACGTTGGCATTCCTCGCATCTTTTGACGAACTCATTGGCGTCCTCGAATAACGTGGGCCACTAGAGTCCAGCTTGGAGCACCTTTCGGGCTGTAATTTCTCTCGCAAAATGCCCGCCTGCTATCCCAGAATGAGACTCTTCCAGTATGGCTACAAATTCATCCTCCCTTACGCATCGTCTGAGCACATTGTCTTTGCCGACAAGTCTCTGGCAATCAATTGATATGGTGCTGCAAGCTTGATAAGCCTTCGCATCTTATCCTTATTTAAGGGTACGTCCTGAGGGAAGCCATAAGCCAAATACTATGAAATCTCTTCGCTCCACTCCGATACCATATCCAATTTGAATAGACAAGCATCGGGGAGGTCATCATCGACACCAGTTGCTAGTTCTCCATTTGGAACTCTGGACAGGTGGTCGGCCAACACATGTTGTGTTCCCTTCCTTACCATGAGACAATAAAGTCAAATTCCAACAACAATAGTAGCCAACGTTTGATTCTTCCGGTGGTGCAAGGTTTATTCTCGCTAAATATAGCAAAGCTTGATGGTCCACAAAAAAATATGAATTTGTTAGCCAAGAGATAATGTCAGTATTTCTTGACTGCATAGACCATGGCCAATCCTTCTCTTTCTTTGGTAGTGGTGTAGTTCACCTCTGCATCATTCAATTGACGACTAGCAAACTGGATAGTCCAACTTGAATTCACTAGGTTGCTAGCACGCAACCAATTGTAAAATTTGATGCATTGATGTGTACGTGGAATATAAGATCGCAATTGGGAGGGCACAAAATGGGTGCGCTTGCCAAGGCTTGCTTTAAACAATTGTAAGCCTCTTGACACTCCTTGGTCCACTCAAAGACGATGAGCAGTTTATACAAGGGTTTGGCTATCTCCACATAAAATATGACGAAGTGTCGATAATAACCCACATGATCCATAAACCTTTTCACACCCTTGTAGTTGGTGGGCGGTGGTAGTTCCAAGATCAACTTGACCTTGCTATCATCTCAGTTCCATTTTTTGAGACTACGTGTCCAAGTATCACACCATGCTTGACCTAGAACTAGCATTTCAAAGGGTTTAGTGATATCCGATATAATTAGCAACATTCAAACACCTCCCTCAAACAGTTCAAATGATCTTCCCATCGAGAATGTGCACATAGATCATCAATAAACACTTCCAACCACTTTTGCAAGCTGTACACATCAATCTTTGAAAGGTTGCTGGGGCATTTGTAAGACCAAACAGCATGACCTTATAAGCGAATGTTCCCCACATGGTATTGAAGGCAGTCTTATGTTGGTCTTCTGGTGCTATGGACACCTGATTGTACCCTGAAAACCCATCCAAGAAGCTCGCTTCCCTTCCAGCAAACCACTCTTTCCAGGACATGTTCGGTATACGGTAATGGGTAATGGTCCCTTCTTCGAGTGGCTGCATTTACTTTCTTAAGATCGACACATACTCTCAATTTTCCATTCTTTTTAAGCACTATCACAATGGGTGATAACCAATCCGTATGTTCGATCTCATAGATAAAGTTAGCAGCCCATGAGCTTATCAATTTCCCCTTTACAATTGCTGCATACTTTGGATTCATCTGGTATGGTTTCTGCCTGGCACGTCATGATCCTTCCATAATTGGAATCGTATGTTGTACCACCTCAGGCGATACCCCTTTCATTTCCTTATAGCTCCAGGTAAAACAATCCTTGTATTCCTTGAGAAGAGCAATAAGCTCTACTTCCTCTGCAGAGGTCAAATCCTTGGCAATATATACGGGCCTTGCTTCTTCCCCTGATTCCACAATATCAACCTCCTTGACTTCTACCGAGCCATCGTATGATGTCGACAACCCTTCCTCTTTTACCCTAGTGGTTGTTAACCGGACCACTCTTTGATCATCAATTATATAGTTCTTGAAATGGTCAGGCACTGAGAGTACATCCGTTTTATCCTGATTGTTTTTTTTTTGGGTTTTTTCCATGATTTTCTTGGCCTCACGTTTCGCCTCTGCCAAGGCTTTGTTGCATTTTCGGCGTTCCATTTTTGTAAGTTTGGGTGTATCGGTTTCTATAAGGGTGATTTTCTCTAGATTCCTCCCTTCCAATGATATTTTACTCAACTCTTCGCCCCAATCCTTGGAGAATTCATCATGTACCCTTGTAGCCTCAAGGTATCTCAACCATTGGGCATCCGTTGGTTTGCTTCGCAGCAATGCGTTTCGTCGAGCTAGGTACCGTTTTTGTCTCTGCCATCGCTTGATGCACTGACTGCTGGTTCAAATTCATGCCACAGTACCTTCTGTACTTGATGTCTCCTCCACTGACTCCCCATCCATGGTTTGCCGATCAACCATACAGATAGAAGTCATAGGGATGTTTCTAGATTCCAAATACTGAGTTCCCTTAGGTTGCATCACATCAATTGTGGCCAACACATGCATCCAATTCTCACATAAATCTAGGGGAGGTAGTGATGCATACATCTCCGTATCCTCCTCATCCTTGGTTTCCCCCTCTGTGGGCTGGCATATCCATAGGGATGTGGTTCGCTTCGTTGTGATAGAGTTGTTACACCAAACAATTGCCCTTCCATGGGGTGTGCCTTCCATGCTCTTAGATCAATCTTCAATGTTTGTGTCCTTGCGTACATATACATGATCCAAAGCCCAATCATGCACCAATTTGGATTCCCTCATGAAAGGTCGTCCCAATATTATGTCATATGTATCAGGTTAGCATAGGAAGTCCATGACCACAAATGTATGACGATATTGAAACGTAAAGAGTCTGAACTTCACATTTTCCAAGAGCCCAATGGGTCTCGAAGATGTTCCATCAGCCATCTTAACGATTAGATCTGCTCTTTTTAGATCCGGGTTCCCCCAATTTTCCCAGCAATGTTTGGTAATGATGCTGACACCTTCCCCACCATCCAGGATGGCCAACGCCTGGTATTCATTATGATGAATCGGAATGGTAGCGTTCGTGTTGTCACTTTTATAGTAGCGTCCCAGTTGGTTAACTGGTATCTTAACCACTCGCATTTCCTTTGTATGCCTCAAGGGTCTCTCTACCACGGTTGGCAGAGCCTGATCCATATTCTCCGTTGGCCTTAGACCTCTTTCGACCCACTCTTTTACATATGTCCATAGGGTGGGTGAATTGCGTAACAACTGACCCAAGGGCATCTGGACAAGCGTGGATAACACAGTTGCTAGGCTTCCTATATCCCTGGGTTCCTTAGATATAGAGTGTTCTTCCCATCGAGGTGTCTCGTATTCTTCTACGGAATGAATGGACCCCCCCAACTCATTTTCCTTGAGCATTCTAGTCATTGTGTTTGTTTGGGAGTCTACTTCAGTTCCTTCCGGAATTGGGGTGGGTAGGTTCAAAGCCCTATTGCGGGGTAGTACATCCACCACCAGTGGGTAGATGGTATCCCTTACTCGGCTTTCCCTAGGCTTAGTTTCAAGAATTTGTTGGTACTAGGGCCTATGAAAAGAGGACTTCCTACCATATTCTAGGATTAATCATCCTAGATTAATTGAATGATTCTCATCATAACCATGGAAAAATTTATTTTAATGTTTATGCTTAAATATTTAATTAGAAAAAAGAGAAATTTTTAGTAATTCATTTTTATGAGATAAAAGAGAAATTCCCATGACAATAGAAATCCATGTATTCCAATGAAGTAAGAGAAAAATTGGAATACTAAAATAATGTATATTTTATTTAAAAATTAAAGAAATATTTTAGTTAAATTTATCTTTTTGCATAGATAAATTTAAATGATGAAAGAGAAATTCCCACTATAATTGGACTTCAACCATTTAAATGAGAAAAGTGGAATTTCTAGTGTAAAGGAATTAATGGAGTTTTTTATTTAATTTTTAAGAGAAAATTTAGTTAAATTTATCTTTTTGCATAGATAAATTTAAATGATGAAAGAGGAATTCCCACTATAATTGGAATTCAACCATTTAAATGAGAAAAGTGGAATTTCTAGTGTAAAGGAATTAATGGAGATTTTTATTTAATTTTTTAGAGAAAATTTAGTTAAATTTATCTTTTTGCATAGATAAATTTAAATGATGAAAGAGGAATTCCTACCATATTTGGAATTCAATCATTTGAATGAGAAAAGTGGAATTTCTAGCTTAATGGATATTTTTATGTAATTTTTAAGAAGAATTTTAGATAGATTTAATTTATGGTAAAAGAGGAATTCCCATGATAATTGGATTGTACTCATTAAATGAGAAAAAGAGGGATTTTAAGTTTATTCAAAAAAACAAAATAGGTATTGGTATTTAGTTAAAAGAAGAAATTTTATGACATTTAAGAAAAGATGGATTTGAAGTAATTTGTGTCAAAAGATGAATTTCTACCAAATTTCTACCTAATGAATTAAGGTCGAGAAATTATGTTTTAGAAAGAATGTCTTGGATATTTTAAGTGATAAAATCACTAAATTGATATTTACCCAAAACTAGATGTTCATCTGAAGGGAATCCTTGTAGAACTAAACCGAATGAATTTGGTTAGACTACGAGAGGGATGGACAGTAAACCTACTTGTCCATCTCTCGATCTGAATCAAGCAAAAACCTCGTGTGACCAATTCCAGTTCCTAAATACAAAGAATAGACTACCAGAACTAAACTAGTTTTTCCTTTGACCGAACTCACCAAGAATCTAGTTGGACAAACAAACAAAATGATGGGTAGATTACCCTGATGAGAGATCGAGGATCCTCATTATGAAACTGGGAATTATGGAGAAAAGGGTTTTGTGGAACCAATCTCAAATTGGGAATTTTACTTGCATTGGAAGCTTTGTCTTTCATTCAAAGGACTGTTTTACGCCAGAATGCTGAAGGAAGCATTTGGCATATGTTTTACTAAGAGGAGGTTCGTTGGAACAGCTGGCGGGGAGTCGTCAAGGGACGTCGCTCACGGCAAAGCCTGCCGAGGTCTTGACTAGCCTCGGTACGGTTAAAATGGTGTGCTTTTGATACGATGGGTGAGGACCGACGAAGCGGTCCGTGTGACTGAAGTGCTACGACACCTAAGGAGGATCCTAGAGGGTTCTGACCAGGCGATGCACGGGCTCGCGGTTGCTAGGACACCCATGCGTACGTCGAGGAAGATTTCGGATGGACTAAAAGGAAAGATTTCCAAATTTTGATATTGGATCTCGTTGGTTGACCAGCTGGTCTTCAAAGGAGAGTCCAAAGGACACATTTTGTAATAGAATGGACTCGGAATTTTGGAAATGATGATAAAAAATATTATGATTTCTATTGAAGGATGGTTTTAAAGCCAGTCGAATTTGTTATAAATGGCAATTTCATATTGGGTGTGTACGTGCTATGCCTACCTTAATTTTTGCATGAATCTAGGGAGCCTGGGAACTCTTAGATGTTTGTTGGCCTTGCCAACGTCCTCTACCACGAGGATTACCTCTGCCTCTCTAAGGTGTATATCCACGAGGACCACCTCTGGCACCATATGAAGGCTGAAAATTCTGTTGTGATGACCTATCCTGCCATCCACAACCATTACCACACGACCACGTGATGCAAATCTCCCCCTGTCTCTAAATCCCCTTTGTGAATAGAAAGCCCGATTTCTACCATTATCATCATGGGGCTAGTAGATGCATCATGAAACAAGTCACTGAGTTTGATTTCCTCAACAAGCAAGAGTGAAACCAACTCATCAAAATCTGGTAAACCTGTACTTTGGACCGAGATAGATGTATCAAAAGACTTGTACTCCTTGCCAAGACCACGCAAGGCAATGTCTACCAAATCATCATCAGGTATGGGGGCATTGATTGTTGCTAATATATCTGCATACTTCTTTATCTCTTGAACATAATCATGGATGCTCCTTCCTTTCCGCTTCACATTATGAATCTGTTGTCTCTCAACAACTGACACTTGCAAGCACTAGTGTCTGTATCAAACAGCTTTACCAATGTATCCCATGCATCCTTGGGATTCTCAGCATCATGTATATGTATAAGTATAGCATCCGGATACATATAGATAGGTAATGCAAAACTTTGTATGCTCTCTCTGACCATTGCTTATTATGAGCTATAACCTATTGTTGTGTAGGTTGTTGGGGTAGTTTCGGCTCTAGCTCCGCACCTGTAACAAGGTTCCAAAAACCTTTTCCCTTCAAAAAGCTTTTAATCCTGTACTTCCATGCCTGGAAGTTCTTTCTATCCAACTTCTCACCCACAATCTGTACTGGGTTGTCTGACATATTTGCTCAATATACAAATGCACCTTCCGCACATGTCCAAATCTGTAAACAAGCCTTCCTTAGCTCAACCACACTCTAATAAGTGTTCCAAATACTCCAAAGTACTCAACAAACTTCACTTTTGATGTATAAAATCAAACTGATTGCATTCAAATTGAACTGGCATGTGCAGTCCAAGGTACCCTGTTTTGGCATGCTTTCCAAGGCTTCAAATGGAAATGTAGTGGTTCAATCAAGTGTGGATAACTTTCATTGCAGCTAAACAAGCTCAATGTTGCATATCAACACCAACCAAGGTGCGTACATACCAAATTTGTCAAATCCCCTTCTCTATTTTGAGAAAAAACCAATAAAACCAAAAAAGACTAGTAATTCCTTTGATTCTTGTCCAAATTGAGTGACCAAGCATTCATTAGCTTAGAATTGATGTCCACTAACTCCATGTAAAAGGAATTAGACCAATTGTTTAAGTTGAGAAAGTAATTAGCTGATTAATCACCCTCTGCCTCACTAATCATAATAGACAGCCTGTTTAATCAGCTCATAATCAACTCCATAATGCATAATTTCTTCAACCAATCATATAGCATCCTTCTCAAGTGTATGTACCACACAATTGCTAAGGATATTTTGGAATTTATCAACCACAAGACTTGAATTTTGGCCTCCACCTAGCAAAAAGATGAAAATCTACTCTGTTTCTTCTAGACAGTCTGCATTGCTTGCTCCTGAGGAAGATTTGGTTGTTTGTAGTGGTATTTGAGAGCATATATAGTTACCTAACACTCCAAGTCATGTGCACAATCCATCAATGTAGTGATTTTTATAAAAAACTAGCTTTAATTGTATTAACAATGGACCTCACTTCTCTGTTTTTGTGAGGGCTTCAAAACAATGAATTTCCAATCATTTAAATGCATCAAACTATGTAGGGCTTGCACATGAGTTGCCAATACATTCCCATTTGCGAGATACATAATTCTTTGTCAGATTTACAACTATTAGCATCATACATTCACCACACTCAAGCTTCAATGGAGAGCTTGCAAAATAGAAATTTCTCTTTGCTCAAATCTGGTGTTGTTTGTGTTTTTGCACTTGCAATCCACCCAAGGATGTTTAGTAGTCCTTACCCGATAGGCCAAGCTCTCAGATTTGATGGAAATCGGTGTGCTCCAAGCTTCACAGCTCCAATGGCAAGCTCCACAGCTTCTTCTCCCTCTTCTCTCACTCACTCATAAACCCTAATAGAGAGCACCAGGCTGTGATACCATGATGAAAAACAGGTAGAGGGAGAGGAGACACACACACAGGAGCAAACCCTAATGTATTATCAAACCCTAACCATAGAGAGAAGCCATCTCCCTTCCCACACAATGCATAAAGCCATAATCCATAATCTACAACACACACTATGTGTTGTGTCAACACACTGCTAACCCTAGCTAATGTCCACACACTATGACCAACTGGACTCACTCATAAACCCTAATAGAGAGCACCAGGCTGTGATACCATGATGAAAAACAGGTAGAGGGAGAGGAGACACACACACAGGAGCAAACCCTAATGTATTATCAAACCCTAACCATAGAGAGAAGCCATCTCCCTTCCCACACAATGCATAAAGCCATAATCCATAATCTACAACACTTTTATGTATATTTAAGTGCTCTTATAAAGTAGATATATATTAAGTACAAGCTTTGAGTCAAATAGACTCTTATTGAACTGCTCTGTGTTGAAGTAGCCACTAGTTGGCGAGGATTGAAAGAATTACATTGACTTGCGAAGCTAATATAGATATCTTCACTAAGGATTAGAGATCTTTGATTTGTGAAGATGGTAGCGTCATTTGGAGAGCTTTGTAATTTGAAGGAAAAATCCAAGCGATGGGTGGTACCATTGACCAGGCTTTCACCTACCATGGCCCCCCTATCTAGAGATGTACCTAGAGGTTGTCGATGGGGTGAGGCTTTGGTGCAAATGTTCTCCAGTGCATGAGTATGGATATGTACTCATGGAGCAGTTGCTACATTATCATAGCCAAAGGAATAGTAAGCTATAAGATTAACAAAATATAATGGCTATTGAAGACCCTTGGGAGTTGCTTGTGATTTTTATCAATTCTAGGTAGGCCATATGTGTGACTCCCTTGTGAGTGGTTGAGTGAGTGACTGGCTTGATGTTGCTTGGGCCTCCATTCTTGTCAAACTTTAGGTGGAGCTATTGGGGTTAAAGTTGATAGTGAGGCTGTCTTTACTTTGTTCGATTTTGTCAACCATAAGATTGGATTACCATCAAAGTATCCTTGTTTGTTGAAGCACGTGCATAGGCACCCATCTTTGATGAACATTATAAATTGGTGGCTGATGTTTTTGGTGTGGAGGCTTCATTCTTTCTGCAAGCTTAGGGAACTTTGTGATGCGCTTGGGAATCCAAGCTTTGGTATTACTTTGGTAGTATCCTTGTGCTGCAGTAATCTTTTGGGTACCCACACTTGTTGACTCGGTGGAGTTCTTTGAGAAACTCGCATAGGCTTTTGTGGACAGTGTTGTGGAGTACTTTTATTTTTCCTTGGCCTCCTCTGAGTACTAGATTGAGGAAGAGACTTTGACTGTCAAGGCACCCAAATTTGGTTGGCACCTTCATAGTAGCCTTGAGCTATAAGTAGTTGCTTTTCCACCCTCATCTTGATACCATTAAGATACCTTAAATTTGGTTGTCTTGGTGGAATTTTCTTTTTGGTTGAAGGGGCAGGTTGTGAGACCTCCTTCACATTAGCTGGCATTGAGTTTGCAGGTTTGAGACTCATGGGCGTTGTTGACGAGATGAGGTTCGAGCCTTTTGTGGAGTGGCTGTCACATCGATGATGAGGCTTTCGAGCATGTGGTTGTCTCCTTTGGTGAGGTTTGTCGATAAAGAGACTCTAGGGCTTTTCCCTTGAGTTCTTTGTTAGAGATAGAAGGTTGCATGGGGTGGGGGGGACTTCTTCAAGAATAGCTATTGATTTGCGAGGTTAAGATGTTTAGAGTTGTATTTTTTGAGACAAGTTGCATTGAAGCAACTCGTCTTGGGCAATCTTGGAACATGTGATCAATGCCACATCGTTCACACATGGGTTGCAAAGTGTCAGTGACTATGGGCATGGAAGTATTCCAAACTGTGCAGTTAGTCACCTTCTGAGGTCCACGAAATTAGAAACATTGAAGTGTTCGATTAACTACTTCCTGAGCAGTTTCTACCCTTTGGACTGTTTTTGTTTGGTGCACGAGAGATGGGGGTTTTTGAGTCAATTGTTGATGAATTGGGACACTTTGTAGTTTCATGATCAAAGGATTTACAATATATGCAGTACATAAAAACAGGTGCCTTGTATGCACAATGGGGATTGGGATGGTTATAGTGATTGCACTTAACACAAGGCATTTCGCTTCTCACTTGTAGAGGCATTAAGGATGGTTGGTTTTGAAGGAGCTCATTATGTAGATTGAAAGCTTTTAAGCAAGTCTGCATAGAATTAGAGGAATGACAATTCCGAGATCGATCTTTCTTTTGCCATTGTTTCACTTGGTTTACGTGAGGAACATCTTATCATATATGATCATCTTCCAGCATGTTGTCATCTAAACGTACTGCTTCTTTACAACATTAATCAAGTGTTTTCGGGTTGGATACAATGATCAAGTTGTGTAAGCTATTTTTCTTTAAGCCTATCATGAAACATCTCTTCAATTAAAAATCGTTTAATTTTTTCCATGACTCACATCGTGAGTCCAAGATAAAGTTTCTAATGGTTTCGTTTGGTTTACACTCAATTGAATAGAATTCTTTTGCTGCTCTCCACACTGATCACCTTGTCTTGAAAAGCCATGGATAAAGGCTATTTTCAAGGTTCTGAAGTTGGTCTTGATTACCAACACCAATGTGATAAACCATCGACTAGCTTTTTCCTCTAAGCATAGGTTCAACGCATGTACCTTGGTGGGGCGGTTTGGATTTCCAAAGGCCTTGCATCACTATTCAAACATTTGAATGAATTGAACAGGATTAGTTGTTCCATCATATTTACTGTCGATAATTTTAGAAATTTGTACGGTCGTACTTTTGTATGAGTCACTGAGGCCGTATGTGAGTGCTCTTGATGGTAGTGACTCACTAAGTCCTTGGGCTACCCCCTTCCTAGACTAGTTAGTATATCTAAGGTGTGGGCATCCAGGGGTTAAAAAGGGTTGGTACCTATAAGATTGGTAGGAATGTTAGGTAAAGGACCAAAGCTTGGTGGGATTGAAGTGACAGGGAGTGTAAAACCTGATGACACGCTTGTTGTAGGCATGGCTAATGGTATTGGGAGTTGCAGTTGGGGCATAGATCTTCATGGCTCGAAGATGTCAGCCATTGGGTTCAGTGAGAGTGTTGGCCCACGTAGTCCTATCGTTGCCATGTCTGACGCTATCAATTGCTCCTCCTTAAAGAGCAAGCACACATGTTTTCTTTTTAACTTTTTATATTTTCTCACAGCCCGTTTTACAGCCTCAAGAGGCCTGGCGTACTCTCCGAGCCCCGTCAAACAGCTGAATAACGTCAAGCAAAGTGAGGGTGAAGCCATGAGGGATTACATTCATAGAGTCAGATATCTCCACTCACGTTGTAGCGTTGGAGATAAATTCTCGGATGAGAAGTTAATTGGGGATTTCTGGAGGGACTCAATGACATTCCCCTGCATAACTCCGTGTTTGCCTTAGACCATACTTCCTTGCACGAGTGCTTTAAAGTTTGAGGATAACTTCAAGGAAAGACGTTCTCAAAAACTCCACGAAGGCATATAAGAAGCCTCCTTCAAGACAACCAGCACAAAGCCTAATGATGAGAAAAAAGAGTCTATGTCTGAATAAAGTGTCGCCACCACTACCCTAATGCAACAAATGACCCAGCAATGGGGTGTTGAGATATCAAGCTCAACATGAGCTGACACTCACCATGAGGTGCTTGCATGACCATTCGACATTTATATCACTGGCAGGTTTGGTAGCTGGCAGCACAACTAACATATCCTCGTCTCAGAGATTCTACAGCACACCGACTAGTCCACATCTACCCACTCCTCTTAGCGTGTTCACATTATGGACCACTTATATATACTCTATTATGTGTGTTAGTCACTTTATCTTCTTTGTAGATCTCTTTTGTTGTGTGAAGAAGAAGAAGAATTTTCAGCCTCTCACCTTGTGTGCTCTCTTCTAGGGTTTGTGTGTGCTTGCAGTAAGAGCTCAAACTCCCTTCTCCCCTATATCTTTTCATGTTATTAGAGCCTGGTTCATGCTAAGAGCTAAGCAGCAAGCAAGAGAAGCACAGGAAGCGGTATGAGGGTAAGAGCTTTATCTACTCTTCCCCCTTTGTGTTAGCTACTACACCCTTCGCGGGAGCTCTTTAGGAGGTATTGGCAAACGAACTCCGATTGAGGAGCTTTCTTCGCGCGGGAGGAAAGCTATAGGGCAACTTTATCATCTTATCGGGACAACGTTTTTTGGGCTGAAAACGCATTTCGGGCGCGTCTAGACCTCCGTTTTTCAGTTTGCAGTTGTTCACAAGCACTGCAGATAAGTTTCGATTCTCTGTAGAACTCTGTTTTGGGAACTGTAGGAAGGGAGATTGGTTGTGCAGACACTGTGTGTACTGTAAAAAGGTCTCAAAGTTGCCATTGGGTGTATATATGCAAAGTAAGGTCACTGTTTATGACAATTTGGGTGCAGTATAGTACCGTGTGCAGAGAATACAGCAGTTTGTGCAGGTCAAGCAAGAGTGTTGTTGCTGGTAAATTTGTGTTGTAGAAAAGATGTCAAATGATGGAATAAACTAGATTGTTGTTGCAGAGAAGCTTGACAAGAACAACTTCCAGGCTTGGAGGTTTAGATTGACTAATTTCTTGGTGGAAAAAGGTTACTTTGGGACTACATTGAAGGTGAACATGAGGAGGCATCGGAGATACCGAAGATTAATCCAACTGCTGCATATGTAAAAGAGTTCAAGGATTGGAATCAAGGAGCAAGGAAAGTCATGTATTGGCTTTCTATCAGCATACATGATACTATGATTGGGCATATCCAAGATGCCAAGTCACCAAGGAGGCATGGGCCACCTTGGTGAAGCTGTATGAAACCAACACCAAGGCACAAAAAATTTAGTTGAAGAATGAGCTTCATACTATGGAAAAGAAGAATATGTCTATGAATGATTATGCTTTGAAGATCAAGGGCATTGTGGAATCCCTCGCATCAATTGGTGTTTCTGTTTTGATGATGATAATAAGGTGGAAGTGTGTCTATGTGGTCTCGGGCCACAGTATAAGGCGTTCAAGATGTCTATTCAGACTCGGGAGAACATTCCCAACTTCACAGATTTGGTGTCAATGCTGATCATTGAAGAGGAACTTTGGTGAAGATCAACAGTCTTCACAAAACAGCAAGAGTTTAGAGCAATAGGCCTTCTACACAAGTGCAGGTAGAGAACGAGGTAGAGGTCGTGGTCGTGACCAAGGTAGTGGTCGAATAGGTAATCAAAATTATGGTCAATAGTAGCAACAGTCCCAAGATTCACAACAACAACATACAGGTGGAAGAGGCCACTTTAGAGGCAGGGGGAGTCAATGAGGTCGTGGTTATTGGAAAAGGCAGCACAATGATACACGAGGCTGTTTTTATTGTGGTAAGCCTAGGCATGTGCAGGAACATTGTTATAAGAAGCATAGTGACCATGCAAAATGGAAAAGTGCAGCAAAACAACTATGCATCCTCTAGCAGAAATAATGAGGATAATGAGAGGTTGTTTGTTATGCAACATGTGGTTAATGTTGTGTCTGGAAATGACGTAGCAGCATGTAAGGATGATGTATGGTATGTTGATTCAGGTGCTTTGTGTGTTGAGATATCGAGCTCATCTAGTGAGGCGGTGGACACTGATGACCCGCTTGGGGGATATGCCCCACACTTACACCACTGGCATGGCTGGTGAGATCATGTGGGTGATATGGAGCCAGTGGGATGACATGCTGTGTGACAGCCATTCTAGAGACTGGCATGGTTATAGCGCTAGCTCATTTAGTTGGGTTCACACTATAGAGAACCCTAGTATGTATTTGGTTGAGTACCTTTTCATATGGTGTGTACTCTTATCTTTGTATATGGTGTGTTGAGTGTTGTGTGAAGAAGAAGAAGATTTTCAGCCTCTCACCTTGTGTGTTCTCTTTTAGGGTTTTGTGTGTGTGTGTGCTTGCAAGAGCTCAATCTCTCTTCTCCCCTGCATCTTTTCATGGTATTAGAGCCTGGTTCATGCTAAGGGCTGAGCTGCAAGCAAGAGAAGCACAGGAAGCGGTACGAGGGTAAGAGCTTCATCTACTCTTCCCTGTTTGTGTAGGCAACTACACCCTTGTCGAGAGCTCTACGGGAGGCACCGGCAAACGATCTCTGATTGAAGAGCTTTCTTTGCGGGAATAAAGCTATAGGGCAACTATACTATCTTGTTGGACAATAATTTTTCAGGCCAAAAACGCGTTTCGGGCGCGTTAGGACCTCCGTTTTTCAGAAAGCAGGTGATTTTGAGCACTGCGGGTAAGTCATCGATTCTCTACAGAACTCTGTTTTAAGAACTGCAGGAAGACAGATTGGCTGTGCAGACATTGTGTGTGCTGCAAGGAGGTCAACAGTTGCTATTGGGTGTATGTATGCACATTGAGGTCACTGGTTGTTGTGACATTTGAGTGTAGTACAGTATCGCTACAGAAAATACAGCACTTTGTGCAGGACAAACTAGAGGGCTATTTCTGGTGAATTTGTGTGTCTGGCAAGATGTTAAATGATGGCATAAACCAGATTGTTGTGCTAAGAAGCTTGATAAGAAAAACTTCCATGCTTGGAGGTTTCAGGTTGACAAATTTCCTGATGGGAAAGGATTACTGGGACTACATAGAAGGTGAGCATGAAGAGGCATCGGAGATCAATCCGACTGCTACAGATGTGAAAGAGTTCAAGGATTGGAACCAAGGAGCTAGAAAAGTTATGTATTGGCTCTCTACTACTATCAGTATATAGGACACCATGATTGGGCACATACAGGATGCCAAGTCCCCCAAGGAGGCATGGGACACCTTGGTAAAACTCTATGAAACGAATACCAAGGCACGAAAGATATAGTTGAAGAATGAACTTCATACTGTGGAGAAAAAGAGTATGTCTGTGTGAATGACTATGCATTGAAGATCAAAGGTATTGTGGAATCCCTTGCATCTATTGGCGTTTCAGTAGATGATGATGATAAGGTGGAAGTCTGTCTATGTGGTCTCGAGCCACAATACAAGGTGTTCAAGACGTCTATTCCAGACTCGGGAAAACATTCCCAATTTCACAGATTTGGTGTCTATGTTGATTATAGAAGAGAAGAGCTTGGGTGAAGACCAACAGCCTTCACAAAACAAAAATAGTTCAGAGCAACAGGCCTTCTACACAAGTTCAAGAAGAGGACGAGGTAGAGGAGGCCGTGGACGCGGCCAAGGAGGTGGCCGAATAGGTGGCCAAGAGAAGAGCTTGGGTGAAGACCAACAGCCTTCACAAAATAAAAATAGTTCAGAGCAACAGGCCTTCTACACAAGTTCAAGAAGAGGACGAGGTAGAGGAGGCCGTGGACGCGGCCAAGGAGGTGGCCGAATAGTTCAGAGCAACAGGCCTTCTACACAAGTTCAAGAAGAGGACGAGGTAGAGGAGGCCGTGGACGCGGCCAAGGAGGTGGCCGAATAGGTAATCAAAATTATGGCCAGCAGAGCAGCAACAACAACAGTCCCAGAATTCACAACAATAATAACACGCAGGTGGAAGAGGCCAATTGAGAGGCAAGGGGAGTCAAAGAGGTCATGGAAATTGGCAAAGGCAATATAATGATACACGTGGATGCTTTTATTGTGGTAAGCCTAGACATGTGCAGGCAGATTGTTATAAGAAGTAGGCTGACATGCAAAATGGAAAATTGCAGCAAAACAACTATGCATTCGAGCAGAAACAATGAGGATAATGACAAGTTGTTTGTTATACAGCATGTCGTTAATGCCATGTCTGAAAATGTTGAAGCAGGACATAAAGATGATGTATGGTACGTTGATTCAGGTGCTTCAAACCACATGACAAGTCATGGGGAGTGGTTCAAGGAGATGAAAAACCTTGAAAGACCAGGTTTTGTGGAAACAGGGGATGACACTGCTCATCCAATTGCCCATGTTGGAGATGTGCCATTGTCTATGCAGGATGGCAAAGTGAAGTACCTTCTTGCAGATGTACTTCATGTTCCGAACATAACAAAGAATCTAGTTTCAGTTGGCCAGATGATTGATCAGGGTTTCCAGGTTGGGTTCAACCCTGATGGTTGTTATGTTGAAGACTTTAACGACAAGTGTAGGTTGGTTGCAAAAGGCAACAGAGTGGGCAGAATGTTTACATTGAATGTAAACATGCCTGAAGTGAGTGCTACGATGTTTGCAAATGGTTCAGGAATTGGCATAAAAGAATTGGACATGTGAATGTGCAGAGAATGAAGTCTATGCAAACTAAAGGAATTGTGACAGGGCTGCCAAAGTTTAAAGTTGAAGGTATGCAGAAAATATGTGAAGCATGCCAATTTGGAAAGCAAACAAAGCATGTATTTCCACGTGACATAAATGTGAGCAGAAATGCACTAGATGTTGTGCATTCAGATGTATGGGGTCCTATGAAGACCATCTATATGGGAGGCTGCATGTATTATGTGACATTTATTTGATGACCACACAAGGAAAGTGTGGGTATACTTCATGAAGGAGAAGAGTGAGGTGTTCACTCATTTTCAGAATTTCAGAGTTATGGTTGAAAAGCAAACAGGGAAACATGTAAAGTGCCTAAGGTCAGATGGAGGGGGAGAGTACTTCTCCAATGAGTTCTCTGAATTTTTGAAGAAGGATGGTATTCAGAGAGACAGTTTACATGCAGATACACTCTGCAGCAAAATGGAGTTGCTGAGCAGAAAAACAGGCACATTGCTGAGATTGCACGAGCATTGATGGGAGAGAAGAATATGCCGCATAGCTATCGGGCTGAGGCTATTTTTACAGTAGTTTACATCATAAACAGGACTCCAACTGTAGCCATACATGATGTAACTCCAGAGGAGAGGTTTACTAGCAGAAAACTTGATTTATCTCATCTGAAAGTCTTTGGATGCATTGCATATGTGCATGTGCTAGATGAGCTGAGAACTAAGTTGGATCCAAAAGCTGAAAATGTGTGTTTATTGGGTATTCCCTTGAGCAAAAGGGATACAGGTGTTATAACCCTGCTACACGTGAGTTGAGGGTAAGGAGGGATGTTGTTTTTGATGAGATGAGCAGCTGGTATGCTGTTGAAAAAGAAGCTGTTGGGGCTTATGTGAGTGGAAATGTGGTTGCACAGAATGCAAGTCACAGCAATCACAGTCTTTGAGTGGACCAAGAGAGTCCTTGGTTCAGTTTGATAGACCATGGAGTGGCAGGCTGCGTCATAATACTAGTCCTGCAAATGTGATTAGTACATCACATAAAGGCAAAGAGAAAGTGATTGAGCCCCTTACTATGCCTGACATTTCTGTTGGGCATTCTCATGTTGATGGGAGAGTCTAGTGGCTCGGAGATGAGCCTTGATGAGGATCTTGGGATACCAGCTATGAGAACACCTGGTGTAAAGAAGGCTATGGAAGCCATGAATGCAAAGCTGCGAAGATCTAGAAGAGTGAAGAATCCTGTGCAGAGGTTTACCTATGATGGTTATGTGGCACATCACTATGCATACATGGCAAAAGTTGTACAGGTTGTAGAGCCCACATACATTGATGAGGCTGTTGGAAATGGAGGTGTATATGTTGCAACCACCTGGTTATGAGGATGTGAGTCACCCCGAGCATGTTTGCAGGTTGAAGAAAGCCTTTTATGGCTTAAAACAAGCACCAAGAGCATGGTCTGACAAGATTTTTGAATATCTTATCACTATTGGCTTTCATGTAGCCAATGCAGATTTCTCGCTGTGTGTATGTGAGGCACAGTGATAGAGGGGTTGTGCTTGTTGTCATCTATGTAGATGACCTGATCATTATGGGGGACCATGATGCAGAGATCTTTGATGTAAAGATCTTGCTTAGACAGAAGTTTGAGATGAAGGATTTGGGGGAGCTCAGATATTTCTTGGGCATTTAGGTGATTAGGTCACCACATGGTATTGGATTACTGCAGAGATAGTATGGCTTGGACATGTTGTCCAAGTATGGTATGATAGGCTGTAAGCCTATCTCAGTGCCATTGGATCAGAATGGCAAGTTGAGTGCAGATTCAGGAGAGATTTTGGAGGATCCTACTATGTATAGGCGCATAGTAGGAAGCTTGATCTACATGATGATCACCAGGCCAGATTTGAGCTATGTTGTTGGGTTGGTGAGTCAGTTTATGCAGGTTCCTCGGAAGTCACATTTGGATGCATTGAGATGCATACTAAGGTATGTGAGGTCTACTTTGCATTGTGGACTATTTTATGAAACTGGGACAGAGATATGTGTACATGGGTACACAAATGCTGATTGGAGGGCTAGTAGTATCTCAGATAGAAGATCTACTAGTGGCTTCATGTTTTCTTTGGAGAGTGCTGCTCTGACTTGGAGTAGCAAGAAGCAGCCTACGATTGCTCTATCCAGTACTACAGAGTACAGAGGTGCTGCTATGGCAGCATGTGAGGTAGCTTGGTTGAGAAAGCTACTTGCAGATTTGGGTCTATCAGTGGATAGACAAGTTGTCATTTTCTGTGATAACATTAGCAGTATACAGTTTAGGAACCTAGTTTTTTATGCTCGCACGAAGCATATAGAGGTCCACTACCACTTTGTCGGAGAGAAGGTTTTGGCAGGAGACATTGACCTTGTTTATGTCAGCACACAGGATCAGGTCGCTGACATCTTCACCAAAGCATTGGGTACAAAGAAGCTCCGCAGATTCAGGGCTTTGCTTGGTGTACATGAGATGGAGTTGAGCTCGAGGGGGAGTGTTGAGATATCGAGCTCATCTAGTGAGGCGGTGGACACTAATGACCCGTTGGGGGATAAGCCCCACACTTACACCACTGGCATGGCTGGTGAGATCATGGGTGTGATATGCGGCCAGTGGGATGACAGGTTGTGTGACAGCCATTCTAGAGACTAGCATAGTTATAGTGCCAGCTCATTTAGTTAGGTTCACACTATAGAGAACCCTAGTATGTATTTGGTTGAGTACCTTTTCATATGGTGTGTACTCTTATCTTTGTATATGGTGTGTTGAGTGTTGTGTGAAGAAGAAGAAGATTTTCAGCCACTCACCTTGTGTGTTCTCTTTTAGGGTTTTGTGAGAGTGTGTGTGTACTTGCAAGAGCTCAAGCTCTCTTCTCCCCTGCATCTTTTCACTTCGAACCACATGGCAAGTCATGGTGAGTGGTTCAAGGAAATGAAGAGTCTTGAAAGACCAGGTTTTGATGAAACAAGGGATGACACTACTCATCCAATTGTCCATGTTGGAGATGTGCCATTGTCTATGCAGGATGGTAAAGTGAAGTACCTTGCAGATGTAGTTCATGTTCCGAACATTACAAAGAATCTAGTTTCTGTTGGCCAGATGATTGAGCAGGGTTTGCAAGTTTGGTTTAACCCTGATGGTTGTTATGTAGAAGACTTCAAAGATAAGTGCAGGTTAGTTGAAAATGGCATCACAGTGGGCAGAATATTTACATTGAATGTGAATATGCCTGAAGTGAGTGCTATAATGTTTGCAAATAGTTCAAGAGTTGTTACAGTATAGATATTTGGCATAAGAGAATTGGGCATGTCAATGTGCAAAGAATGAAGTCTATGAAGACTAAACAAATTGTGACAGGGATGCCTAAGTTTAAAGTTGAAGGTATGCAAAAAGTTTGTGAAGCATGTCAATTTGGAAAGCAAACAAAACATATATTTCCACATGACAGAAATGTGAGCAAGAATGTACTATATGTTGTGCATTCAGATGTATGGGGTCCTCCGAAGACTATGTCTATGGGTAGCTACAAGTACTACATAACATTCATTGATGAGACCACACGAGGAAAGTGTGGGTGTACTTCATGAAGGAGAAGAGTGAAGTGTTCACTCATTTTTAGAATTTTAGAGTTATGGCTGAAAAATAGACAGGAAAGCATGTGAAGTGCCTAAGGTCAGATGGAGGAGGAGAATACTTCTCCAATGAGTTCTTTGAATTCTTGCGAAAGAATGGCATTCAGAGACAATTTACATGTAGATACACTCCACAACAAAATGGAGTTGCTGAGTGGAAAAATAGGCACATTGTAGAGTAGCACGAGCATTGATGGCTGAGAAGAATATGCCACATAGCTATTGGGCTAAGGCTGTGTCTACAGCAGTTTATATCATGAACATGACTCCTATTTGCAGCCATACATGATGTAATGCTAGAGGAGAAGTTTACTGGCAAGAAACTTGATTTATCTCACTTGAAAGTTTTTGGATGTATTGCATACAGACGAGTTACGTACCAAGCTAGATCCAAAAGCAGAAAAATGTGTGTTTATTGAGTATTCCCTTGAGCAAAAGAGATATAGATGTTATAATCCTACTACACGTGAATTGAGGGTAATCAGGGATGTTGTATTTGATGAGATGAGTAGCTGGTATGCTACTGAAAAGGATGTTGTTGGGCCTGATGTAAGTGGAAATGTGGTTGCACAGAATGCAAGTCAGCAATCACAGTCATTGAGTGGACTAGGAGAGTCCTCATCAAGCGGTTCTATTGATAGACCAGGCTGCGTCATAATACCAGTCCTGAAAATGTAGTTGGTACATCACATAAAGACAAAGAGAAAGTGGTTGAGCCCCTTGGTATGCTTGACATTTCTGCATGGCATTCTCTTGTTGATGGAGATTCTAGTGGCTCGGAGATGAGCCTTGATGAGGAGCTTGGGATTCCAGCAATAAGGACACATGGTGTGAAGAAGGCTATGGAAGCCATGAATGCAAAGTTACAAAGATCTGGAAGAGTCAAAAATCCTATGCAAAGGTTGACTTATGATGGTTATGTGGCACGTCACTATGCATATATGGCAAATGTTTTGCAGGTTGTAGAACCCACATGTTTTGATGAGGCTATTGGAAATGTCTGTGTTGGGAGAAAGCTATGGATGAGGAGATGGATGCATTGTATGGAAATGAGACTTGGGATTTGGTGCCATTTCCTGAAGGCAAGAAAGCTATTGGCTATAAGTGGGTGTATAAAATGAAACATAACAATGATGGTAGCATAAGAAAGTACAAGGCTAGATTGGTAGCCAAAGTATATGCGCAGACACATGGGATTGATTATGAGGAGACATTTATCCTAGTTGCAAATATGGCAACTGTGAGAGTTGTGATTGTGGTGGCTGCAGCTAAAGGTAGGTTTTTACATCAGATGGATGTCAAAAATGTGTTCTTGCATGACTTGCAAGAAGAGGTGTATATGGATCAACCACCAAGTTTTGAGGATACATGTCACCTAGAATATGTATGTAAGCTTCGTAAGGCCTTGTATGGGGGCTGAAGTAAGCTCCACGAGCATGGCATGACAAGATTGCTGAGTATCTTGTCACTATTGGTTTTCATATGATGGCAGATGCAGATAACTCTTTATATGTGCGCAAGAGTGATAAGGGTATTGTGATCATCACCATACATGTAGATGATCTTATTGTTGGGGGTGACAACTTGGAAGAGATTGAGCATGTGAAAAGTCTTCTCAAAAGAAAGTTTGAGATGAAGGATTTGGGAGACCTACGCTACTTTTTGGGAATTGAGGTCATTCTCGCACACCTAAGGGTATTTGGCTGTCACACAGAGACAGTATGCATTGGACATGTTATCCAAGTATGGGATGGCTAATTGTAAGCCAATCTCCGTGCCATTAGATCAAAATGGCATTAGATCAAAATGGCAAGCTTAGTGCAGATGCAGGTTATGTATTGGAGGATCCCACCATGTACAGGAAAATTGTGGGGAGTCTGATCTATGTCACGATCAACATGCCAGATTTGAGCTACACTGTTGGCTTAGAGAGCCAGGTTATGTAGGTTCTGTGCAAACCACATCTAGATAGTGTGCGACACACACTTTGATACTTGAGGGCCACTGTTGATTATGCATTGTTTTATGCAGCAGGTGTACCATTAGAGCTATATGGTTACACAGATGCAGATTGGGTAGGTAGCATTTTAGACAAGACATCTACCAGTGGATTTATGTTTTCATGTTGGGAACTGCTGCTATGACATGGAGTAGCAAGAAGCAACCCATGGTTGCCTTGTCGAGTACAGAGGTAGAGTACAGAGGAGCTACGGTGGCAGCATGTGAGGTAGGTTGGTTACGCAAGCTACTTGTTGATTTAGGGTTGCATGTGGAGAGAAAGGTTGTCATATATTATGACAATCTTAGTAGTATACAGTTAGCCAGGAACCCAATTTTCCATGTGCGGACAAAACACATTGAGGAACACTACCACTTATTTAGGGAGAGAGTCTTGGTAGGCGACATCGACTTAGCCTAGCTCAGCACATAGGATCAGGTTGTTGCTGACATCTTCACAAAGGCCTTGGGAGAGCTGAGAAGCTCTGCTCGTAGATTTTGAGATATGCTTGGAGTTCATGAGATGGAGTTGAGCTTGAGGGGGAGTGTTGAGATGGAGTTGAGCTTGAGGGGGAGTGTTGAGATGTGAAGCTTAACATGAGCTGACACTCACGAGGCGCTTGCATGACCGTTTGACATTTATATCACTGGCGAGTTTGGTAGCTCACACCACCGACATATCTTCGCTAGAGATTCTACACAACTAGACTACACTGACTAGTCCACATCTACCCACTCCTCTTAGCGTGTTCACATTATGTACCGCTTGTATATACTCTATTATGTGTGTTAGTCACTTTATCTTCTTTGTAGACCTCTGTGTGAAGAAGAAGAAGAATTTTCAGCCTCTCACCTTGTGTGCTCTCTTCTAGGGTTTGTGTGAGTGTGTGTGTGTGCTTGCAAGAGCTCAAGCTCTCTTCTCCCCTGCATCTTTTTATGGGGAACCAACCAAGGTCGGGATATCGAGAGGGGCCATCCCCACCTTCATCCTAGAAGGGAACTCGTATGGTACCCGACCTGTCGAGAAAACCATACTGGCATCGAGTGTCCTCATTTAAGACCCCGACCAAGCCTTTATTGTACATACTGTGTAAAGTGGGGCAATCATGAAATCTCCAACTGCTACCACCACAAGGTGGCTCTAGCTCGAGCCTTGCCTCTTTCAGGCACTGCCCCCCAACCCTAGGCAGCTGCTAGCTTTGCCAACTTCAACGCATCATAACACACCTCAAATTGGCCAAGAAGTGGCGCAAAGAGGAGTACTTAGGGTACCAAAAATGCCCTTACCACTCCCACCTCATCCCCCATTACCCAGAGTTGCCACCAGTTTGTTAGTAACTCTTCAAGGATAGGAATGAGGGAGAAATCTTAGAGACTTTCACTTATGAAACCCAAGAGCCAACAAGCCCACCTTCACAAATCCTAAGTCACTATGTTATGGAGGGCGATAAAATGTACCTTGTGTACTTATTTAGCAACCCCAATACCTCGAGCTAGGGACATGAATCAGACAACTAAAAGACCACTTATACAATGCTACGATTATGGCGGACCTCACCAAGTGGCTATGTGTCCCAATCGAAAGGGTATGGTGAGTGCCCTTGTAAGTACTCCCGCCCCAGCTGTAGGGTGTGGTATTGATCACCTTTACAAAGATTGTCTGCTGAGACCATGATTCTCTAAAAAGGCTCATGAATCTAATCCTAGCACCAACCTTAACCTGCTAAAGTGTTAGAGATGGTTTCATTCAAGCAGTCCCTCTTAACGCAGTGGACTAGGCTACAAAACAAGAAAAGTGCTGCGACACATGGTGCAACATAGGCATCAACCTCACAAGAAAAGTGTTGCGACACATGGTGCAACATAGGCATCAACCTCACAAAATTAGGGTCAAACAAGAGCCCCTAAACAAGCACAAGCAGCTCGGTGCTTGCAAGAGAAAGCCACCAAGGTTGGAAAGGGAGAAAGCCAAGTAATTATTAGAATCGAATCTGACTCCGGCACAACAACTCATCCTTTGACTTCTTCAAGATATGCTACATGTTGCTACTTGAGCCAAAGAACCCATTGACACCCGTCAACTACCCAAAAAGCTTATGGGATATCCAAATCCTATTGAGGAAAAAGAAAGACTCCTAGCCGCCCAAGAGTTAGATCATGAGTGCCAAGCTCAGTTGGAAGCTAATCCTCCTACTGCCTACCTTGAATCATGCCCGTCTATCTCAAACCAAAGACCTTTCCATGATGCTCAGGTATATCCTTGTGAGCTTCTAGACCAACCTCTCCTGTAAGAGTTAACAGAAGTAGAAGTTACCCCCTAGCAGGGAGACACGGTGGTGGAATATCTTAAAAACTTGGGAGATGAACATCATAGGGGAACCAATGCAGAAATCCATGTTCTCATCCCATACACCCCAAAAAGCTTAAGACAAAGTAGACCCGACCTTCCTCAAAGGACAACCTCCATTCCAAGAGACATTGCAGGTCTCTCTTCTTTCCTCTCTTCTTAGGTCCAAATCCCTATCAGCACCTTGCTCCAAGGTAGCCCAAGCCTAAGGAATGACCTGAAAGACTGGATGGAGGGACATCTTAGAGCACAGGCATGCACCAAACCATGGAGCTCGATAGCTCCTCTGATGAATCTAAGGAAGAAGAATTCCACATACCTCTTAAGGTAAAAGGGACTCCTACCGTTTGAGTGAACAAGCTCAGACAATACTTTGAAGAGGCGATCAACTTAATGCAGCCTTGCCTATAACCTTCTCGATGGCCACCAAGTTACTGCAATCTTGGATGGAGGAGCCAGAGTGAGCATTGTTACCAAACAATGCTAGGAAAAATGGGGAGCACCTGCCTTGGATAACACCCTATTACTAGTTAAACTCTCTATGGAGCCCCCGCTAGACCCATTGGTCTACCGAGGGATCTTAAAATTAAAACTATGGGAGCCACCTACCACCACACTTTTGTGGTGAATGAATTTTGGACATCAGCCAGTTTCATATGACTGATTGCATCCTTGGCAGACCCTTTATGCGAGAATCTAAGATGATCCATGATTGGGATACTGACCACATCTACATTCGAAGAAAAGATCTTACCTTCAGGATCAATCTATGCACATGGAAGGTACACCCAATGAGTAGCACAGACCATTTATAGAGGACTCAGTCACAACTACATGAATTACTGAAGTCCATCTATGCCAGACATGCCATAAAACACTGGAAGATGAAAAGGAGAGTGAGGATTGTGCACCTCCCAGAGCCGAAAGACTCTGAGAATTGGATGCATATCCTCGCTACCCTGGACATCTTGCCTAGAAAAATTGGTACAAGGTTTGCCACGACAGATGGGAAAGAGCTTATATCATTATACATGCTTAGTTTAACATATCTACCCAATATAGCCACGCAAGAGTCTGAAACGGGTTGTTTGAGCTCAGCCATCAAGGAGCACACATTCCCATAAAATTCACAAGCCTACAGGATTCTGTGGGCAGAGCAGTACATCTTCCTAGACAACTTAGAAACCCATTAGTTGAAATATATAGGTGCCGTGGGAGCACATGAGCATTTCAATGAAATGTGGCAAAAAGAGTTTGCAAACAACTCTCTTTTGGTCCACACTACCATCCCGTAACCAGTTGAACCCATTCAACCAGAACCAGTTTTTGAAAAGCTTTACCGCTCTAGGAAAGTGCTAAAGCTGAAGAAATACGATAGGTGCCCAAGCACTTTAAGACCTTCCAAATGGTAGATTGATTTGTTCAATATGATTCGGCTCAAAGGTCTAATAGTGGGCAACCTGGGACCTCATATGACGGTCCAACCAACCAAGGTTAAGGAAGTAAACTTGGTAGACTCGGGTGAAGACCCAAGGCCCATATTCATTGCAGAAGACCTTTCAGAGGAAGAAGAGACCGAGCTCATTGCTTTCTTGATTGAATTCCAGGACTGCTTTGCTTGGAAGTACACGGATATGAAGGGTGTACAAACAGAAGTGGTCCAGCACACCATTCCAATGGTTGATAGAGCCAGGTCGATCAAACAACAAGCCTATCCTGTGAACCCTAAGTAATCCAAGATGGTCCAAGAGAAGATTGAAAGACTTATTGACATCGGATTCATCTATGAAATTGAACATACAGAGTGGGTATCACCAACCGTGATAGTGCCCAAAAAGAATGGAAAAGTCAGAGTGTGTATTGACCTCAAAAAGGTTAATGCCGCCACCATTAGGAACCACTATTCCCTCCCATTCACTGAACATGTGCTATAGAAAGAGTAGCGGGAAAGGAAGCTTAGAGCTTCCTAGATGGATTGTCAGGATACAACCAAGACCAACACAAAACTACTTTTGCACTGAATGGGGTACATACGCATATCGAGTCATGCCCTTTGGGTTGACCAATGCCCCTGGAACCTTCCAATGCTTAATGTGTACGGCTTACAAGGAATATGTTCAAAAGTTCCTTGAAGTCTTTATGGATGACCTTTGTGTCAATTTCTCTTAGAAGGAGCACCTAGTATGTCTGCGCAAAGTGCTAGAAAGATGCAGGTTATATCGCATCTCGTTGAACCCTCTCAAATGTCAATTTTTGTTTCAACACGGTGTGATCTTGGGACACATAGTCTCTAAGCATGGAATTTCAACCGATGACAATAGAGTGCAGCTCATTCTTGAGTTGCCCCCACCCACTAACTTCAAAGGTGTCCAGTGCTTCATGGTACATGTCAGCTATTATCGGCGATTCATTTTTATGTATGCTAATATTGCTAGACCTCTTTATATGGACTCCTTATAGTTTTTGAGTGGATAGAAGAATGCCAAAGGGCCTACACCACACTCAAAAAAGCCTTGGCAAGCACTCCAATCCTCATATCCCCCAACTGGGATCTCATCTTCCACATCCACATAGATGCCTCGGCATTTGCTATATAGGATGCGTGCTGGCCCAACCAGGCGAACACAAGATGGACTTCCCCATTAGTTTTTCCAGCCACCAACTCAACGAAGCCGAGAGGGATCACACCACAACTGAGAGAGAGGGGTTAGCGATGGTTTACACGGTTAAGAAGTTCCACCATTATCTTTTGGCGACCAAGTTCATTTTCTTCGTAGATCATCAAGCCCTCTTGTACCTAGTAAATAAGCCCTATGTATGACATGCAGAATCACTAGGTGTGGCTGCTTATCTTGCTTGAGTTCCACTTCAGCGTTACAGTGCGGAAAGGCTGCTAGCATGTTCTTGCAAACCACATGTCAACAAGGATTCCCAATGGTGAATAGCAAGTGGGAGTAGACGGTGATTTACCTAATGTCGCCCTGTTCCAACTTGCTTAATTCCTAAATGGGGCAAAGAGGTGGCTCACTTCTTAGCCAATGGCTTACCATTTGATCCTCTCCTCAACAAGGACCATGCCAGTCATTTAATAAAAAAGGCAGCCCCTTACCAGCTTATCGCGGGTCAACTTTACAAGCAAGGCAAAGAAAAAATCCTAAGACGTGTTTGGGAAGACGAGTATGTCTTCCTCCTTGAACAGGCTCACTCTGCCTTTGCTGGCGGGCACTTTGCAACAGTAGAGCAGAATGCTTGATTGACGGCTAAATTTCTCTATGAGCCTATGATCACACGCTTCGGTTTCCCCCTCGAGCTTGTTAGTGACAATGGAACGCATTTCATCCAACGAGGTAATCAAATTCCTCTTTCAAGAGTTCCTTGTCACCCACAGGAAGTCCTCCCCTTGCTATCGTCAAGTGAATGGCCAAGCCAAAAGCACAAACAAAACCCAGTGTACCATTCTCACACCAAAACATTGGAGGCCAGCTGCAATCGAGATTGGGAACAGAAGTTGATGGTGGCTACACTTTGGGCCTATAGAACTTTGTACAAAGAAGCAACCAATGATACCCCTTTCACTTTAACCTATGGTACTGAATCGGTCATGCCTATGAAGTTATTAGTCCCAAGTCTACGTGTCGCAGTGCACAAAAAACTCACCGAAAATACGCTAAGCTGTTGCCTCTTTGATCTTGAAAAGCTCAATGAAACTCACCTCTTTGCAGTCTACATCATGATTGTAGAGAAGTTCAGGCGTAAATAATGGTTTGATGACCAGCTCAAGGATAAGCAGATGAATGAGGGCGACATGGTCCTCTTATTCAGGTGTAAATAATGGTTTGATGACCAGCTCAAGGATAAGCAGATGAATGAGGGCAACATGGTCCTCTTATTTAGCACAAAAACACACAATAAAAAGATCAAGTTCAGAGGCTTAGGACCTTTCCTAGTCTCTGAGATCACACCACAAGGCACTGTGCGCATTGAGACACTTGATGGTGTTGAGATGACTAGTTACTTTAATGGTATCAAACTCAAATTCTACTGCGGACCTCTCATAGAGGCCACCTTAAAAGCCATCCATGACAAAAAAACAACAAAAAAATACCATGAGGATATGAAAAAAACTGTGCAAGAAGAGGCCAAAGCGAGGCAAGCCAAGCTTAGGCAAAAACATATTATGGTCAACATGACCCAAGTGGCCGACTTAGAGGAAGAAGATTGGGAGGTGAAGCCAGCTCGGTTGTGGTTAGGAATGACCACCTCGACCAGCTTTGTCCAAAAATTAGCTCTTGTTGATACATGGGATAGTTACAATTTAATGTCATATGAAACATGGCATTCCCTAGAGGAACCTACACTGAAAGTAATTCCAGCCATTGTCACAACAGTTGCCTCACAGCATGTTCATTTCATTGGCATAGTCACACTTTTGTTCCACATCAAGAATAATTCCTTGGAAGGGAAGTTTTATGTTTTGCCTGCAGGAACAATACGTGAAGAGATCCTCCTAGAGGCAAGGGATGGATGGGCCATAATAGATGCAACATCGACTGGAATGCATGAACAATGACCCTACAACTGTGACGGCTGAAGAGCCAGTTCCCGCCGCTCCCCCCTTCTAGGAACTCCCCAATCCACCACCCACAATCACCCTAACACCTCACCCTTCTCACTCCGTTCCCCCAAAAAAGAGGCCACTCATCATGCCAACTACATTAATGCCTCTCACACCCACACTACCACCATGCACAGCTACAACGCACTTTTGCATTGCCACCTCACCAGCTGTCACCCGACCAGGTCACACTAACCCCACTAACACGTCTAACCATTCTAACAAATCTCTGCAAGGTTCGATATCTCACCACTGGGGGTGCCCAAGCAACTTCTTACAGGACAAGGCTACTATGAGGGAGCATCTCAATTGTGGATCCCCAAAAGTGTTGAAATTTGAGCATAATGATGAGCTATGGTGGATCAAACACTAGAATCAACATCATTAACAAAGTGATTAGCAAGTGATTAAGACGTAATTAGTGAATAATTAGCAAATAGATTAATGTAGGCATGGATACTCAAAAACCAGCAAATTCTCATTAGGGCTATGCCTCAATTTATAGAGTTTACATCAAGCATCAAATCCCATTGATTTCTCCATGATTCACTCCCAGAATATCTCCACCTCTTCTCTTTTCCCTGAATATCTCCCAGAATATCTCCACACTCCTAAATTCCCTCATGCTACCCATTATTCTCTCCCAGTAGATTCTTCTTACCTTTTCACAGGTTCTTTCACAATTACATCTCCTCTTTTACAGCCTCTATCCAAGAGCTTGTTCCCACACACACCCTATTCACTTGTATATTTCAACACCTCCCCTCAAGTGAATAATCCTAGCACACCTGGACCCTGTATCAAGTTTCCCTCTTACTTGATAGCCCGCGACCAGTGCCTCAAGTCCCTAAACTCCATAGTCCTTGACACTCTCTCTCTCTATGTGTCCAAGGCTACTATAAGTGCCCGCGACCTTGACTAAAGTGCTCACACATACATCTACCATGTGGCCTAAATCATCGGTGGCTCAGAGGTGGTTTTACTTTATTGGGGCAGGTTACATTGGGTTGTGGGGTCTCTCTCTCTCTCTCTCTCAGAAAAGATGATCCGACTCCACTTCCCTTGGAGCCTCCATGAAGTTTGCCGATGTGTTCCTTCTTCACTGGGTTTGCTGTAGCAGTCTCAAGCCATGTGTCCTGGCTTTCCACATTTGTTTGGCAAGTGAAGGTCCTCCCTCCTACTCTGCCTCTTCCTCGTCCTCGTCCTCGAGAGAATCCTCCTCGGGTGAAGAATGCTTTTTCCTCTCCTGTTGTTGAGTCGATCCCTTTCTTCTCTTTGCCTCTGCTCTCTTGCTCTAGTAGAGCTGCTTCTATCTCGTGTATCTTCAGTTCAGGTACATTCTTTAGTGTTGCTACAATGTTTTCATAATCTCCTTTGTCCACACTCTTCAAAAGTATAGCTAATGCTTCATCATCTTCTACCTTTTTGCCAATAGCTTAATGCTTTTATATTTGTTGAAGTGTGTGATTAAAGGTTCACTTTCCTTCATGTCCAATTTGTAGAATTGCATTAACAGATTTATCTTTGAATTTTTTGCTTTTGTACCAAATAACTTATTGAGTTCATCCCATGCATCTTTTGCCCACTGTATCCCTGTGATGTGATGAATGATTTCATCATTTAAACTGAGTGCAATAAGTCCCAATGCTTTTTCATTCCTACTCTTCCACTCATTTTCTCCTCTCTCTGGGAATTCATCTCTCCCTTCAACTAATCCCCACAGATTTTTCCTCATCATAAATACATGGTTTTTGTCTGCCATGTATAAAACTGTTCCCCATTAAATTTGGCTATTTCCTGTGCTGAACTCATGGTGATGTGAAGGGGGTCTTACCTCTTGATCCAATTTCAAGATTCAAGGGCAGTGTCTACCCTTTTACAACTCAATCTGGTGTTTAATAGATGATTACAATAATTTTATCAGCATAAAATCACCAGAAATTACATTAAATTGAGGGTAACCAATTTGTACGGGATGGTTGGAGTATCAAACCAACTCCGATTTGAAATCTGAAGTTATAGGGATCTGTATCAGATACCTAATGGTTAATTTGAACCCTCAATTACACCAAAATACAGTGATTAGCACTGATTAATCACTGATTAGCAAATTAATGCTCTGGTTTGTGTGCAGAAAACAGAGTATGTGGGGAGCCCAGATCTGGTGCCTTCCACTTCAAATGAGCTCAAATTCTTTCAAAGGCATCAATAGAAATGAGTCTAGTAGAGGATTAAGCCAAGAAACACAAGATTTGACCAAATATTGAAAGCTTAATCTCTGTTTTACCAAAGTCACCTGCAGATTTGATGAAGAGCTTGGATCTCAATGTAGACTTGATGAAACTCAATTCTGTCTTCACCAGCTTGTAGAGCATGCTTGATTACCCCTTGGGCTAGGAGGAATTGAAGCAATTTGACTTGATGAGCATAAGATCTGCAAAACTGTCAGAAAAAATTGCGCTAGAAAAAACGTCGATTTCTCCTGATAGCGCTGGCGGTTTGCTGCGTTTTCTTGATGGGTTGTAGCCAAAGAAGTTAGCTACCATGTGCTAGAAGCTTGTGCCCTAATTTAGAGTGTGCAAGGTGCTAGAGATCCTCCACTGGCTGAAGGGGAGAAGTGAAAACTCACTAAAAATTTGATTTTTTGCTAATCTTCTACTAATCCTAATTAATTAACTAATGGGCTCATAAACCTGGTTGATTCTAGGCATGGCTCTGATACCATGTTGAAATTTGAGCATAATGATGAGCTATGGTGGATCAAACACTAGAATCAACATCATTAACAAAGTGATTAGCAAGTGATTAAGACATAATTAGTGAATAATTAGCAATAGATTAATGTAGGCATGGACACTCAAAAACCAGCAAATTCTCATTAGGGCTATGCCTCAATTTATAGAGTTTACATCAAGCATCAAATCCCATTGATTTCTCCATGATTCACTCCCAGAATATCTCCACCTTTTGCCTGATTCTCTCCACCTCTTCTCTTTTTCCTGAATATCTCCCAGAATATCTCCACACTCCTAAATTCCCTCATGCTACCCATTATTCTCTCCCAGTAGATTCTTCTCACCTTTTCACAAGTTCTTTCACAATTACATCTCCTCTTTTACAGCCTCTATCCAAGAGCTTGTTCCCACACACACCCTATTCACTTGTATATTTCAACAAAAAGGTCCTGCCATCCCCCTCACCAACAGGCATCTAGAGCTCCTCGTCCCTAGCGTAGGCCCCCCATTTGCCAACCTCAAGCCTACAGGGTACATGATCAACGTGCTTTTCAAGGCATTCACACACTATCAAGATGTGGTTTGCGCGGAACCTACATAAACTGGCTCTCTAAGCCAACAGTGTAGCTCAAATCTGGCCTGTTGATCGTGACATAGAACAAACTCCTCGCAATCTTCTTGTACATAGTGGGATCCTCCAACACATAACCTGCATCTACACTAAGCTGGCCATTTTGATCTAATGGCATCGAGATTGGCTTACAATCAGCCATCCCATACTTGAACAACATGTCCAATGCATATTGTCTCTGTGACAGCCAAATACCCTGAGGTGTGCAAAAGACCTCAATTCCCAAAAAATAGTGCAGCTCTCCCAAATCCTTCATCTCAAACTTCCTTTTGAGAAGACTTTTCACATGCTCAATCTCTTCCAAGTTGTCACTCCTCCTGACAATAAGGTCATTTGTACTCTGCCTCTGTACTCAACAAGGCTTGCTACTCCATGTCATAGCAGCACTCCCCAATGAAAACATAAATCCACTGGTAGATCTCCTGTTTGAAATGCTACCTGCCCAATCTGCATATGTGTACCCATATAGCTCCAATGGTACACTTGCTGCATAAAACAATGCATAATCAACAGTGGCCCTCAAGTATCGAAGTGTGTGTCACACACTGTCAAGATGTGGTTTGCACGAAACCTACATAAATTGGCTCTCTAAGCCAACAGTGTAGCTCAAATCTGACATGTTGATCGTGACATAGATCAGACTCCCCACAATTTTCATGTACATAGTGAGATCCTCCAATACATAACCTGCATCCGCACTAAGCTTGCCATTTTGATCTAATGGCATTGAGATTGGCTTACAATTAGCCATCCCATACTTGGACAACATGTCCAATGCATACTGTCTCTGTGACAACCAAATACCCTCAGTGTGCGAATGACCTTAATTCCCAAAAAGTAGCACAGGTCTCCCAAATCCTTCATCTCAAAATTCCTTTTAAGAAGACTTTTCACATGCTCAATCTCTTCCAAGTTGTCACCCCCAACAATAAGATCATCTACATATATGGTGATGATCACAATACCCTTATCACTCTTGCGCACATACAAAGAGTGATCTACATCTGCCATATGAAAACCAATAGTGACAAGATACTCGGCAATCTTGTCATGCCATGCTTGTGGAGCTTGCTTCAGCCCATACAAGGCCTTACGAAGCTTACATACATACTCTGGGTGGACTGTATCCTCAAAACCTGGTGGCTGATCCATATACACCTCTTCTTGCAAGTCACCATGCAAGAACATATTTTCGACATCCATTTGATGTAAAAACCAGCCTTTAGTTGTAGCCATCGCAATCACAACTCTTACAATTTCCATCTTTGCAACTGGGTAAATGTCTCCTCATAATCAATCCCATGTGTCTATGCATATCCTTTGGCTACCAATATAACCTTGTTCCTGCTTATGCTACCATCACTATTATGTTTCACCTTATACACCCACTTACACCCAATAGCTTTCTTGCCTTTTCAGGCAATGGCACCAAATCCCAAGTCTCAGTTCCATACAATGCATGCTTCTCCTCATCCATAGCTTTCTCCCAACACACATTTCCAATAGCCTCATCAAAACATGTGGGTTCTACAACCTGCACAACTTTTGCCATATATGCATAGTGATGTGCCACATAACCTGCACAACTTTTGCCATATATGCATAGTGATGTGCCACATAACCATCATAAGTCAACCTCATCAAAACATGTAGGTTCTACAACCTGCACAACTTTTGCCATATATGCATAGTGATGTGCCACAACCATCATAAGTCAACCTCTGCACATGATTTTTGACTCTTCCAGATCTTCATAATTTTGCATTCATGGCTTCCATAGCCTTCTTCACACTAGGTGTCCTCATTGCTGGAATCCCAAGCTCCTCATCATCAAGGCTCATCTCCGAGCCTTTAGAATCTCATCAACAAGAGAATGCCTTGCAGAAATGTTAGGCATACCAAGGGGCTCAACCACTTTCTCTTTGCCTTTGTGTAATGTACCAACTACATTTTCAGGACAGGTATTATGATGCAGCTTGCCACTCCATGGTCTATCAACAGAACCACTCGATGAGGACTCTCTTGGTCCACTCAATGTGTGAGATCCCTGACCCAACCGCGCAACGAATTCAGGGTGCTAGCAGCGGAAGTAGCACTTCTTGTGCAGGGTAGGGTCCCACACTCGGGGCCTCGCCCCACGGATATCCGGACAAGAGACTAATCCATCGGTTCTTCCAAAATCGAACCCGAAAGCTAGTAAAGAGCTGTAGTTATACCCTCGATATATACGGGTAGTCATCACGGTCCTTAGAACTATAAGGTAAATACCATCATGTCTAGGCCTCAAGCAAGTCAGAGATTCCATATAATTGCAGTACTTCCATCTGAAGACCCAATTATCAATTTAGGAATTTCATTCTGAATATCAATTTGTATGAGTTTCATCACACAATTCCAACCTTTTACTGCTACTTCATAAATTTATGACATTCTTGGCTTCTCGGTTGATCCACTTTAGCCAAATTGCTTTGATACCAGCTGTGAGATCCCTGACCCCACCGCGTAATGAATTCAGGGTGCTAGAGCAGCGGAAGTAGCACTTCTTGTGTGGGGTAGGGTCCCACACTCGGGGCCTCACCCACGCATATCCGGACAAGAGACTAATCCCCATCGGTTCTTCCAAAATCGAACCCGGAAAAACTTCCCTTGCTCGGAAAGCATGGGTGATTCCTCCAGGATAAATTTTTCTCTAACGTAGTCAAAAGCCTTAACTAACTGAACTGATCTGACCAAACCCGTAGTATCAAAGTCAGATCAAGAAAAAGATTACACTTGGATCATAGAGACCAACGCTTTTTTCCTCCTTGAGAGGCACAGCCGTTGATTCTTTTCCATAGAATAATTTTTATCCGAGATTTACTTCATCTATCATACCAACAGAATTGAGTCTCATTTTAGGGATTCATCAGTCCAGCCTAACCCCAATCCAGTCCCGTGGGTTAGCCAAACGCCTCTAACCACTGTAGTGATGGAATCCAATTGGGAATTTGGTTAGGTTTTGTCTCGGGTACTAGGGAAAAGAGTTCCCAGGTCCACCTAGTCGGATATTCATGCAAACTTAAAACTAGTCACACCACTTACACACCCAATATGAAATTGCCTTTTTCAGAGAATCAGCTATCTTTAAAAACAATCATTTAATGAAACCATTGTGTCATTGATCATAATCCTCAAAATCTTCGGTTAAATCCTTATTTCCAATCATTCCTTCATGGCGTACCTATGGCATCATTGGCAACCAAAACGCTCACCACCTGTCCACTCATCAGGGGCCTTTTCCATAGTTCCTAGCTCATAGTAACCGGCAATATATTCACATATCAAAATGGAATTTCCGTCGAAGATCAGGAAGATCAACCAACAGATCCATATAAAAGAGCCATGGACTCATTCGTTGAGGACCAGCAAGGTCAATCAACCAGATCCATGCCCAAATTCAGAAAACAACTCTTACTCGTTCCAATATCTTCCACGATGCACGTGTGGGTATCGTCGGCGACCCAGAGCCCGAGCACCGTATGGTCAGCACCCTCTAGGATCCTTTGTAGGTGATCTAGCGCTTCACTCATAGGCCGCTTCCTTGGTCCCTCATCCACCGTACCGGAAGCTCACCATTTTAATCGAACCGAGGCTAGTCAAGACCTCAACCGACCTTGCTACGTGAGACGTCCTCCATTGACTCTCAGTTAGCTGTTGCAACTTTATCAAATTAGGTCTCCACCACGACCTCATTCACAAGATGGTCAAAAAGCTTCTCTAGCACTCTTAACATAAAACAGTCATTTAAAAACAGTTCAAAATTACAGTTTCTATATCAAACTCTTGTCTTTCCACATTAATCAACATTACTTAATCCACATTCATTTCATATAAATTCCCATTCTCCTTCAATCACATCATTTTCCATCTCATCACTTCATATCCTCATCAGATCTCATCCACTCACATTTACCCATATCCACATCTCATCACATCACATTCATTCACATCTCATCCATTCATATTTACCCGATTCACATCACATCACATCACATTCATTCACATCCCGATTCACATGACATCACATCCATTCTCACCCCATATCATTCATTCACATCCCGATTCACATGACATCACATCCATTCACATCACATATCATTCATTCACATCCCGATTCACATGACATCACATCCATTCACATCCCATATCATTCATATGCATAAAATCAAAATTAATGAGAATAACTCTTTTGAAATAAAAATAAATTCCTTTATGCATCTTTTTATGCATAAAATCAAAATTAGCGAGAATAACTCTTTTGAAATAAAAATAAATTCCTTTATGCATCTTTCTTTGCATAAAATCAAAATTAGCGAGAATAACTCTTTTGAAATAAAAATAAATTCTTTATGCATCTTTCTATGCATAAAATCAAAATTAGTGAGAATAACTCTTTTGAAATAAAAATAAATCTTTTAGAATGCACAAACGGAAGGAATTACTCTTTTACAAACAATAACCTAATGATAATCTTTAGTTCCATAAAATTTAAGAAAATTTTGCCATAACCTCCTTTGTATGGCTGACCATTTCTCAATTTTAACATTCAATTTATGACTTGAATTAATCCAATTTGAATTCTAATATCTCTAATCTACTCTATTTTCTAAAAATTAAGAGAGTAAACAATAAAAAGAGTTTAATCAATCATTTAATTAAACTTTCTAGAATTAAGAAGGGCTGAATTGTAAAGAAGAGAAGGGGGTGGCCTTTCCATCAAGGCATAGCATCAGATTTTAATTCAAACATTTTCAAAGCATAAAATTTAAGAAAACCATAGATTTAAAATTCACAATAAGTAAGAATTAAGCTTACATGGAGTTTGTAAGCTTTCCTTTGGCTTGAGGGATAGAGGGTTCTACTCTTGTTTATAGCAAGAGTGGCCAATAGTTCTTTTGGAGAGGATTTAGTCAAAAACAATTGAATTATAAAGTGAAATCAATGTATTTGACTCTAGGGAGGAGTAGAGTAACAATTCATAAACACTATTAACCTTTTACAAAGAGGAGGCTTCTATTTATAGGAAAACGTGAGCCTCTAACCAAGCAAACTGATTCTAGAATTTTCCTGATCAGTTTGGTCACTTTTTGACCATTTTTAGGTTAGATTAGCTTACTTTTTGGATCTAGTTGAAACAGGAGAGAGGAGAGATGAAAATATCTCATTATTTGTGAGTTTAAAACTCATCCACACATGTGAAATAGGCGCCTCCTTCATGAGGGACATTCCCCACACTAAGGTGTCAAAAATGCATCATTTCCTCTAAATATCTCTTCTTTTTTAACTAATAAACCTTGTCCTTAGTCAACTCTTCATCTTATGGACATTTACTCAATTTTTGGGAGGATTTTCTTTTATTCTTCAATTTATCTCCTCCCTACATTTGGATTAAACTTATTGGTCCATAGGAGCCTTAATTCAAAATTTTCAGAAATTCTGGACCCTCAGGCTGGCTAAGGGCCTTTTTACCTATTTTCAATTTACTCCAATTGCACACTGGAAAGTTCTTTTTGAATTTCTGTTTCAGGGAAAATCATTTTAATAAGAAGGGATATTTTTTCATCTAAAGATATTTAAAAACTGAATTATCTCTCTCTAGAATATTTTCTCTCTCTAGGGATAGAAACAAGATCTGTTATTATTCTGAAAAGGGAATTGATTACACCGAGAGAAACTGGACATCTTGAGGGGTGGGGGAGGAATCTTACACAATGATTGTGATTGCTGACTTGCATTTTGTGCAACCACATTTCCACTTACATCAGTCCCAATAGCATCCTTTTCAGTAGCATTTTCAGTAGCATACCAGCTACTCATCTCATCAAATACAACATCCTTACTTACCCTAGATTCACGTTTAGCAGGATTATAACATCTATATCCCTTTTGCTCAAGGGAATACCCAATAAACACACATTTTTCTACTTTTGGATCCAGCTTGGTACGTAACACATGTGGCACATGCACATATGCAATACATCCAAAAACTTTCAAGTGAGACAAATCAGGTTTCTTGCCAGTAAACTTCTCCTCTAGCATTACATCATGTGCAGTAGGAGTCCTATTCATGATATAAATTGCTATATAGACATAGCCTCAGCCCAATATCTATGCGGCATATTCTTCTTAGCCCCTTCAATGCTCGTGCTATCTCTACAATGTGCCCGTTTTTCCACTCAGCAACTCTATTTTGCTGCGGAGTGTATCTACATGTAAATTGTCTCTGAATGCCATTCTTTCGCAAAAACAAGAATTCAGAGAACTCATTGGAGAAGTATTCTCCCCCTCCATATGACCTTAGGCACTTCACATGCTTTCCTGTCTGTTTTTCAGCCATAACTCTAAGATTCTAAAAATGAGTGAACACTTCACTCTTCTCCTTCATGTACACCCACACTTTCCTCGTGTGGTCATCAATGAATGTATGTAGTACCTGTAGCCACCCATAGACATAGTCTTCACCCCATACATCTGAATGCACAACATCTAGTACATTACTGCTCACATTTATGTCATGTGGAAATACATGTTTTGTTTGCTTTCCAAATTGACATTCTTCACAAACGTTCTGCATACCTTCAACTTTAAACTTAGGCAGCCCTGTCACAATTTTTTTAGTATGCATAGGTGCCAAATGTCTGTATCTGCAGCAACTCCTGAACCATTTGCAAGCATTGCAGCACTCACTTCAGGCATATTCACATTCAATGTAAAGATTCTACCCACTCTGTTACCTTTTGCAACCAACCTTCACTTATCTTTGAAGTCTTCTACATAACAGCCATCAGGGTTAAACCGAACCTGCAAACCCTGCTCAATCATGTGGCCAATAGAAACCAGATTCTTTGTAATGTTTGGAACATGAAGTACATCTACAAGGTACTTCATTTTACCATCCTGCATAGACAATGGCACATCTCCAACATGGGCAATCGGATGAGCAGTGTCATCCCTTGTTTCAACAAAACTTGGTCTTTCAAGAGTCTTCATTTCCTTGAACCACTCACCATGACTTGTCATGTGGTTCGAAGCACCTGAATCAACATACCATACATCATCCTTACATGCTGCTACATCATTTCCAAACACAGTATTAATCACATGTCGCATAACAAACAACTACTCATTATCCTCATTATTTTTGCTAGAGGATGCATAGTTGTTTTGCTGCACTTTTCCATTTCGCATGTCACTTTGCAATTAGCAATCTGCCTGCACACATGCCCATGCTTACCATAGTAAAAATAGCCTCATGTATCATTATGCTGCCTTTGCCAATTTCCACGACCTCGTTGACTCTCCCTGACTCTAAATTGGCCTCTTCCACTTGTATGTTGTTGTGAATCCTAGGACTGTTGTTGCTGCTACTGACCATAATTCTGATTACCTGTTTGGCCACCACCTTGGCCACATCCACGACCTTTACCTCATCCTTTACCTGCACTTGTGTAAAAGGCCTGCTGCTCTGAACTATTTTTGTTTTGTGAAGACTGTTGATCTTCACCCAAGTTCTTCTCTTCAATGATCAACATTGACACCAAATTTGTGAAATTGGGAATGTGCTCCCAAGTGTGAATAGATGTCTTGAACGCTTTGTATTGTGGCCCGAGACCATGCAGACACACTTCCACCTTATCATCATCACATTAACAGAAACACCAATTGATGCAAGGGATTCCACAATACCCTCGATCTTCAAAGCATAATCATTCACAGACATGTTCTTCTTTTCCACAGTATGAAGCTCATTCTTCAACTAAATTTTTCGTGCCTTGGTGTTGGTTTCATACAGCTTCACCAAGGTGTCCCATGCCTCCTTAGGTGACTTGGCATCTTGGATATGCCCAATCATAGTGTCATGTATGCTGATAAAAAGCCAATACATGACTTTCCTTGCTCCTTGATTCTAATCCTTGAACTCTTTTACATCTACAGCAGTTGGATTAATCTCCGGTGCCTCCTCATGTTCACCTTCAATGTAGTCCTAGTAACCTTTTTCCATCTGGAAATTGGTCAATCTAAACCTCCAAGCATGGAAGTTGTTCTTGTTAAGCTTCTCTGCAACAATCTGGTTTATTCCATCATTTGACATCTTTTCTACAACACAAATTTACTAGCAACCACACTCTTGCTTGACCTGCACAAACTGTTGTATTCTCAGCAACAAGTAGCGGTACTATACTGCACCCAAATTGTCACAACCAGTGACCTTACTTTGCATACATACAACCAATGGCAACTTTGAGACCTTTTTGCAGCACACACAATGTCTACACAACCAATCACCCTTCCTGCAGTCCCAAAAATAGAGTTATGCAGAGAATCGAAACTTACCCGCAGTGCTTGTGAATGCTTGGCGAACTGAGAAATGGAGGTCCATACGCGCCCAAAACATAGAGCTCGTAACCCTTAAGGTCTCCAGCTCTACAACTCCTTAAGGTCTCCAGCTCTACAACTCCTTGAGAAGCAATTCCTCTGTGCCTCGTGTGCGAGCGTTGTCACACCATCACGTTGCACTACGGGTACTTGTCCCTCTTCTCACCTCACTTCACTCACACACACTCACTAGCTTGCATTAGGGAGAGAGATTAGCAAGTGGATTAGTAAGAACAAGACTTAATTGCACAATGGGAGAGTCTCTTGTATATGAGAGATATTCACTAATATACATGGCCATAAGTATTCACGCTCACTTAAACTGTGGCCATAAGTCTTCTTTGGCTCAACACCTATGGAACATTGCAAACTGATACCTCCAAACAGGAGCCAAGATACCCTTTACGGTGTCTTGACAAAGATGCTAGAGCATCATGTAGATTGCCATCAACATACAGCATCTCGGAGCGCAAGCAGTCTCCATGCGTGTTGCCTCCTTGTCCCTCGAAATTCCCCCCTCACCACTTGCTTACTAACACCATTGTTTTACTAACCCCTCCTTCATCATACTACCTACCACTTGGATGGTCATTAAGTATTCCGTGCTAGTCTCCTCATTCAAGTACTCTGACTCCTCTAATAAGGATGTCTCACCACAAAGGCGACAAAAAAGAAAAACACCAAGAATAAAATAAAGAGTACTACTAGGCACATCCAAGATAGTAAACTCACAAGAGCCCATCAGACTAGTTTGCCAGCACTCCACTAACTTCTTTTCATCTTATTAACTCCCCCACCCCCTCTCATTTTCGAAGAGATAGGAGAACCGACCAAGTGTGAGAATTCCCTACGTGCCTTGACAACCTCTCACCAATCATGAGGACGCAATCGACTTTAGGAAGGGGAGTATGTTGACCGCATATTGGTTAACACATTCCTATTGACAACTATGTCCGCACACTTATATAATGGGAAAGGTGTAATAACCTCTCCTTTTGTCTCTTGTAATCATCCCCCCTCAGAAATGGAAAAAGATCTTGTTTTACCCTGTTTTGGCCTTGGTTCCAAAGGGCCAATAGGATTAATCCAAGTGTTGGGATGACAAAAATGCAAAGAATAAAAGAAAATATCCCAAAATTGAGTAAATGCTCACATAAGATGAAGAGTTGACTGAGTACACGGTTTATTAGTTAAAACTTAAGGTATATTAGTATAAAATGATGCATTTTTGACACCTCAGTAGTAAAGGAGGGAAAGCCACTTGCAATAGGTGCCTTTTTTATCATTATTGCTTGATATTTTTAATTAAAAAAATCAAGATATTTTATCTCTCCTCTCTCCTCCTTCAAAGCAAATAAAAAAAGTGAGCCAAACTAGTCTAAAGTTGTCCAAAATAGATCAAACTGGAGTAGGAAGCCTCTAGATTCTAGTTGGACTTGGTTGGTGACCTCCCTCACCTATAAATAGACCCCCATTCCTTTGTACTTTCATGTGGAGTAACTTTATGCTAGTGTAATTTTCACTTTAGTATATTTCTATTATCTCTCTACCTTGCCTCTCCCATTGTGAAGCTTGGGGCTTCACTAAACCTCTTCTTTCTTGAAGATTACCCTTTCCCCTTGGTGGCTAAGCCTCTTCCATGAGGGCTACACCATTTTTGCAAGGTAAAGAATCAAGAAAACCAAGGGTAAGCCTAAATAGTGTTGTTTATGCTCTCTTTTTAATGTTATTCTTCTTCCCAACCTCCCTCATGCTTGGGAAGCATTTTATTTTGTGGTTTTTCTCTTAAAACCATGCTTTTCTTGATTATGATGAATTAATGTTCATGTTTAAGCTTAGGTTTATACACAAACTAATTCTTAGGTTAAAAGTGTGAAATTTAACCATTCTCAATTCATAGAAATTAAGGGGAAGTTATGGCAAAATTTTCTTATTAGAAAATGAAGGTTTATACATAAATAATTTAATTCTAAAAGAGAAACTTTGAGTTTTATCATTTCATAGAAAATGTGCGGAAGCTATGGCAAAATTTATAGCCTTAGAAAATGAATTTATGAATAATAATTTTTATACTAAAAGTGGAATTTTAATCATTATCATTTTATTGTAAGATTGACCTTGCTCGTCCTCAACGGATGAGTCCATGGCTCTTTTATGTGGATCGGTTGGTTGATCTTGCTGATCTCTAAAGGAGACTCCATTTTTGTTAAAGTAAATACTTCCGGTTACTATGAGCTAGGAACTATCGAAAAGGCCCCTGAGTGGACAGGTGGTGAGCGTTCTGGTTGCCAATGATGCCATAGGTACACCGATGATGAAGGAATGTTTGGAAATAAGGATTCAACTGGATAATTAGAGGATTATGATCAGTGGCACTATGGTTTTATTAAATGATTGTTTTAAAGACTGTTGAATCTGTGAAAAAGGTAATTTCATATTGGTGGGTGTGTAAGTGGTGTGACTAGTTTTGCATTAATTTCTAGCTAGGGGGCTTGGGAACTCTTTTCCCTGGTACCCGGGACAAAACCTAACCAAATTCCTAATTGGATCCCATCACTACAGTGGTGGTTGGTGGGCGGTTGGCTAACCCATGGGACTGGGTGGAGTTAGGCTGTTGGACTGATGGATCCCTAAAATGAGACTAAATTTCTGTTGGTACGATAGATGAAGTAGTCCCGGATAAAAATTGTTCTATGGAAAAGAATCAACGGCTGTGCCTCTCAATGAGGAAAAAAGTGTTGGTCTCTATGATCCAAGAGCAATCTTTCCCTTGATCTGACTATGGGACTTATGGGTTCGGTCAGATCAGATCAATTAGTTAAGGCTTTTGACTACGTTAGAGAAAAGTTATCCTGGAGAGGAATCGCCCGTGCTTTCCGGGCAAGGAAAGTTTTTCCGAGTTCGATTTTGGAAGAACCGATGGATTAGTCTCTTGTATGGATATCCGTGGTGGGCGAGGCCCCGAGTGTGGGACCTTGCCCCGTGCAAGAAGTGCTTCTTTCGCTTGCTAGCACCCCGAATTCGTTGCATAGTGGGGTCAGGGATCTTACAGCTGGTATCAGAGCCTTTTGGCTAGAGTGGATCAACCGAGAAGCCAAGAATGTCAAAAATTTATGAAGAAGCAGTAAAAGGTTATAATTGTGTGATAAAATTCATACAAATTGTTATTCAGACTGAAATTCATAAATTGATAATTGGGTCTTTAGATGGAAATACTACAATTATATGGAATCTGTGACTTGCTTGAGGCCTAGATATGATCGTATTTACCTTATAGTTCCAAGGACCGTGAGACTACCCGTATATACCGAGGGTATAACGCAGCTCTTTACTAGCAGTATATACAAGTAAATCTAAGATCTTGAAATTATAAGCTAAAATGCTATCCAGATGATGAATTCGAATGTGGTTAATATGATTTTAAATTCTGGTTGAGAACTGATGAGTTAATTTGGATTCTGATTGAAAAATGAAGATTCTTGAATTTTGGTTAAAATGTAATAAACTAAGCAAAACCACAATGAGGATGAATGGGACGAGTCCCTGTGTGATAATGTTCGTAGGTAGCTGGAATGATGTTAATGACTTCAGCAAATCACTATGAGATTAGTAGATTGTGCTAGCAGATTGCTGCTATTAACACTTGACCCAGTGGATCAAGTTAAGGGATGTCAAATTAAAAATCTGTATAATTGAAAATTTCCATGAAGGACTGTTCAGATAGAAATTTCGGTCTAATGGACCATTATTGTGATAAGGATTTGAATTTTACGATCTGAGTGAATTATAATCACATGATGATGAGTTTTATATAAGGGATCTTTCTCCCGGGATTCTGTTGGGTTCACCAGACTGTAACGAACCCCAGAATCAGTTGGATCTTAAGGAAAAGAGTTCTCCTCTAATTTTGCGAGATGAGGACATCTCGCTCGGGCTCTGGGTCACCGAAGATACCCACACGTACGTCGGGGAAGATATTGGAACAAGGAGTAAGAGTTGTTTTCTGAATTCGAGCATGGATCTGGTTGATTGACCTTGCTAGTCCTCACAACAGATGATTCCATGGCTCTTTTATATCGATCTGTTGGTTGATCTTGCTGATCTTCAACGGAGACTCCATTTTTGTTAAAGTGAATACTTGCCTGAGCTAGGAACTATCGAAAAGGCCCCTGATGAGTGGACAGGTGGTGAGCGTTCTGGTTGCCAATGATGCCATAGGTACGCCGATGAAGGAATGTTTGGAAATAAGGAATCAACTGGATAATTAGAGGATTATGATCAATGGCACTATGGTTTCATTAAATGATTGTTTTAAAGATTGTTGAATCTGTAAAAAATGCAATTTCATATTGGGTGTGTAAGTGGTGTGACTAGTTTTAAGTTTGTATGAATTTCCGACTAGGGGGCCTGGGAACTCTTTTCCCTAGTACCCGGGACAAAACCTAACCAAATTACTAATTGGATCCCATCACTACATTGGTTGGGCGGTTGGCTAACCCATGGGACTAAATGGGGTAGGCTGGACTGATGGATCCCTAAAATGAGACTAAATTTCTGTTGGTACGATAGATGAAGTAAATCCCGGATAAAAATTGTTCTATGGAAAAGAATCAACGGCTGTGCCTCTCAATGAGGAAAAAAGCGTTGGTCTCTATGATCCAAGTGCAATCTTTCCCTTGATCTTACTATGGGACTTTACGGGTTTGGTCAGAACAGATCAGTTAGTTAAGGCTTTTGACTACGTTAGAGAAAAGTTATCCTGGAGGAATCGCCTATGCTTTCCGGGCAAGGAAAGTTTTTCCGAGTTCTCGGTTTTGGAAGAACCGATGGATTAGTCTCTTGTCTAGATATCCGTGGGCGAGGCCCCGAGTGTGGGACCTTGCCTCGTGCAAGAAGTGCTTCTTCCTCTGCTAGCACCCCCGAATTCGTTGCGCAATGGGGTCAGGGATCTTACAACTGGTATCAGAGCCATTTGGCTAAAGTGGATCAACTGAGAAGCCAAGAATGTCAAAAATTTATGAAGAAGCAGTCAAAGGTTGTAATTGTGTGATAAAAATCATACGAATTGTTATTCAGACTGAAATTCATAAATTGATAATTGGGTCTTCAGATGGAAGTATTGCAATTATATGAAATCCCTGACTTGCTTGAGGCCTAGATATGATGGTATTTACCTTATAGTTCCAAGGACCGTGACTACCCGTATGTACCGAGGGTATAACTGCAGCTCTTTACTGGCAGTATATAAGAGTAAATCTAAGATCTTGAAATTATAAGCTAAAATACTATCCAGATGATGAATTCGAATATGGTTGATATGATTTTAAATTCTGGTTGAGAACAAATGAGTTGATTTGGATTCTGTTTGAAAAATAAAGATTCCTGAATTTTGGTTGAAATGTAATAAACTAAGCAAAACCACAATGAGGATGAATGGGACGAGTCCCTGTGTGATAATGTTCGTTAGAGCTGGAAGGACGTTAATGACTTCAACAAATCACTATGAGATTAGTGGATTGTGCTGGCAGATTGCTGCTATTAACACTTGACCCAGTGGATCAAGTTAAGGGATGTCAAATTAAAAATCTGTATAATTGAAAATTTCCATGAAGGACTGTTTAGATAGAAATTTTGGTCTAATGGACCATTATTGTGATAAGGATTTGAATGTTACGATCTGAGTGAATTATTATCTGATGATGAGTTTTATATAAGGGATCTTTATCCCAGGATTCTGTTGGGTTCACCAGACTATAAAGAACCCCAGAATCAGTTGGATCTTAAGGAAAAGAGTTCTCCTCTAATTTTGTGATATGAGGACATCTCGCATTTTTTAAGTGGGATAGGATGTAAGATTCCTCCCCCAGTCCCTCAAGATGTCCAATCTCTCCCCCTGTAATCATTCCCCTTGTCAGAATATTAACAGATATCTTGTTTCTAGAGAAAATGTTCTAGAGAGAGATTATTCAATTTTTAGATATTTTTGGATGGAAAAATATCTCTTCTTATTAAAATAAATTCCCTCGAAACAGAAGTTCAAAAAGAAATTCAGAAGGTGCATTAGAAATAAATTATAATCTGTTCAAAAGGCCTTAGCAAAAGGCCTTAGCCTAAGGGTCCAGATTTTTTGAAAATTTTAGATTAAGAATCTGAGGGGGCAATTAGATTAATCCAAATGTAGGGAGGAGATAAATTGAAGAAATAAAGAAAATCTCCCTAAAAAATGAGTAAATACTCACATAAGATGAAGAGTTGACTAAGGACAAGGTTATTAGTTAAAAAAGAAGAGATATTTAGAGGAAATGATGCAATTTTGACACCTCAGTGTGGGGGAATTTCCCTCATGAAGGAGGCGCCTATTTCACATGTGTGGATGAGTTTTAAACTCACAAATAATGAGATATTTTCATCTCTCCTCTCTCCTGTTTCAACTAGATCCAAAAAGTAAGCTAAATTGACCTAAAAATGGTCAAAAATTGACCAAACTGATCTGGAAAATTCTAGAATCAGTTTGCTTGGTTAGAGGCTCGCTTTTTCCTATAAAAGAAGCCTCCCCCTTTGTAAATGGTTAATAGTGTTTTATGCACTGTTACTTTACTCCTCCCCCTAGAGCCAAAATTAGTGAATTCATTGATAATTCATTTATTTTTTACCATTTCCTCTTCAAAAGAGTTGGTGGCCACTCTTGTTGCAAACAAGAGTAGATCCCTCAAACCATCAAGCCAAAGGAAAGCTCACAAAACTCCTAGTAAGCTAGAAACTCCTATTTTATGGTTTTTTTATTTTTTCTTTCTTTAAAATGAAAATGGATGTTATGCCTTGCTGGAAAGGCTTTCCCCCTTCTCTTCATTATTGAATTCAGCCTTTCTTTATCCTAGATGTGTAATCAAATTGATGGAATTAAACTTTTCATATTGTTTACTCTTATTAAAGTGGAAATTAATTAGATTAGAATGATTTAAATCATCTTGGATAATTTCAAGTAAATTTTAGAGTGAAAAATTTTGAAAAATGGTCAGCCATACAAAGGAGGTTATGGTGAAATTTTCTTAAATTTGGTGAAATAAGTTTTATCTTTTTATTATTCCAAAAGAGTAATCCCCACCGCTTGTGTATTCTAAAAGTGTTATTTTTATTCTATGTATAAAAAAATGCATATTAGAAATATTTTTATTATAAAAGTGTTATTTTTATTAAATTAATTTCTATGCATAGAAAGATGCATATTGGGAATATTTTGATTATAAAAGTGTTACTTTCATCAAAATTGATTTTTATGCATAAATAGATGCATAAAAGAGTTTTTTTATTATAAAAGTGTTATTTTCATTAGAATTAATTTCTATGCATAGAAAGATGCATATTGGGAATATTTTGATTATAAAAGTGTCACTTTCATCAAAATTGATTTTTATGCATAAATAGATGCACAAAAGATTTTTTTTTTATTATAAAAGTGTTACTTTCATCAAAATTGATTTTTATGCATAAATAGATGCATAAAAGAATTTTTTTTATAAAAGTGTTACTTTCATTAAAATTGAATTTATGCATAAATAGATGCATAAAAGAATTTTTTTATTATAAAAGCATTACTTTCATCAAATTTTGATTTTATGCATAGAAAGATGCATAAAAATTTTATTTTTATTTCAAAAGTGTTATTCTTTTTATTTTTGATTTTATGCATAGAAAGATGCATAAAGAAATTTATTTTTATTTCAAAAGTGTTATTCTCATCAATTTTGATTTTATGCATAGAAAGATGCATAAAGAAATTTATTTTTATTTCAAAAGTGTTATTCTCATCAATTTTGATTTTATGCATAGAAAGATGCATAAAGAAATTTATTTTTAGTTCAAAAGAGTTATTCTCATTAATTTTAATTTTATGCATAGAAAGATGCATAAAGAAATTTATTTTTATTTAAAAAGAGTTATTCTCATTAAAATTGAATTTAAGCATAGAAATATGCATAAAAGATTTATTTTTATTTTGAAAGTGTTATTCTCCTTAAAATTAAATTTATGCATAAATAGATGCATAAATAAATTTTTATAAAAGTGTTATTTCCCACTGAAGTTGTTCTTATGCATAAATAGATGCGTAAAGAATCTTTATATCAAAAATAAGAATTCTCTTACATTCTATAAATAGATGTGATAAGATGTGATATGAATCAGACAGATGAGAATGAATAGAGAATGGGAATGAAGTGATGAGAATGAGAGGTAAATAGATGTGATGATATGTGATGCGAATCAGATAGATGGGAATGAATGGATGGATGGATGCGATGAGAATAGGAGTGACGAGAATGTGAGGTGAATAGATGTGATGAGATGTAATGCGAATCAGATAGATGGGAATGAATGGATGTGATGAGAATGAGAGGTAAATAGATGTGATGAGATACGATGCGAATCAGATAGATGAGAAAGAATGGATGGATGGATGTGATGTGATGTGAATGAACGATAAGGGACGTGAATGAATGTGATAGCATGTGAATCGGGATGTGAATGAATGATATAGGATGTGAATGAATGTGATAGCATGTGAATTGGGATGTGAATGAATGTGATAACCTGTGAATCGGGATGTGAATGAATGATATAGGATGTGAATGAATGTGATAGCATGTGAATCGGGATGTGAATGAATGTGATAGCATGTGAATCGGGATGTGAATGAATGATAAGAGATGTGAATGGATGTGATGTGAGGTGAATCAGGATGTGAATGAACGATAAGGGACGTGAATGAATGTGATAGCATGTGAATCGGCGGAATGTGAATGAATGATAAGGGACGTGAATGAATGTGATAGCATGTGAATCGGCGGAATGTGAATGAATGATAAGGGATGTGAATGGATGTGATGTGATGTTAATCGGGATGTGAATGAACGATAAGGGACGTGAATGAATGTGTTAGCATGTGAATCGGGATGTGAATGAATGAGTTATGATGTGAAATGGATGTGATAAGATGCGATGTAAACTAGATAGATGTTAATGTATGTGAAGTGATGAGATATATGGGTAGATGCAAGTGGATGAGATCTGATGAGGATAAATGAGAAAATAAGTGATGAGATAGAAAAAGATGTGATTAGATGAGAATGGGAATACTTATGAAATGAATGTGGATTAATGTGGATTGATGTGTGGATAATGTGGATTGATGTGATGGATGTATGGATGATGTGGATTGATGTGTGGATAATGTGGATTGATGTGGATGGATGAGTGGATAATGTCGATTGATGTGGATGATGTGGATGATGTGGATGGATGATGTGGATTGATGTGTGGGTAATGTGGATTGACGTGAATGGATGTATCGATGAAGTGGGTTGATGTGTGGATAATGTGGATTGATGTGTGGGTAATGTGGATTGATGTGAATGGATGTATGGATGAAGTGGGTTGATGTGTGGATAATGTGGATTGACGTGAATGGATGTATGGACGATGTGGATTGATGTGTAGATAATGTGGATTGATGTGGATGGATGTATAGATAATGTGGATTGACGTATGGATTGATGTGGATGGATGTATGGAAGATGTGGATGGATGTGTGGATAATGTGGATGGATGTATGGATGTGTGGATAATGTGGATGGATGTATAGATGATGTGGATTGATGTAGATGCATGTATGGATTATGTGGATTGATGTGTGGATGATGCAATTGGATGTGATTTGATGTGGGAATGATGTGATGTGATAGGGATCGATGAAGAAAAAAATTTGTGGGAAGATGAGAAAAGATGGGGACTAATGTGAAAGGATGTGGAGTGATGAGAAAAGATGGAAATATTGTTGGAACTGTATTTGTATGTGAAATCTGTTTTAAAATGATTGTTTTATGTCAAGAATGCTGGGGAAGCATTTTTAGCGTCTTGTAAATGAGGTCATGGTGGAGACCTATTTGTTAAAGCTGCAACTGCTGTGACAGAGAGTCAACGGAGGACGTCTCGCGTAGCAAGGTCGACCAGCCTCGGTTTGATTTAAATGGTGAGCTTCCGGTACAGTGGTGGATGAGGGACCAAGGAAGCGGCCTATGAGTGAAGCGCTAGGTGACCTGCAAAGGATCCTAGAGGGTGCTGACCATATGGTGCTCGGGATCTGGGTCACCGAAGATACCCTCACGTACGTCGGGGAAGATATTGGAACAAGGAGTAAGAGTTGTTTTCTGAATTCGGGCATGGATTTGGTTGATTGACCTTGCTGGTCCTCAATGGATGAGTCCATGGCTCTTTTATATGGATCTATTGGTTGATCTTGTTGATCTTCAACGGAGACTCTATTTTTGTTAAAGTGAATACTTGCTGGCTACTATGAGCTAGGAACTATCGAGAAGGCCCTTGAGTGGACAGGTGGTGAGCGTTCTGGTTGCCAATGATGCCATAGGTACACCGATGAAGGAATGTTTGGGAATAAGGATTCAACTGATTAATTAGAGGATTATGATCAGTGGCACTATGGTTTCATTAAATGATTGTTTTAAAGACTGTTGAATCTGTGAAAAAGGCAATTTCATATTGGGTGTGTAAGTGGTGTGACTAGTTTTAAGTTTGCATGAATTTCCGGCTAGCCTGGGCCTGGGAACTCTTTTCCCTGGTACCCGGGAAGTAAATTTTATGTTGAAAGAGGAGATTTGAACATTATTCAATAGTAATGAAAGTGAATGGATATAGGAATGATGTGAATGGATATAGTAATGAAAGTGAATGAATATATGAATGATGTGAATGGATGTAAGAACGATGTGAATGAATGAGAATGGATGTGAGTGGATGTAAGAATGATGTGAATGGATATAGGAATCATGTGAATGGATGTAAGAATGATGTGAATGAGTGTGATTAGATGTGAGTTGATATGGAAATGATGTGATAGGATGTGAATTGATGTGGGATGATATGATTGGATGTGAGTTGATGTGGAAATGATGTGATGTGACATGGATTAATGTAGAAAAATATGGGAAGATGAGAAATGATGAGGAATAATGTAAAAGGATGTGCAATGATGAGAAATGACGTGGAATAATGTAAAAGGATGTGCAATGATGAGAAATGACGTGGAATAATGTAAAAGGATGTGCAATGATGAGAAATGACGTGGAATAATGTAAAAGGATGTGCAATGATGAGAAATGACGTGAAATAATGTGAAAGGATGTGGGATGATGAGAAATGACGTGGAATAATGTGAAAGGATGTGGGATGATGAGGAAAGATGGGAATTTTGTTTGGAACTGTATTTGTATGTGAAACCTATTTTTTTAAAGATTATTTTATGTCAAGAATGCTAGGGAAGCATTTTGACCATCTTGTGAATGAGGTCATGGGGACCTAAGTGAAAACGTTGCAACAGCTGGCTGACGGAGAGTCAATGAAGGACGTCTCGCGTGGCAAGGTCCGCCAAGGTCTTAACCAACTTCGGTTCGATTAAAATGGCGAGCTTCGAGTATGGTAGATGAGGGACCAAGGAAGTGGCCTATGAGTGAAGCGCTAGGTCACTTGCGAAGGAACCTAGAGGGTGCTGACCATACAGTGCTCGGGCTCTAGGTTGCCTAGGATACCCACGCCGTGCATCGAGGAAGAAAATGAGTTGGAGTTGTTTTCTGAACACGGGCATGGATCTAGTTGATTGACCTTGCTGGTCTTCAACGGATGAGTTCATGGCTCTTTTACATGGATCTTGTTGGTTAATCTTGCTGGTCCCCAATCGAGAGTCCATATGATTTTTATGTGATTATATTCCTAGGTACTAGGAACTATTGAAAAGGCCCCTGAGAGTGAGCAGGTGGTGAGCGTTCTAGTTGCCAATGATGCCATAGGTATGTTGAGGAAGGGATGAATGAAATACTTGGTTATATTCCTGGGTACTATGGGCTAGGAACTATCGAAAAGGCCCCTAAGTGAGCAGAGGGTGAGCGTTCTAGTTGCCAATGATACCTAAGGTACGTCAAGGAAGGAATGATTGGAAATTGGACTTGGAATTGGAATATTGGGGATTATGATGGAAACACTGTGGCTTTATTGCAATGCTGTTTTGGAGATAGTTGAGTCTAAGAAAAGGCAATTTCATATTGGGTGCGTAAGTGGTGCGTCTAAATTGTATTTTGCATGAGTGCCGGCTAGGGGGCCTGGGAACTCTTTTCCTTGGTACCCGGGATAAAACATAACCAAATTTCTAAATGGATCCTATCAATACAGTGGTTGGGTGGTTGGCTAACCCATGGGATTGATGGATCCCTATAATTAAAATTCAATTCTGTTCAAGTTACGATAGTTGAAGTAAATCATGGATAATCCTTGTTCTATGGAAAAGAATCAATGGCTATGCCATAGGCTGGACTGATGGATCCCTATAATTAAAATTCAATTCTGTTCAAGTTACGATAGTTAAAGTAAATCACGGATAATCCTTGTTCTATGGAAAAGAATCAACGGCTGTGCCTCTTTGACGACGAAAAAAGCGTTGGTCTCTATGATCCAAGTGCAAGCTCCTCCCTTGATTCGGCCATGTGATCCGCAGGTTTGGTCGGAATGAAAAAGGAAAGTTAAGGCCTTTGTGACTATGTTAGAATAATTCTCCTCGATTTCTGGGCAAGGGGAAGTTTTTTCAGGTTCGTTTTTGGAAGAACCAAGGGATTAGTCTCTTGTCTAGACATTCGTGTGTGAGGCCCTGAGAGTGGGAAACTCTGCCCTACGCACAAGGTTGCTACTTCCGTTGCTAGCTCCCCGGATTTTGCCGGTGGTGCACGGAGGGGGCAGGGGTCTCACATGGGCACCGACACTATATATTGTAAATCCCATCATTTGATGAGAGAAACGTCCTAAAGACGCTCCCAAGTATTGAGCTTCGATGGACAGACAAGAGGATCTTGGTCAGTTGTTCAAACCATAGAGAAAAGCCTTGTAACTATGTTTTGGGTGCCCTAGGTCACTTACTCCCAGGAGGCCTAGTGGGAAAAGGCTTGGAACTATAAAATAGATTTTCTCTTGTTTACAACTCATTCTCCCATTTGTGCAATAGAAGTGGAGTGTTCTCTCTCTCATTCTCCCATTTGTGCAATAGAAGTGGAGTGTTCTCTCTCTCCCTCTCTCTTATAACTCTCTCTCTCCCTCTCTCTCTCCCTCTCTCTTGTAACTCTAATCTAGCATGTGTGGTGTGCTTAGGGTTAGGGTTTGAAAGTGATTAGTACTAATCACTTGTTCCCTCTTGCTTCCTCTCTTGAGTGATTAGAGCTACCAACGTGATCCTCTTCCGTGGAGATCCCACACGATCTTCAAGAGAGAGCTTGCATCACCCGTTGGATTAGAACAATCGCCTCGGGGTGATGAGACGAGTGCGAGAGGACGACGGTCACGAGCGGCTATGGTGGAGCTCTTGAGCCTAGCTTGAGCTCGGGCGCGGATAGGCAACTTCCCATGACACATTAGGTAGGGTTTCCTTAATAGCTGGAGAAGAGGCCCTTGTGGAGACGCCATGCTTGCCATGCAAATTGGAGTTTTCTTGGCATGCAAACTACTCATCCCTTCACGTTCTCCTTTAGCTGCTAATGACAGACACAAACACACACACACACACACATTCAAACATGCATGCATGCATACACCCCACATGCATATATATGTGTAGGTATGTATGTACATACACACATACCCACCTACTACGTATGTACATATGATGACGCATGCACACACACCCACACATGCACATATGTAGATACATGTAACACATAGATCACACATGGATGTACATGCACAATCACATAGAGAGAGAGAGAGAGAGTACATACATACATATACACACATATGTGTGTGTGTGCCCTTGAATATGGTAATGTACACACACACCCACATACACACATATAAGGTTATGTGGTGTACACACACACGTACACATACACATACACATACACACACACATATATTCCAACATGCATGCATGCATACACCCCACATGCATATATATGTGTATGTATGTATGTACATACATACATACCCACCTACATATGCACATATATACGTACATATAAAATACAAATTGTTAAAACATGTGTAGTATGTACTTACGTACACCCCACATGCATACATATATTCAAATACACATATACATATATACCCACCTACATATGTACATATATACGTACATACAACACCCCACATGCATACACACACACACACACACACACACACACACACACACACAACTTTTGTTCATATACTTATATCTATGTGGTGTGGCAATGTGTGTATCTTTGTGTGTTAGTGTGTAAATAAGTAAGTGTGTGTTTGTAATTACATGTGTTTATTTACATATCACATCTATGTATACGTCATACATCTATATACTTATGTACTATATATGTATGTATGTATGACTGACACAGATGTAAGAGGTGACTCCCATTTTTTTAAAGCACATGAGGAGCACCCTTTCCTTTGAGGAAAGGGTGAATTTGGCTACAAAGTTTGAGCATCGCATTTTTAGTAGGGGATGGGATGGGCCATGGCAGGTTGAAGCTGCTAGATGGGATGATGTTTTTAAAATTATTATATGTTTATGCCCAGAAAAATTATTATACATTTACGTCCAAAAAAACTAGAAGAGAATATAGCACTTATGTATATAAAAGAAAATCTAAGCTTGATAGATTTTATCAAATAGACTATATGGTATTTAGTGACAAAGATCAAATACGATAGGTATTTGATAAAGTTATCAAATGTATTCTGAAGTGCAAATTCATTAAGATTAAATATGGATATGTCTTTCTCTCTGTGACCATTGGTGCTAGAAGGTTTCTTTAAGTATTTTAATGTTTTTTTATATACTGTATTTGTTTCTTACTCCTTTTCTTTTACTCTCTCTCTCTCTCTCTCTCTCTCTCTCTCTCTCTCTCTCTCTCTCTCTCTCTCTCTCTCTCTCTCTCTCTCTCTCTCTCTCTCTCGCTCACTAAAAAAAAACCATGATTGTTATTTAATGTAAAGTTTGTTTACGTTTTATGCAAAGATATGTCATTAGATACTTTACAAAGTTGGTCTACGAAAATAATAAATTGTCGGATACACTCTTTTTTGAAGATATTCCACAATTGGATTTTTCTAGATACTATGAATACCAACCTAGCCCAAAATGGAAAGTTCATGGATTTTATAGATGGCATGATGTTAATCCATGGTATATTATATAGTGTTAGACCCCTATAGGTTAGATGACAATCTCAAGCTCCTCTTAATCAAAGAGGCATGAGGATTACTAGATAGATTTTATATTGTGGGTAGCAGATGTAGGAGCCTTGAGGAAAAGTGCTTCATTTTTAGGAAAATACTGAAGTGCATTCCGAGAAGAAAATTGACGAAGATAATGATGTAATGATCTTTGAGGTTACTAATGGATGTCTTTATCTCTCTTTATTTTCTCTCTCTCTCACTCACACACACACACACACACACACACACAGATACATGTAACACACAAATAGTTACTCTCACCTTTGAGAAATAGAGAGAGAGAGAGAGAGAGAGAGAGAGAGAGAGAGAGAGAGGGAGAGGGAGAGAGAGAGAGGGAGAGAGAGAGAGAGAGAGAGAGAGAGAGAGTGGGAGAGGGAGGGAGGGAGGGAGGGAGGGAGAGAAATAGAGAGACCATAAGTTTTTTGTTGGTTTGGTTTGTGGGTGTGATTGTGTAGAGGCAAGTGTGTAGAGGCAAGGCACGAGGTCGCTAGACAGCAAAGTTGGTGGTTTCTATGTCATTGTCTCTTCAACTTGAGGTGGATTTTATTGTGCCCTTTTTACTCTTATCTATTTGTGTGTTGCAATTAATATGTGGTGCATATATAAAGATATTTGTTTATGTTGATATGTTCGGTTAGCTGAGAGAGAGAGAGAGAGAGAGAGCGCGCGCACATTAAAATACTTTGTATATCTCTTTTTGTCTCATTGAATGTTTTATAATTGGTAATTGGTATGTCAATTGTGAATGTTATGATAGGCTCGCTAAGAGTATACATTATTTCCTCTTTGCAACTAGGAGGTATCTACACGTATATAGTGCTAGTATACAGGGTTATAAGACATGTTGACTAAGATACAAAGAGATTTTATGGAGCCTTAAGGTATTCATTTTGGATTTCAGCAAATGGAGATCATGAATGATAACAACGGCTCAAATGCCGTGTGGACATGGACCTTCCAATTCTAATGTAGCTTTGCCTACCCCACTAGATCTTATGAATGTTCGTGCTACAAAAAACCTTGCTCGGTCAAGGTCTCCATCAGGACAGCCAAGCGCTAAACGTCTACAAACTATTGTGGACATATGCAAGCGTACTGAGAAAAATCAGGTTGCTTTGCAAGGAGTTCTTAGATGCCATTTAGGATGAGGTCCGTGGAAGTGGCACTCAAAGGGGAGACATGATGAGAGATTAGTTGACACATCATCTTCATCACATTCTCGATAGCAATGGGTCACATGGAGGCCAAACAACTAGACATGATTTCCTTTGGAAAATTTGCATGTTGAAACTGGGGAGCATGTAGGTAGATGTACCAGGGAATGTAAAGAATAAGCCGATTCTTTAAAAGAGTAAGTACGAGAAGTTAGGCTCGGAGGTATTGAGTCTAAAGATATCCGTTAATCAACTCGATGCTATTATGAAGAAGAGGAGCCGTATGTTGGAAAGCACGATAGTCTAGAGATTTTGTAAAAGTATGATGTTTTTGTTCTAGGGAAAAATTGTATTCAACTTTCTTGCTTTGACTCTCCGACTGATATTAATGAATTCTCTATTTTCTCGAAGTCTTTATATCTCCCTTTCTATTTTATTCTCTCACTCTTTCTTTTTCTATCTCTCAACATGTTCTCTCTCTCTCTCTCTCTCTCTCTCTCTCTCTCTCTCTCTCTCTCTCTCTCTCTCTCTCTCTCTCTCTCTCTCTCTCTCTCTCTCTCTCTATCTCTCTAGTAATGCCTTTGTTAGCAAAGAAAGGTGAGACGGAGAGAGGTTATCACTTATTAGTGTAAATTGATTGTATTTGTTAGACACACTTTTCTATTATAAATTTCTCTAATAATTACATTATGTTTACTAATGTGCGGAGTCTATCCTTGAGAGTAGGGTCACATGTGTGATATATGTGTCAAGATCATACGTGAGGATAATGACACTTGAAGTAGAATAAATATAATAAGATGATATTTATTGTCAGTTTGAAGTTATGAATGTTTTGTAAAAAGAAAATTAGTATTTTCTTTTTTGTTTTTCAAAGGAGTTTGAAGATGGTTAGGAGCTGTATATACTTAAGCTCGAACCAAGTTTGTCAGCTTTGAATTTTGGATGTAACACACACATCTCGCTGTAATTGTTTGCAAACAAGGGCTAGCAAATTCATGCTAATTTAATGGAGTACTTTAATGTAAATAAAAGCGAAAAATTTGGAAGGGCTAAAGATAAGGAGCATAGAGAATTCTATGCTGGAATCCACTTGGATTCAGGTAACAGAGCAACTCCTACTGCTATGGTTCTTCAAAACCTATCAAGTGGATTCCAGCATAGAGAATTCTATGCTGGAATCCACTTGGATTCAGGTAATAGAGCAACTCCTACTGCTATGGTTCTTCAAGAACCTATCAATGTACATCCGAATGTTCGGGCACATAGAGATATGGCAGGAGGCCCTATTTCTTTTGATTTAAATGAGTCAGATGAGATTGGTTGTGTTGATAATTTGTAGCCTATTTCCTATTCTGTTGGCAATGTGAAAGGTATTAAATCCGAATGTCATTCTATAAGGCGTGTGTTTTTATTTCCTCATAATGTTAAGCACCCAGCAACCATGGTATTATGTTTCAGAGATTGTACTCTTCACTCTTTAGGGACCCTTTCTTACAAGTGCCATTTTTGTGGGGCACTAATTTGGAAATGTGAGGCATCAAGAAAGCTTCAACGATTTGTGGAAAAACATTGTTGTGTAAGTGGGAACATCTCTTTATTGCCTTTGGAAAATCCTCCTCTTACATTGGTTGATCTATTACTTGGTAATGATAATGCAAGTAACAAATACAAAAAGAATATATGCTCTTATAACAATTCCTTAGCATTCGTTCCACTGGGTGCTCACTTGGATAATCGGCTCACTAGGGGGGAGGTGTATTTAATTTTCGAATCCATGGTACTACCTATCATTGTGTTGTCTCTATAAAACCTCGTGAAACACGAGATGCAGGTCCTCAATTCACCCAATTGTATATGTATGATACGGAGCATGAATTGGAGAATAGACTTCACGGGATGCCTTCTTTAAATCATAACGTACTTGAAAGGTTACAAAAAATGATGTGTGAACACAATCCTTATGCCAGTGCATTTTGTACAATGAGAGAAATGTTATAGTCCAGTCCACATGCAGATTTGAGAATGGTCATTACTGAAGCTCGATCAACCTCAAGGCAATACTTGGTTCCTATGGATAGTGAGGTAGCTGCTATCATGACGGGTCAAGGGGATGATTTTCATGTAGGTCATAGAGATATTCAAATAATGTCTTGCACAGGTGCTATAAAAAGAATATCTAACTTGCATCATTCATATATGCCTCTATTATATGTTATTCTATTTCCTCCGAGAAGAGGATGGTTGGCATGTTGGAATTCCACTTCATGGTAGGAATAGACAAGGTTCAAATGGAAGACAAAGACAATAACTTAGCGGCAATATTATGCATATAGATTACAAATAAAGAAAGATACAAATGCTTGTCTTCTACGCGATGGTCAACTTTTGCAATAGTACATTGTTGATGCATATAGCAGCATGGAAAAATCAAGATTAGTATGGATACACAATAACCAGAAAGAACTGCATGCTGAAGTATACCAAGGGCTTACAGATATGGTTAATATAAGTGATGGGGTCAATAGAGTCTCTGGGGGCATTGCTGGATGCAGGATAGTTCTACCATCTACATATACTGGGGGGCCTTGATATATGCATCAATTGTAAGATTCAATGAAAAATGTTAGGAAAATGGGTAAAACTGACCTCTTTATTACCTTTACTTGCAATCCAAAGTGGGATGAAATAAGCAATGCTTTATTGTCGGTTTAGGCTGCCCAAAGATCGACTTGACTTGGCGGCACGGGTCTTCTAGGAGAAGCAAAAGGATATGTTGCACTTATTGGTGAAAAAACATTATTTGGAAGGGTAGTGGGATTTGTTTTGGTTATTGAATTTCTAAAAAGAGGCTTGCCACATGCACATATATTATTGATATTGAACTTGGTATATGTAAACCTACTGAGATTGTTCACTATGATAAGTTGGTATGTGTTGAACTTCTAGATAAGATGATGTTTCCTGAGTTGCACAAAACAATCACTCTCATTATAATGTTCATGGACCATGCGGGGAACTAAATATGCATTCTCCTTGCATGGTTAATGGGAGTTGCAAACATTGTTATCCTCGAAAGTTTTCCGAGACTACTATTTTTTATGACAATGGGTATCCAACTTGCATGCGGTGAGATGATGGTAGTTTCTTCCAAGTAAAGGATCATACGGTGGATAGTCAATGGATTGTTTCATATAACCCCTTTCTCTCTATGAGATACAAAGCCCATATTAACATAGAAGTATGCTCTACCATTATAACAATGAAATATTTATATAAGTATGTCTATAAAGGATATGATAGAGCTACTATAGAGTTACAAGATACACATGGGGTTATTGATGAGGTTAGTCAATATCTGGATGCATGGTATGTGTCTGCGTCAAAGGCTAGTTGGCACTTATACCAGTATGATTTGCATGATGAAAAGTCAGATATACAAAGGTTGCATGTTTATCTTCCCTTGCAAAATCGTGTTATATTCAATGACCATGATGATTTGCGCGATGTAATTAGTTGTGATAGAAACCAAAGAACGACTCTCACTGAATGGCTGAGATCTAATCAGTTGCATGCAAATACAAATAGCTTGCTATATGCTGATTTTTCTTTGCAAGTGGGTGTGGAATACAGCTCTTCGATCATGGACTAAAAGAAAAAGGGAAAATATGATTGGACGTATGTATAATGTTAGCCCAAGTGCAGGTGATCAATACTCTAAAAGAAACATCAGTTAACTTCTTGAAAGCATGCACACTTACTAGAAAGACAACATAGATTGCACATGTTACATCTTTGCGAACATTCTCCTTCTAAATTCTTGCTTGATTGATATAAAGATATCTATGAATGTAGTCTCTAGCATTTGTAGGCTCCTGCAATAGCTCGTTCTATACCTTATGGGCATAGATTACATTTACATTCTTCGATACCATTTGCAATACCTCTTTGTAGACAACATTAGCTGTGTAGACTTTGTTTGTACCTTTATTGTTGCTTTCATCATCCACGGTATCTTTTACACACACTTTCATTGCATTTGATGATCTAATACATGACATAGCAACATACAATTGTCCATGTGTGAATACTTGTGAGTCCCAACACACTTAATGTTTGTCCTTGAGACTTTGAAAAGCTAGCCTCATAGGAAATTGTCTCCTTCTCATGTCAAAAGGCAATTGAAGCATAAATGGAATAAATGTTATTCTAGGAATAAAGACCCTGTCTCCAATGTTTGTACCGGTAATAATTTCTACTTCTATCACCTTTGAGTGAAATTGCTTGCATATCAGTCTGGTACTGTTACAAAGTCCCCACCGAGGATTCAAATTATGGAGCAGCATGATAGGAGCATTCATCTTTAAAAGCAAGCGGTGAGGAGGGTAACCTCCACCTAGGTTCAAACTATTCAAGTACATAATATTCTGTCACTCCTCAGAAGAAACAATCAAATCTACACTTAGGTATTCTCTTTCAAGACTAGGTAATGCAGTCAAGGATAGTTCATTAATCTCATCCACCTCTTGATTTTGTGGTGCAAGAATAGCGTGGTCTTTGAAGAAGCACGCATAATCCTCCATTCTTTGAAGATCTCTATACACCCATTCTACCAAACTCAGCAGGGAGTTCCCATGCATCAACATTCATGGTGGAATTACGATTGTACCTTGATTATTTGGATGGTCTATAGAGCCATCCCCAATTCGTAAAGTCCATTTGATAATTTCTAGTTCTGTACAATCATAACCACTCTAAATGACCCGCATGTTTTGGGTGAGGTTTAAAACATTCACATATCTCCAAATATATGACCGGCACAACGTTGCATCAACAATATCTTCACGTGTCCCTTTGCAACAATAGGTAAGATTTGCCTAAAGTCACTACCAAAGAGTATAATTTTTTCACCAAACACTATATCACTTTGCATGATACCTTTTAATGTTCTATACAATGCTTCATATGCATACCTATGCATCATTGGAGCCTCAACCCAAATAATAAATCTTGCAAGCTTCAACATCTCGGCCAACGGTCTATTACCTTTAATACATGTGCTAAAAGCTTTTAGAACCAATAGGATTTTGAAACGTGAGTGTGTAGTGCGTCCATTTGAAAGTAACAATGCAGCTATTCTAGAAGATGCACATGCCAAAACAACTTGATTCTCTCCATGTGTGTAATCGAGATAGTAAGGCATCATAAAGATATGTTTTGCTTGGTTCACTTGGTCCATCGAGAAAAAAAACACCACCATTGTTCAAATTAACGGCCTGAAGGATGGTATGAAATGCTCTTGATTGACAACTATTAAGGCTGCTTTCCATGGAAAGAGTTAAATCTGCCTGTTGAACAGCATCAAACATCATCTCTTCCATCAATAAACCATTGTTGACAGTAGCAAAAATTGATCTATCGGGAAGAGGCAACCCATCAAATTCATGTAGACATTTTAGAGGTCTTGCATGTGTAACAGAGCTTGATTCTTAGCTAATAGATTGACAAACACCAACGTCAGCACACCTCCTTTGTTGCAAGCCATGGAAAAAATCATCTGAAAGTTTGGCACAAAATTTAAACTAAAGCTGTCCAAGAGATATAGGCTCACAAAAAACCAGAATGATGACAAAAAGTTGACGCAGTGTGAATCCTATTTTCTGAAATGCAGCTTCTCGAAGACATATACGCCACTCATCATTACTCTCTAGCATTTCTCTCACTTCACATGCAGCCTTAAAACATGGATACAAATGCCCATTCACTGTTTGTACTTTCTCAAAAGATTTATAACCTTTACACACTGTGAGTAGCATGCGTATGACAATTTTTTTTAATAATGCGAATACATGAAGTTAAATATAGGAGTTAGATGGCAAAATTGCTTTGATTTCTCCCCCACTAGCGCTTTCATTGCCTATCGGTAATATTGAATTGATATATATATAAATATACTTACATTGTACGGAATAAATGGTTGACATTGAGGTAAAGCCACCATGCAGATCCACAAGTATGGAGTGCCCCATCTACTGAGATCAAGGGGTGGTTTAAATTTTTTCGATGGCTATAGGGGCATGGTGAGTTCTTCTTTGTTTTTATAACAATTGGATAAGCAAATTTTCTGCTTTTGACTTGCTTTCATTTACAGTGGCATTATTAATTGTGAGAGAGAGAGAGAGAGAGAGAGAGAGAGAGAGAGAGATGACCTCATAATCTTGCATAAATGATTAGTGAAGTGTAGTGTCATATTTGATATCACGAGTAATGTTGCATAGGATGGATGTGGCAAGGAGATCGTTTTTATTTATTTATGGCGATAAGACAAGATATTGAAGGCATTAGTCTTGACGTTTGCTATAATATAGTCATCATTGTTTACTATAATTTACTTAATTTTCATGGCTCAATTATAGAACCCCCCGTCTTGGGAAGGACAAGAAACATCTCTAATGATCGAACTATTAGAGTGTACATGTGTATTACGGTATAAAATTTATTTTTTTGTAATTTTTATGTTTAATTATAACTATAAACTATTATTGATACATTTTTTTGAAATAGGTAATATCTTTATTTTTTGGAACCTAGATTATTGCTAGGTTTGTATGCTCTAGACGCTTATAAACGAGAGCTTTGGTCTCCTTGGAATCTACAATCTAAGATTGCAAATGATTGCGGATCAGCTTCATGTAGATGTAATGTTTGTAGACTATGAAAAGCCTAATAAGTTAGATTTTCGGTGCATAGGGACACTGGACATTAAGTTTTTTTTAATTTGCCGTTTATAAGCCTGTTCAAACGCCATTCGTCTCAAATATTGATCCACTAAATGAGTTTTGTAAGGTTTTATCTTTCAACTTTTTTATTCTTTGAAATTATATCTTGCAATAGCTACTGTTATTATCTTATATATATATATTTATTTAGACAGATGGAGGCGAGGAGTATAGGCTTCCAAGGAGAGATAATCCAGTCACTCGAAGATTGTTTTAATGGTTTGCTCACATGTGTTTGGTTGTCACCACTACACTAGGTTGGAATGCTACATGCATATATATGTCAAGTTTGTGGTGCTTATTCAAAGAAAAGTAAGTGTTTTAGGAGCTCTGATATTATGGCAAGCATGGTGTGTTCATATATATATATATATATATATATATATATATATATATATATATATATATATATATAAGTTGTCAAGTTGAGGACTATGAGGTCCAAAGTGAGCTTTAAATATAAGGCCCTTTTCTACTCTTGCCCATCGGAGATGGGTCATGCCACTAGTATGGGAAAAAACACAAAGATTATCTATGTAAAGATCACGTAGAGAAGAGAAAATGCAAGCTCTTATGAAAAAAACGCATGATTGATACGGCTGTAGCAAAAAGGAAATATGCATAGAGGTGAAATATATCTTTGAGGAGAAATAAAAACAAAAAGGAAAACGCATAGAGGTGAAACATATCTTTGAGGAGAAAAAGAAACATAGAAGAGAGCTTACCCTTGCTCTGATACCATATTGGATATCACATGAGATTGATACCATATGGGATATCACACGAGATTGCACATAGAGCTGTGGAGGATGAAATATCATCATCATGGTGAAGTGTGTGTGTTGTCGAGAGAGAGAGAGAGAGAGAGAGAGAGAAACCTACAAGCAAACCTATTCAAGCAAGCATCCATCTAGCATGCATGAATCTAATAGCATCATACAAGCAAGCAAGAAGAGGGAAGCAGGAGAGCTTATTAAGGGAATGATTGTGTATTGCTTATTGTCAAACATAACTTATATACAAATGATTGGTTTTCACACTAGGCCAGCCAAACTTAAAAATGGTCCGGCCTCTATTACTAGCCTTAAGTAAGTCCGTAGACTTTTCCTATTTGACATTAAGCACATGATAAGGCCGCCTTTATGTGTTCCACATTGTCCTACAAAAGATAAGTGCATGTTCGCACACGGGTAAGATGGTAAAGTGCCTTTACGATAGGTCAGATGAGTGAATCCATGTTAACCAACAGAGTGGTTAACAACACTTCTCTTCAAGTTAAGTCTTGCTTAGTGTCTTAGGGATTGGAAGTCTAAAAAGAATGGTGTTTAATTGGAAGTTTGCATGATCTTATTAACTCTCACTACATCGTAGAGTAACTTGGACATTAAACTACACACTTTGAGTGTAGTTTAGTGTTTCTTAGTGTAGTTGCTTGATGCAAGAGTACATCTCTTGGCAGGGCAAACAGCCCAAGAGAGAACACACATCTCGTCAAGTTGAGCCTTGCTTAGGGTCTTAGGGGTTAGAAGTCTAAAAAGAATAGTATTTAATTGGAAGTTAAGTTTTGCTTTAGTGTCTTAGGGATTAGCACAGACTTCTCTTCAAGTTAAGTCTTGCGTAGTGTGTGTCTAAAAAGAAAAGTGTTTAATTGGAAGTTCATAAGAATAATGTAGGATCTTATCAACTCTCGCTATGTTGTAGACTACCTTGGACACTAAACTAAAAAAATTCCTTCATTGCATGCTATTCTTACCACTATTCCTACATTGTGCACCATTAGTCTTGCATTGCACACTTAGGTAACTAACAAGATTCTCATCTATTTCCTCCTTGATGGTTTAAAATGCTTTTTAGCATTTGTTATTCCATGCAAACATAAATTCCTTCTTAGCTAAATCTATCAAAGGGCTAGCTATCTTAGAAACATCCTTGATGTGTCTCCTCTTGTACTGAGCTAGTCCAAGAAAACTCACATCTTTGTCACATCAAGGAGTGTGGCTATTCTAAGATTTCGCTGACCTTTGTTAGGATCCAAATGTATATGCTTTTTGGATATTACACGTCCTAGATAAGACAATTTAGACTCTAGTGAAGAAACATCTAGACATTTTTTGTATAAAGCTTATTATCTCTTAGCTTTTACAAAGCCTTTTGAAGGTGTACTTCAAGTAAGTTCATCTTCATTCTTGATATTACACATCCTAGCTAGACAATTTGGACTAAGCTTTTATAAAGCCTTCTAAAGATGTTCTTCATTCTTGAAATACACATCTTCCACGATTGTATTTGGCAAACCAAAAGGTAAAATATCGAACTCGTAGTGTCCATAATGATTATAGAAGGTTTTTTAAAACACTAGTCTTGTAATTGAGCCATTATGATTTGATGAAATCTTTGCACCTAGTGAATTTAGGATTTATCATATTACTAAAAATAACATAAACATGTCCTTATTGTGAAGAAAATGTGCATTAAAAAGTGTGTTTTATCTAATGACCTAAATATGTATAGAAGAATTTTGTATTATATTTGTAGTGTTTAAAATTTTGTTTAAGTATTTCTTCTTCTTCTTTTTGGGCATAAGTGGCTAAATGATGAAGAGTACATTATTATAAAAGAAATTAGCACTTGATTACTATTATTAACTAATATCTTGTATTGAGAATATTTTCCTAGTATTTAAATGTCTTCCAGTTTAAATGTCATAATTTTCTTTCTTCTTTTACAAGACTAGGGTTAAATATGTCTTCCACTTTTATCCAAATTTAGTGATTTCCAAACCTAAGGTGGATGTTTGAAAAAACTATGGCCTTAGCCAAGTGTACTAACAATTCATGTAATTATGGCCTTACCGTCTCATAATTAATACAAGCAGTAAGGATACACATGGAGTGCCAAGGTGAGGATATACATGGAATGCACAACCTTGGCAGAGGAGCATGTCCAAAACCCACTAGTAAATAATGGTGCTTTCCTAGCAAATGCCTAAAACCCACTAGTAAATCTACAGTGCTAGAGCAGTGCAGAAGCCAAATCCTAAACCGTTCCCTGTAGCACACGAGACTCCACTAATACCAAACCACAAACACAAGGAGCTATCATGGAGTGCCAAGGTGAGGATACACATGGAGTTCACGAGGAGCATATATGCCCAAAACCCACTGCTTTTCCAGCAAATGTCTAGAACCCACAAACCACAAACACAAGGAGCTATCATTACTGATGGGGCGCGACGCAGGGAAACTGCCTCTCCATCATCATTTCAAGTAAAAGGGGCTTTGGCTACTGCAGCTGCACTGCCATCACCACTTCATCCCCACAAATACACTTTCTTTTCTCAAAGACATAATGCATTTTGCGTTTCTGACGAGAATTCTTCACTGGTGTATAATTGCCCTTGCCCCTGGAGATCTTGGACATATACACGAGTGTCCCTTGGATGTATTTATTAGGGTACACTCAATACCCAACTTCTCACTGGGACTGTAACACATCTTCATCAAAAATGTCACGTGACACCCAACTAGGAACATACCCTACCTCTTTCATTTAAAGGAAAGATTTTCTCACTTTGCCAAAATGCTTCGCTTTTGAAATTTCTATTATCCCAAATAAAAAAAATGCAATGATCCCAGTGGTGTCATCTCGGTCCACCAGCAATGTCCAGCCTCTCCTATGCTTGTTTGTCCACTCTAATCGCCTCATTCCTCGTGTGCCTCAGCGCCTGCATAGATGTGAGACATTAAGACATAAGCCGCAGCATCCTTTTCATCCAAGCGCATTGCATGTTCAAAGGCCTGCTTTCCAAGCTCCACATTTCCACAATTTTTACAAGCTCCCAGCACAGTATGCCATACCACAAGATTTGGACACAATGGCATCTTCTTGATCACTGCTACTGCCTTGTCTAATTGGCCTACACGGCAAAGAAGATCAACCATGCCAGTGTGGTGCTCAGGAGTTGGAACAATGCCGTAGTCTTTGCTCATAGCCTCAAAGTACATCTGGCTCTTCTTAAATAGACCTGTGCGACTGCATGCATTGAGAACAATAATGAAGGTGACCGCATCTGGCTTTACTCCTTCCCCTAGCATTCTGTCAAAGATGAGAAAAACATTTTCACTTTCTCCGAGCTGGGCATACCCTGCCATTAGTGAATTCCAGGAGACTATGTCCCGAACTGGGAGCTTGTCAAACACTTGCTGAGCTATGGAAAGCAAACCACTTTTGGCATACATATTGACTAAGGTGTTGCCGACAACAAGGTCTCTTTCTATAAACCCCTTTCTTTCAATCTCAGCATGTATTTCTCTTCCCTTGTCTGTGACTCCTATGCTGCTACAAGCTTTCAAGCTGCAAACAAGCGTGACAGCATCTGGAGAGACACCCTCGAGTTGCATCTGCTCAAAACACTTGAGTGCTTCCTCACCATGCCCATGTTCAGCATATCCTACAATTAGTGCAGTCCATGAGACCACGTCTCGAACTGGAAGCTTGTCAAACACTTCCTGTGCTTTGGCAAGTGTGCCACATTTGGCATACATATCAACCAAGGTAGTGCCAACAACAGTGTCTCTCTCCAACAAACCCATTCTTTCAATCTCAGCATGTATTTCTTGGCCCTTGTCTGTGGCTCCTATGCTGCCACAAGCTTTCAAGCTGCAAACAAATGTGGCAGCATCTGGAGACACACCCTCCAATTGCATCTGTTTAAAACACTTGAGTGCTTTTTCGCCATGCCCATGTTCAGCATAGCCTGCAATTAGTACAGTCCACGAGATTACATCTCGAAATGGAAGCTCGTCAAAAAATTGCCGTGCTATATCAAGGGAGCCACATTTGGCATACATATCAACCAAGGTGTTGCCAACAACAAGGTCTCTTTCCAACAACCCCTTTCTTTCAACCTCAGCATGTATTTCTTGGCCCTTGTTTCTGGCTCCTATGCTGCCACAAATTCTCAAACTGCAAACAAATGTGACAGCATTCGGGGAGAAACCCTCCAATTGCATCTGTTCAAAACACTTCAGTGCTTCCTCACCATGCCCATGTTCAGCATATCCTGCCATTAGTGCAGTCCACAAGACTGTGTCTCGAATAGATAGCTTGTCAAACACTTGTTGTGCTATGGCAAGCAAACCACATTTGGCATACATATTGACCAAGGTGGTGCCAACAACAAGGTCTCTTTCTAACAACCCCGTTCTTTCAATCTGAGAATGTATTTCTCGGCCCTTGTCTATGGCTCCTATGCTGCCACACGCTTTCAAGCCGCAAACAAATGCAATAGCATCTGGAGAGACACCCTCGAGTTGCATCTGTTCAAAACATTCAAGTGCTTCTTCACCATGCCCATGTTCAGCATATCCTGCAATTAGTGCTGTCCACGCGACTATGTCTCGAACCGGAAGCTTGCCAAATACTTCCTGTGCTTTGACGAGTGTGCCACATTTAGCATACATAGTGACCAATGTGGTGCCAACAACAAGGTCTCTTTCCAACAACCCCTTCCTTCCAATCTCAGCATGTATTTCTTCACCCTTGCCTGAGGCTCCTATGCTGCCACAGGCCTTCAAGCTGCAAACAAATGTGACAGCATCTGGAGAGACACCCTCCAAGTGCATCTGTTCTAAACACACGAGTGCTTCCTCACCATGCCCATGTTCAGCATATCCTGCAATTAGTGCTGTCCACGAAACCACATCTCGAACTGGAAGCTTGTCAAACACTTGTTGTGCAATGTCAAAGGAGCCACATTCGGCATACATATGGACCAAGGTGTTGCCAACAACAATGTCTGTTTCCAACAATCCCTTTCTTTCAATCTCAGCATGTATTTCTCGGCCTTTGTCTATAGCTCCTATGCAGCCACAAGCTTTCAAGCTGCAAACAAATGTGACAGCATTTGGGGAGACACCCTCGAGTTGCATCTGTTCAAAACACTCGAGTGCTTCCTCATCATGCCCATGTTCAGCATATCCTGTGATTAGTGCAGTCCAAGAGACAACATCTCGAACTGGAAGCTTGTCAAACACTTGCTGTGCTATGGCAAGCAAACCACATTTGGCAAACATATCGACATAGATGTTGCCAACAACAAGGTCTCTTTCCAACAACTCCTTCCTCTCAACATCAGCATGTATTTTTCTGCCCTTGTCTGTGGCTCCTATGCTGCCACAAGCTTTCAAGCTGCAAATGAATGTAACAGCATCTGGGGAGATGCCCTCAAGGTTCATCTGTTCTATACACTTCAGTGCTTCCACCCCATGCCCATGTTCAGCATATCCTGCCATTAATGAATTCCATAAGACAACATTTCGAATTGGAACTTTCTCAAACACTTCACGTGCTTTGGCAAACAAGCCACATTTAGCATACATATCAACCAAGGTGGTGCTAACAAGAAGGTCTCTTTCCAATAACCCTTTTCTTTCAACCTCGGCATGTATTTCTCTACCCTTGTCCGCGGCTCCTATGCTGCCACAAGCTTTCAAGCTGCAAACAAATGTGATAGCATCTGGAGAGAGACCCTCCTGATGCATCCGTTCAAAAAACTTGAGTGCTTCCTCACCCTGCCCATGTTCAGCATATCCTGCAATTAGTGCATTCCATGAGACAATGTCTCGAACTCGAAGTTTGTCAAACACTTCCTGTGCTTTGGCAAGCAAGCCACATTTAGAATACATATCAACCAAGGCAGTGCCAACAACAATGTCTCTTTCCAACAACCCCCTTCTTTCAATCTCATCATGTATTTCTCGGCCCTTGTCTGCGGCCCCTATGTTACCACAAGCTTTCAAGCTGCAAACAAACGTGACAGAACTTGGGGAGACACCCTCAAGTTGCATTTGTTCAAAACACTTGAGTGCTTCATCATTACACCCATGTTCAGCATATCCTGCGATAAGTGCAGTCCACGAGACTACATCTCGAACTGGAAGCTTATCAAACACTTGTTGTGCTATGGCAAGCGAGCCACATTTGGCATACATATCAACCAAGGTGGTGCCAACAAGGTCTATTTCCAACAACCCCTTTCCTTCAATTTCAGCATGTATTGCTTGGCCCTTGTCTATGGCTCCTATGCTGCCACATGCTTTCAAGCTGCAAACAAATGTGACAGCATTTGGGGAGACACCCTCGAGTTGCATCTGTTCAAAACACTTGAGTGCTTCCTCACCATGCCCATGTTCAGCATATCCTGCAATTAGCGCTGTCCACGAGACTACATCCCGAACTAGAAGCTTGTCAAATGCTTGTTGTGCTTTGGTAAGCAAGCCACATTTGGCATACATATCAACCAAGGTGTTGGCAATGACAAGGTCTCTTTCCAGCAACCCCATTTTGGCAACCTTGGCATGTATTTCTCGGCCCTTGTCTGTCGCTCCTATGCTGCCACAGGCTTTCAAGCTGCAAACAAGTGTAACAGCATCTGGAGAGACACCCTCGAGTTGCATCTGCTCAAAACGCTCGAGTGCTTCCTCACCTTGTCCATGTTCAACATACCCTGTGATTAGTGCCGTCCATGAGACTACATCTCGAATTGGAAGCTTGTCAAACACTTGTTGTGCTTTGGCAAGCGAGCCAAATTTGGCATACATATCAACCAAGGTGCTCCCAAGAAAAACATCTCTTTCGAGCAACCCTGTTCTGGCAGCTTTCACATGTATTTCACGGCCCTTGTCTATAGCTCCTATGCTGCCACAAGCTTTCAAGCTGCAAACAAATGTGACAGCATCTGGAGAGATACCCTCCAATTGCATCTGTTCAAAACATTTGAGTGCTTCCTCACCTTGCCCATGTTCAGCATATCCTGTGATGAGTGCAGTCCACGAGACTACGTCTCGAACTGGAAGTTTGTCAAACACTTCATGTGCTTTCACAAGCGAGCCACATTTCGCATACATATCGATCAAGGTGCTACTAACAAAAAGGTCTCTTTCAAGCAACCCCAATCTCGCAACCTTGGCATGTATTTCGACGCCCCTTTCTAGATCTTTCAGCTTAGCACAGGCCTTCAGTAAGGCCACAAAAGTATGTCCACTGGGATGCACACCATCGTCTTTTTGCATTGTCTGGTACAAGGTGAAAGCATGCCATGGCTTTCCACATTTGATATAGCCAGTGATGAGGGAATTCCAGGACCACTCATTCCGATACACCAACCTGTCAAAAACCTGCTGGGCATCACATATGCTTCCAACTTCCACGAACAGTGGGATGAGGTAGTTCCCCAGTGATCTATGAGCTTCCAGCCCACTTTCGCACATGTGGGCATGCAAGCGGAGCGCATGCGTCCGAGCGTGTGCTCGATCAGTCTCCTTTCTGCAACTGAGCAAGATGCGTGCAAAGCCCTCAACCGAAGGCTGGGGCAGTAACCCATCTTCCAACGAAGGTGGTGTTTCCTCTAAGCCAAGAAGCCTCCAACCAGAGCCAGTATTGTTGTTCACTTCTTCTTCTTCTTCTTCTTCTTGAGCATTGTGCATTCCCTCAATCGCACAAGGCTCTTCTGTGTCCTCGAGCCTCGGCCTGTCTGCAACCCAACTTGGGTTGTACCAGCCATCCACCCATAGCGACTCCTCGGTAAGCTTGAGCTTGAAATCCGGGGCCCTTGGTTTTGTGTGTAACACGCACATCACGCCTCCGTCTAGCTAAGCAAGAGAGCATCAGCATCATCACTCGCTCGGAGGGGACTTACTGCGTTGTTTCGGTTGATCCACCAGAGGGAGGGATCCCTCGAGCGGTCCTTCCACAAGCGCTCTGTCCGTGCTCCTCGGAATGTCTGCATCTCCTACGTATTGCAAACGTGAATGAGAGTGCCCAAACGCCCAACTCAAAAAGAGGAAAGACATTGGAATATGACTCTCTTTAAATATAATCTGTTATAAATAATTATTATTATTGGGGATTACAAAAATTTTAACTACATTAACTAGCTTAGTTCTAGTGGCAAAAGATTTCAAAACAGTCCTCTTGTTTCTTCTTCAAATCTCCTTTAGACTTTATCTACAACGAGAGCTTTCTTATAAGCTCCTTTCAAAAACTAGCCTATTACCTGCATCCTAAGTGTATCAATGCACTATGAAGGTTTCCCACATGTTAAGGAGTGCTTTAAGCACTTTTTCACCAACTAACATGTTGGTTATCAGATGGCCACCATGCTGGTTTAACTACTGCGCTTCTTTAACCACCACCATGCACTTATTTAATCAACCACCTCGCTTGTTTAATCAGCCACCTTGCTTGTTCGATCAACCACCTTGCTTGTTCAACTAACTTGCTTATTTGATCAACCACCTTGCTTGTTCAACTAGCCACCACACTTTTAACTAGAAACCTTCCTTGTTTGTCACCTAGTCTTCCACACCAAAAACCACTAGCATGCTGGTCATTTAATCTTAAATTTCAATGTCCCCCTCAAGATTAAAATGACTTGCAACATGAAACAAAAAAAAATGTTTTCGAAATTATCACCAATTAATCTACTCCTAATGGGCTGAAGGGAAAAGAAAAGAAAAGACAGATTGAGGATCTATCTGAGACTGAGATCAATCAGTACATTAAGTGTCAAACTTATCTGAAAAGAGGATGATAAGTTGGTTGAGGAGAGAGAAAAAGAGGCCATATGGAAATCCTGCAACAACAGGAGGATGCCAGACAGATATCTATTTGGTTAGCTAAAGAGAGGGGGAATAGGGTAGTGCTAGGACAGGTTAGGGATGAGAAAGGCCAAGAGATGGGTGATATTGACCAGATTGTTATGAAATGGGTGGAGTTCCTTGGGTCCACATTGAGCTTGAGAGAGGATTGTTCCCAAGGGAGATTTTAGGTAGAGAGCACGTTATTAGACATGGTTAGTAAGAGGGTGGAGGTTGACAGAGCTAACGGGTTAGAAAGACAAGCGGACACGGATGAATGTTGGCTGGCCTTACATAAGCTTGGGAAGGAGAAATCTCCTAGGTGGGATGGGTTATCTATGGAGTTCTTCATTGCCTTCTGGCCCTCTATGAAAGACTCGATTTGGATCATATGCAAGGATGCTTTTGCCCACAGGAAGGCTGGACAAGGATTTGAAGGAAGTAGTTGTGAAGCTAATCCCCAAATAGGCTTCTTGTCATAACCATTGGAGACCTATTACTTTGCTCACTGTGGTTTACAAGGTATTAGCAAAGGACATTGCTATAAGGATCAATCATGTCCTGCAAGAGGTGATATCGAGAAAACAATTTGGGTTTATTAACGAAAGATCTATTTATGACAATATATTTGTTGCTATGTTGGGTAGGGAAGTGGCTTAGAGAATTGATCAAAAGTGTGTCTTGTTTCAGCTGGACTTGGAGAAACCTTATGACAGAATCCACTGGTCTCTTGTGGCCAGGGTGATGGAAAGGTTGGGGTTTGGTAATAGGATGGCTACTTGCGTATACACTCTCGCTTGCTCTGGTGGGGACAATCCAAGCTTCTGCTGAATGGAAGAATGGTTGGGGGATTCAAAATCAGAAGGTCTGTGAGGCAGGGATGCCCTTTGGCTCCTCTGCTATTTGCCATAGCTTCTCATCCCTTGATAGTGGTTTTGGAAGATGCTTGTGAAAGGGGTCTGGTAATTGGATTAAAGTTGAGGGGTGGGAAACAGCTGGTGATTCAATGTTTTGTAGATTATTCAATTTTAATTCTGAAGGTTGATAATGATAATTTAAGACATGCCTTACACATAGTCCAAGTGTCTGTTGATGCTTCTGGTTCTAGATGCAACATCCACAAATCTAGGATCATAGCTTAACTGAGGAGAACAATTTTAACTTGGGAGATGGGGGTGTGAAGTTATAAAGAAGGGGCAGATTGCTAGACATCTGGGGGTTGGTTCCCTTTGGAGTGGGGTGTCAAATAAAGAAGGGGCAGATTGCAGACATCTGGGGGTTGGTTCCCTTTGGAGTGGGGGTGTCAAATAAAGAGCTGACTAACTGGGCAATTGAAAGGTTTCTAGAAAAAATGAAGAAATGGGAGGGCATTAGGGTTCCATTTCATGACAGGGTGACCATTTCTAACACTGTGTTAAATGCTTATATTATGTTTCTCTATCCTGTGCTAGATTTCAAAAAATGCCACTGGAAGAGGATTGTAGCCCCAATCATGAATTTTTATGGAAAAATGGAAATGATAGAAAGGCCTCAGCCTGGTTGGCTTGGGATAAAATAAGTCTACCCAAAAAGGTGGGAGGTCTTGGGATCCTGCATCTGCCTATCCATGACAAAGCAATGGTTGTTACTAGCCTACCTAAATGTCTTTAGCAAGAGAAGGTATGGACTTGATTGGTGAAAGAGGTAGTTGAAGAATCTAGTGTTCAATACAAAGGCAGGTGGCTTGGGCTAGACTCAAAAGCTAAGTTGTTATCTTATGCTCCCTTGAAAATTACAAGTTCCCTCTTTTGCAAGTTCTTATGTCTAAATTGGAAGGAAGTTATGGGCTTGGTGAAATGGGATGGATGTACCAGAGCTAACTCTCTTCAGTCTTGGGTTATGGTGGACTCACAAATCCACCCCCCTTTGGCTCACTCTGATGCAAAGATAGCTAGAAAATTGAATAACTGAGGACTAAGAAAGCTGGTTGATTGTTGTTGGGATTGTACCTAGGTTGAGTGAAAGGAGTTGGGATAGTTAAAGGAAGAGTTGAGGTTACAACAAAGTGATCTTCAGGTGGTAAGACATGTTTTGGAGGAAGTGGATTAGGGCTAGGTGTCTACTACGTTTAATGAGGCTTGCTGGCTGAAAGATTGGTCATGGTTCAATGGAGTTAAAATTGGATAAGGTGACCACTGCGTTTTGGAGGAAGTGGATAAGGGCTAGGTGTCTACTACATTTAATGAGGCTTGCTGGCTGAAAGATTGGTCATGGTTCAATGCAGTTAAAATCGAATAATGTGACCACTGCGTTTAATGAGGCTTGCTAGCTGAAGGATTGGTCATGGTTCAATGGAGTTAAAACTGGATAAGGTGACCATTGTGTTTAATGAGGCTTGCTGGCTGAAGGATTGGTCATGGTTCAATGGAGTTAAAACTGGATAAGGTGACCATTGCGTTTAATGAGGCTAAATTAATAATGATAAAAGTAACACTTTTATAATAAAAATATAACCTTTCATGCATACTTTTATGCATAAAAATTAATAATGATAAAAGTAACACTTTTATTAAAAAAATCTTTTATGCACAAAAATCCATTTTGATGAAAGTAACACTTTCATAATAAAAGAAAATTATTTCTTTATGCATAAAAAATCTATTTTGATGAAAGTAACACTTTCATAATAATTATTCCTTTATGCATAAAAAATCTATTTTGATGAAAGTAACACTTTCATAATAAAAAGATTATTCTTTTATGCATAAAAAATTAATATTAATCAATATGCATCTTCTATGCATGAAATGACACTTTTAGAGTATAGAATTGATAGGAATTACTCTTTTAGCACAATAAAAGATAATACCTATTTCCAAAAATTTTGCCATAACCTCCTTTGTATGGCTGACCATTTTTTAAATTTTTCTACTTAATTTGTCTTAAAAATTTTATTCTAGTTGATTTAAAGTAATCTAGGCTAATCAAAATTCACTTATAAAAGAGAAAACATTATAAAAAGTTTAATTCCAATAATTATCACTTTAACTAGGATAAAGAAGGGTTGATTCTAAGAAGAGAGAGGGGAAAAGCCTTTCGATCAAGGCATAGCATCCAATTATCACTTCAAACAATCATAAACATTAGAAAAACATAAAATCAATAAAGAAAATTACAACAATCTCTACTTACATAATTTCTTGGAGCTTTCCTTTGGCTTGATGGTTTGAGGGTTCAACTTTTGTTTGTAACAAGAGTGGCCACCAATCTTTGGAAGAGGGAAATGTCAAAAACTAGTGAATTATTACTAAATTCACAGTTCTTGGCTTAGGAGGAGTAGAGTAACAGTGCATAAACACTATTGAGTTTCAACAAAGGGGAAGGCTTCTATTTATAGGAAAAACTGAGCTTCTAACCAAGCAAATTGATTCTAGAATTTTTTGGATCAGTTTGGTCAATTTTTGACTATTTTTAGGTCAGTTTTGCTCACTTTTTGGATCTAGTTGAAACAGGAGAGAGGAGAGATAAAAATATCTCATTATTTGGGAGTTTAAAACTCATTCAAGCATGTGAAATAGGTGCCTCCTTCATGAGGGGAGTTCCCCCTTGATCCGAAAGGAGTTGGGCAATTCATGCTGCGATGTCCAAATCCTTGACAGTTATAGCATTTCACTCGGTTGTTCAAGGGTGGAACTTCTGAAGTTGAAATCTAGGGAATTGAGTTTCGGGAAAAGGACATTTCTTCCATTCTGGAACTTCCCATATCCTGGGTTTGACCCTGATATCTCTTAGGCAAAGGAAGGTTGGAATCACCTTCTGGGAATAAAAACCTTTTGAAAGGTGATGGTGCTGGCTTTGGTGGGACTTTGACATCAAAGGCTTTGGCGAAATCCTTCGCCATTCTTACTGCTTCAGTCATTGAGATAGGTTTAGCATTCTTGACTAAAGTATCCAATGGCTCGTTCATTCCCCGAATGAACCTGGCCACCATCAGCTGCTCTTCATCCAATTGAGGAGAATATTTAAGGAGAAGGGCAAAAGCCTGATGGTACTCTTCAATTGTTTAACGTAGTCAAAAGCCTTAACTAACTGAGCTCATCTGACCGAACCCGTAAGTCCCATAGTCAGATCAGGGAAAAAAGACTGTACTTGGATCATAGAGACCAACGCTTTTTTCCTCATTGAGAGGCACAGCCGTTGATTCTTTTCCATAGAACAATTTTTGTCTGGGATTTACTTCATCTATCGAACCAAACAGAAATTGAGTGTTGATTTATGGATCCATCAGTCCAGCCTAACCCCATCTAGTCCCATGGGTTAGCCAACCGCCCAACCACTGTAGTGATGGGATCCAATTAGGAATTTGGTTAGGTTTTGTCCCGAGTACTAGGGAAAAGAGTTCCCAGGTCCCCTAGCCGGAAGTTCATGCAAACATAAAACTAGTCACACTACTTTCACACCCAATATGAAATTGCCTTTTTCTCAGCATCAGCTAACTTTAAAACAATCCTTTAATGAAACTATTATGTCACTGATGACAATCCTCAAAATCTCTGGTTGAATCCATATTTCCAATCATTCATTCATCGGTGTACTTATGGCATCATTGGCAACCAGAACGCTCACCACCTGTTCACTCAGGGGCATTTTCAATAGTTCCTAGCTCATAGTACCCGACAATATTTTCACATATAAAAATCAACATGGAATCCTCGTTGAAGATCAGCAAGATCAATCAACAGATCCATATAAGAGAGCCATGGACTCATCCGTTGAGGACTAGCAAGGTCAATCAACCAGATCCATGCCCGGTTTCAAAAAACAACTCTTACTCCTTGTTCCAATATCTTCCACGATGCACGTGTGGGTATCTTCGGCGACCCAGAGCCCGAGCACCGTATGGTCAGCACCCTCCTCTAGGATCCTTCGCAGGTCACCTAGCGCTTCACTCATAGGCCGCTTCCTTGGTCCCTCATCCACCGTACCAGAAGCTCACCATTTAAATCGAACCGAGGCTGGTCAAGACCTCGGCCGACCTTGCTACGCGAGACGTCCTCCGATGACTCTCCGTCAGCAGTTGCAACTTTATCAGTTAGGTCTCCACGACCTTAATCACAAGACGGTCAAAATGCTTCCCCAGCATTCTTGACATAAAACAGTCATTTACAAACAGTCACAAATACAATTTCTATATTGAACTCTCGTCTTTCCACATTGTTCCACATCAATCCATATTACTTAACCCAAATCCAAATCATATGCGTATCCATTCTTAACCGGATACATCATTTTCCATCCCATCACATCAAATTCATTCACTTCACATAACATCCATTCCTAACTTTCTTAAATTACATTACGTCTCATCATATCCATTTCTCATTACATCTCATTCATTTTCATCTTATATCATTCATTCACATTCTGATTCACATGACATCTCATCTCATCCAGTCGTTCATATCGATGTCATATCCCTTCACATAAATATTCGCATTCATTATTCCACATACACATCCACATTCGTACATCTACATCCATACATCCATTTTCACATCCACATTCATACATACATCCATTTTCACATCTACATCCACATCTACATCCATACATCCATTTTCACATCCACATTCATACATCCACATCCACATTTACATACATACATTCACATCCACATTTACATCCATACATCCATTTTCACATCCACATCCACATCCATACATTCATATCCATATCTACATCCATACATCCATTTTCGCATCCACATTTATACATCCACATCCATACATTCACATCCATACATCCACTTCCACATCCACATCCACATCCACATCCATACATCCACATTCATACATTCACATCCACATCCATACATTCACATCCATTTTCACATCCACATTCATACATCCATTCTTCGTTCATTTTTATCTATCTGATTCATTTCACATCCTCATATCTATTTATAGAATACAAGAGAATTCTTATTTTTGATATAAGATTTCTTTACGCATCTATTTATGCATGAATTCCATTTTAAGGAGAATAACACTTTCGAAATAAAAATCAATCTTTTATGCATCTTCCTATGCATAAATTCATTTTAAATGAGAATGACACTTTTGAATTAAAAATCAATCTTTTATGCATAAAATCAAAATTGACGAAAATAACTCTTTTGAACTAAAAATAGATTTCTTTATGCATCTTTCTATGCATAAAATTAAAATTGATGAAAATAACTCTTTTGAAATAAAAATAGATTTCTTTATGTATCTTTCTATGCATAAAATCAAAATTGATGAGAATAACACTTTTGGATTAAAATAAATTCTTTATGCATCTTTCCATACATAAATCCAATTTAGTAGGAATTACACTTTTAGAATAAAAGAATTTCTCTTATGAATCTAATTTATGCATAAAATTATTTATGATGAAAATCATACTTTTAATATAAAAAATATCTTTTATGCATACAAATTATTTATGATGAAAATCACTGCATAAAATCATTTATGATGAAAATCACACTTTTAATATATAAAAAAATATCTTTTATGCATAGGTTTATGCATACAAATCATTTATGATGAAAATCACTCTTTTAATATAAAAGAATTTCTTTTATGCATATGTTTATGCATAAAAATCATTTATAATGAAATTCACACTTTTGATATTTAAAAAAATCTTTTATGCATAAAAAAATCATTTATGATGAAAATCACACTTTTGATATAAAAATATCTTTTATGCATATGTTTATGCATAAAAATCATTTATGATAAAAGTAACACTTTTATAATTAAAAAAATAACCTTTCATGCATACTTTTATGCATAAAAATTAATAATGATAAAAGTAACACTTTTATAATAAAAATATAACCTTTCATGCATACTTTTATGCATAAAAATTAATAATGATAAAAGTAACACTTTTATTTAAAAAAATCTTTTATGCACAAAAATCCATTTTGATGAAAGTAACACTTTCATAATAAAAGAAAATTATTCCTTTATGCATAAAAAATCTATTTTGATGAAAGTAACACTTTCATAATAAAAGAAAATTATTCCTTTATGCATAAAAATCTATTTTGATGAAAGTAACACTTTCATAATAAAAAGATTATTCTTTTATGCATAAAAAATTAATATTAATCAATATGCATCTTCTATGCATGAAAATGGCACTTTTAGAGTATAGAATTGATAAGAATTCCTCTTTTAACATAATAAAAGATAATACCTATTTCCAAAAATTTTGCCATAACCTCCTTTGTATGGCTGACCATTTTTCAAATTTTCCTACTTAATTTGTCTTAAAAATTTTATTCTAGTTGATTTAAAGTAATCTAGGCTAATCAAAATTCACTTATGAAAGAGAAAACATTATAAAAAGTTTAATTTCAATAATTATCACTTTAACTAGGATAAAGAAGGGTTGATTCTAAGAAGAGAGAGGGGAAAAGCCTTTTGATCAAGGCATAGCATCCAATTATCACTTCAAACAATCATAAACATTAGAAAAACATAAAATCAATAAAGAAAATTACAAGAATCTCTACTTACATAATTTCTTGGAGCTTTCCTTTGGCTTGATGGTTTGAGGGTTCAACTCTTGTTTGTAACAAGAGTGGCCACCAATCTTTGGAAGAGGAAAATGTCAAAAACTAGTGAATTATTAATAAATTCACAGTTCTTGGCTTGGGAGAAGTAGAGTAACAGTGCATAAACACTATTGAGTTTCAACAAAGAGGAAGGCTTCTATTTACAGGAAAAAGTGAGCTTCTAACCAAGCAAACTGATTCTAGAATTTTTCGGATCAGTTTGGTCAATTTTTGACCATTTTTAGGTCAGTTTTGCTCACTTTTTGGATCTAGTTAAAACAGGAGAGAGGAGAGATAAAAATATCTCATTATTTGGGAGTTTAAAACTCATTCAAGCATATGAAATAGACGCCTCCTTCATGAGGGGAGTTCCCCCATATTGAGGTGTCAAAAATGCATCATTACTTCTAAATATCTCTCTTTTTTAACTATTAACCTTGTCCTTAGTCAACTCTTCATCTTATGTGAGTATTTACTCATTTTTGGGGGATTTTCCTTTGATTTATTCATTTATCTCCTCTCTACATTTGGATGAATCTTATTGGTCCATAGGAACCTTAATTTAAAATTTAGAAAAAATCTTGACCCTCAGGATAATGCCTCTTGAACAGATTATACTTAATTTCTAATGCACCTTCTGGAAATCTTTTTGAACTTCTGTTTCAGGGGAACTTATTTTAATAAGATGAGATATTTTTCTATCCAAAAATATTTAAAAACTGAATTACCACTCTCTATAAGATTTTCTCTCTCTAGGCCAAAACTGGTAGAAACAAGATCTTTTATATTTCTGAAGAGGGAATTGACTACAGGGGAAGATACTGGACATCCTGAGAGGCTGGGGAGGAATCTTACAGTGCTAGGGTTGAGGGATAGAAGGCGGGGGTGAAAGCATAGTTTAGCACAGCAGAAGAGTTGAGAGCACAGCATAGCAACGAATTTTTGCACAAAAGTGACTTGTGAATTAGGTTTTTGATGGGAGAGGTATACGGCTATTGTCCTGATGCACGCCTCCCCTAGGTATATGACCATAACTGCTTGCCATCTGCCATCTCCATGATTCTTCCAAATCCCTTTCTGAATCTCTACCATGAGTGCTTGCTACACTATTTACGAGGTCATTAATGGTTGGGCTGAGAATAGGCGACGGGGTGATGCGACACCTTTTCCTTTCCATCCATGCACCCTTTTTTGGGATGGAAACCTCGATTTTCCCGCTAACTCCATGTTGCTGCTAGAGCTGGCTCCTTGTTCTCTCTATGCACTGCAATTATATTTACATATGTAATGCCTAATTTTGGATTTTGTTCTCTTCTATTTTTATTTTCTCTAGAATCTTGTTCGGATTTTTGATCCTGACTGGACTTGGATTCTGCTTGTTGGACATTCTCTAGCTCCTCACTGGACTCGGATTTTTCTTGTTGGACATTCTCCAGATTTTCGATCCTGACTGGGCTTGGATTCTGCTTGATAGACATTCTCTAGCTCCTGACACTAGACTTGGATTTTTCTTGTTGGACATTCTCTAGATTTGGATCTGGACACACTTTTCCTTCTTTTTCTGGCATTCTTCCATAATAAGGCTTCAGCCTATACCCATTCACTAGTTTTCTTAGCCTTTCACCATCCAGACTTGCCAGCTCAAAGGTTCCTACCTCCATTTTTCTGACAATTCTAAATGGGCCCATCCATCTCATTTTCAATTTTCTTGGGTGGGGTCCCATTCTTGATGTGAAAAGTAGGACTGAATCTCCTTCTTTGAAGATCTTGAATTTCATGTTCCTGTCCACTTGCTTTCTCCTCTTTTGTACAATTTCAAATGTCCATGCACTATGCAGTCTCCTTTCATCCAGCTTAAGGAGTTGCTTAATTTCTCCTCTTCTGTACAATTTCAGATGTCCATGCACTATGCAGTCTCCTTTCATCCAGCTTAAGGAGTTGCTTAATTTCTTATGCACCTCTAATTCTTTCGGAGAGAGCCTTTTTGCTACTATTGCTATCCTGAGGCTCCGTGTGAGAAACTCTGTGGGCATTGCTTCTTCCAGTCCATACACCATGCTGAAAGGCGTAAGTCCTATTCCATTCTTGTAAGCTATTCGAAATGTCCATAATGTTGAGTGCAGATTTGTGTCCCAGTCGGTCCTATTCTCATTCACTGTCTTGACCAGAATTCCCTTCAGGATTTTGTTGGGTAGATTCTGCTTGCCCATTTGCCTACAGATAGTAGACTGTTGACTTCTTATGTATTATCATGTGTTGCTCTGTCAGCTTCTTGATCACTTCATTGAGAAAGTGGCTCCCTTGGTCATTGACTATCTCAATTGGGCATCCGAATCTTGTCTTAATAGTTTCAGTCTCTTAGGGCCTTAGCTTCTACCCATTTTGTGTAGTAATCCGTAGAGCCACCAAAATGTACTTATTTCTTGTCCGCTGAGCTATTGGCTTGAATAGGCCTTAGGGCCTTAGCTTCTACCCATTTTGTGTAGTAATCCGTAGAGCCACCAAAATGTACTTATTTCTTGTTCAGTGAGCTGTTGGCTTGAATGGGCCGACAAAGTCCAGACCCCACTTCTAGAAACGGCTCTAGGGGCAATATCAAGTTGTGAGGCATTTTGTCTACATCATTCAGTTTCCCCAACCTCTAGCACATATCGCACTCCTTTGCTACATTGTGTGCATCTTTTAATGCAGTCGATTATCACAATCCTGTCTGGAATACTTTTTGCTCCGTGACTTCTTCAAAAAAGTGCCCTTCGCTTATTCCTTGGTGCACTTTTGCCCCAACACAACCTATTGTTCATGTTTGGGGATGCATCTTTAAGTATTTGATTAATGCCCATCTTGTAGAGCTGACCTGCTACCACCATGAACGACTTTCTCCAAAGAGTTAACTTTTTCCTCTAATCTTTGGACACGTACTCCAAAAAGGACAAGTCAGATAGGAACTGTAGCATCTCATCATACCAGTTGGGTTTTCTCCATTTATAATAAAGAGCTGTGCATCCGAGAAGTCATCTTCCACCCCATTTGGATCCTCTCTTAACTCCAGTCTCTTGATAGGAAGTCTGCTACCGCATGTTTGTTTCCTAGGGTGTGCCTTATAGTGAGCTCGAACTCTTGTAAATAGAAACATCCATCTAATTTTCCTGCCAGTTCTAGTTTGCTCACCAGGTACAAGAGTGTTTTGTGATCTACATGAATTTCAAACACCTTTCCCATAGATAGTGCCTGAACTTCTTGATCAAGTAGATCATCCCCAATGACTCCTTTTTTGTGTGGAGTAGTTTCTTTGTAGCCTGAACAACCTCCTGCTTGCATAGTAAACTGGTCTGAACTAGCCTTCTTGCAATTCCTACATCAAAGCACTACCAATGGTGGTGAAATCAGAGGCATCAACAAATACGTGGAATACCATATCAAAGTTCAGTTGTTGGAGAATGGGTGCTGATGACAGTATCCGCTTGAGATTTTGGAATGCCTCCTGCTGTGTGACAGGATCATGACTAGACATATTCTGCATCTTTCACCGTCACGGTGTACAGGGGTATTGCCACATTTGCCAGGATCCTCATGAATCTGCTATGCCACTTGATTAGTCCAAGGAATCTGGCAAGTTTTTTGGCATTCTTGGGCGGTTGTAGCTTTACAATAATCAGGACCTCGGTCGGATCTATTGCTAGCCCTTCTGTAGATATTATGTGTGTTGAAATTAGAGCAATGTGATGAGCTATGGTGGATCAAATACTAGAATCAACATCATTAACAAGTGATTAGTAAATAATTAAGATGTGACTAGTGAGTAATTAACAAATAGCTTAATGTAGGCATGGATAATCAAAAACCAGCAAATTCTCATTAGGGCAATGCCTCAATTTATAGAGTTTACATCCAAGCATCAAATCCCACTGATTTCTCCTTGATTCACTCCACCTCTTTTGCTTGATTCTCTCCACCTCTTCACTTTTCCCAGAATATCTCCACACTTCCTAAATCTTCTCATGCTACCCTTTATTCTCTCCCAGTAGATTCTTCTCACCTTTTCACAGGTTGTTCTTTCACATTTACACATTCTCTTTTACAGCCTCTAACCAAGGGCTTGTTCCCGTGTACACCCTATTCACTTGTATATTTCAACACCTCCTCTCAAGTGAATACTCCTAGTACACCTCCTCTCAAGTGAATACTCCTAGTACACCTAGACCCTATACCAAGTTTCCCTCCTTACTTGATAGTCTGCCGACCAGTGTCTAGCACACCTCCCCTCAAGTTAACTTAGCACACCTGGACCCTATATCAAGTTTCTATATTACTTGACAGTCCGCGCGACCAGTGCCTCAAGTCCCTAAACTCCATAGTCCTTGACACACTCTCTCTCTATGTGTCCAAGGCTTACTATAGTTGCCCGCGACCTTGACTAAAGTGCTCACACATACATCTATCTACCATGTGGCCTACATCATCGGTGGCTCAGAGGTGGTTTTACTTTGTTGGGGCAGGTTACATTGGGTTGTGGGGTCTCTCTCTCTCTCTCTCTGAGAGATTTTCACATGGCTCCTCACTCTTTGGAGCCTCACATCTTCTCTTGTCTTCAGTCTTCTTGTCGTGGCAGCTTCTCTCCACGCGTCCGTCTCTTCTTTCAGTCTTCTTGTGGGGCAGCTTCTCTTCTCGTGTCCATGTCTTCCTTCAATGCTTCCTCTAGATCTTCTTGGTGTGGATCTTCTTCTTGGAAAGAGATATTCTTCTTCTTTCATGGCTGGGGCCATGAGCTTGTCCGTCAGGTCTTCTTGCTCCATGTGAGCAACATGTTTCAATGTTTTGCTGATAGTTCCTTTGGGTTTTTGATGTTTATCTTGTATCATTATGCAATGCAAACCCAAATCTATACGGGAGGTCTTACCTCTTGCCTTATTCTGGACAAGGGCAGTGTCTGATCCCATATTTACACTGATGCAATGTGCCCAATACATAATGTGTATAGAATTCATTCTTATGCACATTCCCAAATGCAACTCTGGCTGTGAATAATCTTGAATTTGAGTGAGATTTACAGGCATTAACCAAGGGTTAAATGCAAAATGATGATTATCACAAATTTATCAGCACAATTTTACTAGAAATTACATTAAATCAAGGTTACGGAATGGTTGGAGTATCAAACCAACTTCGAATTGCAATCTGAAGTTATAGGGATCTGTATCAGATACCTAATGTTTAATTTGAACCCTCAATTGCACCAAAATACAGTGATTAGCATTGATTAAAACTGATTAGCAAATTAATCCACTGTTTTGTGTGCAGAAAATAGAGTATGCGGGGAGTCCAGATCTGGTGCCTTAGACTTCAAATGAGCTCAAATGCTTTCAAAGCCATCAATAGAAATGAGTCTAGTAGAGGATTAAGCCAAGAAACACAAGATTTGACCAAATATTGAAAGCTTAATCTCTGTTTTACCAAAGTCACCTGCTGTGCATATTTGATGAAGAGCTTGGATCTCACTGTAGACTTGATGAGATTGAATTCTGACTTCACCAGCTTGTAGAGCATGCTTGAAAACACCTTGGGCTAAGAGGAAGTAGAGCCATTGTAAAACTGAGCTGGAAGAAATCTCAAATCCCCTTCTGAAAAACGGTGCCTACAAAACGTGTTGCCGCCGTCGGCGTTTTGCGCTAATTCACTTCAATTCCTTTGAGATGAGTATAGCCCCTTGAGTCTACTTTAAGTACCTAAAAGGGCTTGGCCTAATTTGATGTGTGCAAGGAGAGGGAGCTCCTCCACTGGCTGGGCATACACATGCTAGTTGAAAAAAGAGGAAAAATTATAATTTTCTACTAAAAATAATTAGCAAGATAATGAGCTCACAAAATGATGGATTCTAGGCATGGCTCTGATACCATGTTTGAAATTAGAGCAATGTGATGAGCTATGGTGGATCAAATACTAGAATCAACATCATTAATAAGTGATTAGCAATAATTAAGATGTGATTAGTGAGTAATTAACAAATAGCTTAATGTAGGCATGGATAATCAAAAACTAGCAAATTCTCATTAGGGCAATGCCTCAATTTATAGAGTTTACATCCAAGCATCAAATCCCACTGATTTCTCCTTGATTCACTCCACCTCTTTTGCTTGATTCTCTCCACCTCTTCACTTTTCCCAGAATATCTCCACACTTCCTAAATCTTCTCATGCTACCCTTTATTCTCTCCCAGTAGATTCTTCTCACCTTTTCATAGGTTCTTTCACATTTACACATTCTCTTTTATAGCCTCTAACCAAGGGCTTGTTCCCGCACACACCCTATTCACTTATATATTTCAACAATGTGTCCTAAGAGGGATCCACTCATTATTACAACAAAGGCGCACTTGTCTAGATTAAGGCTTAGTCTGGCTTTCCTGCATTTCTCCAAGCACATCCTGATGTGTTTTATGTGTTCTTCTTTCTTTCCAAACACACTGAAATCATCCACGAAGACCCTCATGAAGGTGGTTAAATATTCATAGAATATTTCCCGAACCATCCTTTGGAATGTGGTTGGAGCATTCTCTTTAGTCCAAAAGTCATTACATTGGAGGCAAAAGCCCCCCATTCTGTTAGAAAGGCTATTTTTTCTTTATCCTTCGGGGCCATATGTACCTGTTTATATCCACTAAACCCATCCAAGAAGGAATGTGTCTCATGCTCAGCATCCAGCAGGGAAACTATGAATGGTAGCGGGAACGGATCTGATATGGTGGAAGCATTCAGCTTGCGGTAGTCAATGCAGACCCTCAACTTCCCATTCTTCTCCGAGACAATGACTATTGGTGAAAGCCATTGGATAGATAAACCCTACTCTAGCAGCTTATCAATCTCCTCCTTTGCCTATTTGCCATAGTTGGGGTTCATTCTATATCTACTCTGCTTGATAGGAATTGCATCCTCTTTTAGGTTGATCTTGTGTTGGTAGAAGCTAGGATCAATCCCCTTCATATTGGAGTAGTTCCACGAACACATCTTTGTAGGGTTTTAGCGATTCCAGGAGTCTTCCTCTAAATTACTGATTTAGTTTGGCACTGACTTTGACTATTTTGGGATCTTGCTCATCCCCTAAGTTCACTTCTTTGAGTTCATCTTCCTGGACTCTGATATTCCGCTTCATGAGCTGGGATTCCTCCTTCTTGAGATCCATCATAGCCTTTTCTTGCTTAGCTCACAGTTCTACCACACTGTCCTGAGTGTCTTCCTCATCTTCCTTTGCACTATCTTCATTTTGTAGCACTTCAAGGTGAGCCACCAGGACTTTTGGATCATATCTCTGTACAATCCTTTCTATATCCACCTCAAATAGTGACAGGCAGATTTGGATTTTCTTTCATGATCTACTCTTCTTTATCATCTTCTACCTCTTCCAGGTAATTTAGGCCTTTTGCATGTGCAGTGGTCAGCTGGCCAGATTCAACTTGTCTTTTCCTATGAGATGCAGACCTTCTTTTTCCCCCTCCGGATTATGATCTTGTCCGTATCCTAGTTGTGCTTGATCTTGCCACTTCTTCTGAGCCATGATCTTCCCAATAGCATGGGATATGCACCTGCTATCTCAATCATTTTGAGGACTATGAACATGGCAGTGAACATGCATCCTATTTGTTCTCCCAGTTGTGCTTGATTCTACCACTTCTAATGAGTCACAGTCTTCCCAACAGCATGGGATATGCACTCGTTGTCTCAATCATTTTGAGGACTATTAGCATGGCAGTGAACATGCATCCTATTTGTTCTCCCTTTATTATTCCAACTGGTTGGACTTTTCTCTAGTCAGCCATACAGATCTTGAATGGAGTGGGCTGCATGTTCGTGATACCTAGCTTTTTGGCCAGGCTATCTAATATTATGTTCACTCCTGATCCTCCATCCACAATAACCCTTGCCACCACTGCCTGCATCAGCTCTTGCTAGGTTCACCTCCCTTTGTGGCCTTGCCTCTTGTAGTTCCTACTGATGGCGCTGAAATATGGGGCAGTCATTTTGTCTATGCCCTAGACCATTGCAGACAAATACCAATAAGATAAATACCAACCCATGTGTCATTCTTGAGTAATAACAATATAGTACAATGCCTTTATAAGAGCTCTGCTCTCATGAACTGCTCACTCAACTCTTTTTTCCTATTCAGTATTGTTCCTCTCCTTTGGGCCCAATTAGACCTCACACGATTCTTGGACTATCCAGACAAAAATACACTCATTCCCTACAATCGTAGTCGGCTAGACCGAGTCTTCTCTAACCCCTGTATCCCCATTATCCCACTGATACCCCTTTTCCTTTTCAACTACACGAGTACTACCCGTTCTTCAAAAAGCTGTTACAAGTTTATTACAAAATAAGAAGGCTTGGTTTGTTGCACAATGGTCAGTCCGGGCAACGATTTGGGTGGCAGCCAAATGTGCTAATTGGCTGCCAACATTGTACTATTGAATCTTTGCTTATAGACTGTATGCAGTTGGGATATCATGTTTCTCGGGAACACTCTTCTTTTGTTTGGGAGGATGAGAGATGGGATCAAATTTGTAGCTTACAGAATAGTGACTAGGAATAGGTTGGGTAGGGCTGATGTGAAAGGAGATCTTTTTGTAATTAACTCTTGTAAATTGACTGATTTTAAGTTAGTAATATAAATATATTATGTTCCAATTTTTTTTTACCAAGTCAGTTAAAGGAGTCACATTTAGTGTAAATGTCCTCTTGAACGTAAGGCCTTTCCATATTTCACACTAAGTGCATTTATGTCAATGACCCCTTAACATATATTTTAATTTTACATGGTAAATTTAATCTTCTTACATATTGAGCACTTAAGTTATCACAATACAATATTGTGGGTTGAGAAACGTTGTAATTAATTTCATCAAGATTTCTTGGAAGACAAATTGCTTAACATGTACCATGAGTTAACACATTGTTTTCCACCTTTGTACTAGAAAGTGAATTAGTGGGCTACTTTTGTATTCCAACAAATTGCATCATGTGAGATAAAATCCATACCCAATCTCTTTTTACTCGCACATTCTACATAATCAGAGTCTATAAAAGCATATAAATTTACTTGATTTCCACCATATTTGATCCCATACTCCTTAGTTCTGTGCACATATCTCAACACTCTCTTTATTACATTCCAATGTGTTGTTTAAGGCTTTGCCATGAATTGAGAAAGTTATTTTATTCAACCTAAATTAAATTGAGAAATTTATTTTATAACATCAGCAATATCAAACCAAGTAATGGTCAAGTAAATGAATAAACCCCACCAATTTCCTTGAAATAGTGTCCTTTTAATTCATTCCATAATTTACTAGCTACCTTCAAAGGTGTTGGAAATAGTTTACATGTCTCCATTTTGAACTTCTTGCATATTTAAATTGATACACTAATGTTGGACCTACATCATTACTAGCTGCCTTTCAAAGGTGTTGGAAACAGTTTACATGTCTCCATTTTGAACTTCTTGCATATTAAATTGATACGCTAATGTTGGACCTACATCATTACTAACTTCAAGACTTGAAATACAATGAATTGGACCAATATCTTTATCTCAAACTCATTGAGAAAGCAACCATTGATAAATCCTTTGAGTTTTTCCTTTTTTTTTTGTAAGCAGAAGCTTTGGGGACAGTTAGATGAATTGCACCAAGAAGATGAGGAGCCAGCCTTAATCTTCAAAGCCAGGTTTGAGGCCATTTGGATACGATTTGAGATATGGCTTGTTAATATAGGCTCTTGGTAAAAGTAAGGTTTTGCAAACATTTGAAATATAGAGCTTGTTAAGCTTTTTAAATATATAGGTTGAAAGGATTTTAAAACTTTTAAATTTTTAAGCTTTATAGCTTTTAAAGCTTTAGAGTAGGAACCTTATAAAACTTGGAAGGTTTATAGCTTTTAAAGCTTTAGAGTAGGAACCTTATAAAACTTGGAAGGTTTATATTATAAATCTTTAAAGGTCTTTTAAAGCTTTTTAAGGTATTAAACTTATAAGCTTTAATAAGTCTTAAAAATATTTTTTTAAAAGCTTATAGAACCTTTTAAAGAATAAGCTTTAGAGCTTGCAAAGCTATAAAGCTTTTAATAGTAAGCCTGATGATAAAAATAAAAATATTAAAGCTTTGTAAGCAAAGGAGAGAGAGAAAAGGCATAGCAAAGGCAGGAAAGAGAGAGAGAGAGAGAGAGAGAGAGAGAGAGAGAGAGAGAGAGAGAAAAGAAAGGGGGTGACCGGTAAACGGCTAAAATTTAGCAAAGAGAGTATAACAAAGTTAAAAGGGACTCAAGTCAATTTGGGCCCAAGGCCAAGGGATGAAGGGGATGTGAAAGGGGCCAAGGGCTAGGACTAGGGTTGGGCACGTCCATGGACATGAATAAGTGTAGTGTGAAAGGGTGGCCTAGTATATAAGTGAATATGGCCAATGTAATAGGAACCTTTTGATACCTTTTGATAATCAAGATTACACAGGTCCTTTGCTTTCTCTTCTTGTTCTAATCCTAGGCTAATCTCTCATGCTTTCCTTAATCTTAGGCTAATGAGGCTAAATCTAGGTTGCCACTTTCTTTCATTGGTATCAGAGCCATGTCTTTGATCTAGTTTTCTGAATTTTTTTAAAATATCTTTCTTGGTTTTCTTGGGCTTTCTTTATTTTCTTGGACTTTCTTGATTTCTTGATGAAGAAATGGGTATGGGGGATGATGGAAAACTCTTGGTTCTGGAGGGAGCTATGGGTCAGTGTGGGCCAAAATTTGGGGTAATAGAAAACTCTTGGTTGTTCTAAGCTTTTGGAGGGAGCTCCGGGTCACTGTAGGCCAAAATTTGGGGTAGCCGCTCCAAAATTCGAATGGAACGACCGAATTTGGAAGAAATTTGTTGCTAATCATGATTAATTTTCTTAATCAAAATGTTTAAGCTTTTCCCCTTTCTTTCTAATGTCTGATCCTGGGAGAAATAGGGTTTCAATCCATCCTAAGGTGTGGCATTTTTGTTATGTATCATCTCCACGTTCTCAAAGAGTTTCTCCATGGCGGGATTGACGACAGTTTGACGGCTGAAGCTACTGGTCGCCGTTTTTGTTCATACCCGTTTGAGCTATAGACTGCGCGATTCACTTCGGCCATTGAAGCTCTTCAACCACAGTAGATCGAAGCTCTTGAATAACAAGAAGACTGCACAAGCTGCGCAATTCTGCCTTCGTTTCGTGGTGTTAGGCAAAGCTTAATCTAGCTTAAGTGGAGCAAAAGGCCCTTGTCAATGTTGATTTATGGCCCCGCATACGATTTAATGACCACCATTGCTTGCCTTAAGCATCACGCAAAGCTTCTCAAGTGTGTAAGACAAGCTTCAATCCATTAATTAGGGAGTTCATGGAGAAATTAGGGTTTCTTATCAAAAAAAAAAGTCATCAATCCTCTTAATCATGCTTGGCTATTTGCATATGTGAGCAATTTGTGCATTAGTGAGGGATTTCATGAGCAATTTCCTCTTCTTGCAAATTTTGAGATTTCTTAAAAATTAGGGTTCCTGCATGTTTTTCTTGACATCCAAGGCATTCATTATCTTCATTAAGCCTTCCTCTATCCTTCTATATCACTTTGGTATCAAAATCAATTAGGGATTAAGGTTTATTGGAGAAAAGGGGATTTAGGGAAAGTGCTCTAAAATTAGGCTTGCTTGGACTTTTCTTCATTTCACATGCATAGACATATGCCCATAGGTCTCATTGATCATGTTATGCATTAGTTGCATTAAGGAAAGTGCACATACCCAAGTGTGGATCATTGAAGTTAAATTGCCCTTCTCTTTTTGGGTTTCTTTGTGCAATTGGCATTGATTTGTCTCCACATGAAGCCATGGGGATTGAAGACATGAAGGAGCACTAATTGTATTCCCAATTAACCTCTTCTATGACATTAGCTTCGTATATTGGATGGTCATGTCATGTAACTATAAGTGCCGATTGTAAGTGGATTCACATACACTTTCAAGTTCATGTTTCACAATTCACACATACTTGTACTCACATCTCAATTTCTAGTAATCAAGTGATGTGTGAGGGTACCTCGGCATTTGGAGGAGAGGTCGAGGGGAGCATGCCTTGAATCCTCCTTGCCATGAGTGCCTTAGAAAAGCGGTAAGGAGGTACCGGTGGTGAAGAAATGATCCCAACTTGTGTCTAGTTTTGATCTAGGTATGAGGGTGGGAAGAGCTTGGCCGGGAGATCGGCAAGCTTCAACGCTCTACATCGACTTCCAAGTGCCTATTGTGGATGCATTTTATTGGGAAAGGATTTGGCAAGCATGGGATTAAGTATTGCAATTGATTTCAATTGATTTGATATTGAGATTTCAAAGGAGGTGCTGCCAAATTTTTTGCAAAAAGCACTTATGCAAGGCACTTGAGGTTACATGTGGACGCCAACTTACAAATTGTTGAGATTCATGCCTTCAAATAAGGTCTAAGACATTGCCAATGCAAAAGGGAAGTGAGGATTGAATTGGAGAGAAGTTTGATAGTTTTCTGATGTGGCACTGAATCAGTCCGAGAGAGGGTTAGGGCTTCTTTCAAGGTGTTTGCATAATCTCATTCTAATCTCTAAGGGCTACGTTTAGAGCCCTCAAGTGTTCGATTTAGACTCCGTTTACTTCTCCAATTGGCAAGTCTACCTGCAAGACAAGAAGGCTGCCCAGTCAAAATCAGCACTTTATTTTGGCAAAGTGAGCATAGGGCTAGGTTCCCCATACCCTAAGCTTCCCATCTAGCCTTAGAGCTCACCATTCATACACCGAAGATTGGGGCTAGGTTCCCCATACCCTAAGCTTCCCATCTAGCCTTAGACCTCACCATTCGAACACCGAAGCTATCCGTTACATCCATTTTTCCACTGGATACCCTATTTCTACAGAAATTAGGGTTTTTAGACTGAACCTGTTTTGACATCATAGCTGGATAGTATACTCTTTCCTCATTCTGGCAAGCTAAAAACTTCAAGATTTGGACCCTATTTGCTTGGTCAAAGTGACAAATTACTCACCGGTTGACTTTTTAAATAAGTCAAAATAGAAAGTACTTACGCATTGATCGTGGTCAAGTGATCATACACGGGTATACATGTCATTGCCTCTCCATAGAGCTAAAGAGCTCGTAAATCAGAGTTTGGAAACATATCCAACTTGACATTGGTAATTTTTCAATGGCATTGATCGTGGTCAAAGTGATCATACACGGGTATACATGTCATTGCCTCTCCATAGAGCTGAAGAGCTCGTAAATCAGTGTTTTGGAAACATATCCAACTTGAAATTGGTAATTTTTCAATGGCATCCAAGTTAAAGGCCAAGGCTACTTTCAAAAGGAAGTACTTGAGCATGAGGGTGGTGTTCTAGAAGCAAGGCAAGATGCAAGACAAGATGTTCAAAAGGAAGTACTTGAGCATGAGGGTGGTGTTCTAGAAGCAAGGCAAGATGCAAGACAAGATGTTCAAAAGCATATGCAAAGTAATGTTGAATTCCATTAAGGGTTGCACTTACCACAAGGGTCCATCGAGAATCTAGGGATGATGCAATGGAGAAGACGTGCCTTGAGTAACAAAGGACTAATCTTGATCGACAAAGTACTATGAGCAAATTGGTACAGCTTATGGAGAGCTTAGGCCAAAAATCTCAAGATGATACAAGAAAGGAAAGATTCTCTAACCGCTTGGATCAAAGATTCTCTAACCGCTTGGATCAAAGATCTGAAGCCATGGATCAAAATTTCAAAAAGGTTAATGACACTTTGCATGATGGGTTTGTTGAGATCAAGGAAGAGTTCATTGGCTTAAGGCAAGAATTGGACAATTGGAATACTTCTCCAAGTTTGCAAGATCACCATTCTAATGACTTGGGTAGCTGTTTCATCAATGATTCGGGGACAGGTCATGCTTATGATTTTCATGGATATTGGGATAGTGTAAATTTTGGTGGTAATGCATATGCCTATGATGACCGTGATGCCTATGACTATGATATTCATGGTAGTCATGATTTTTTTTATGAAGGCATGTATGCCAATGAGGATTTGGCAAATGTATTTGGTATGCCAATGCATCAAGTTGATGCATATGGATCAAGTAAGCCTATGCATGATTCTTCTTCAATGCATATGTACAATCAAAGTACCCTTCACCCTTTTCTATCAATGAGCCACATTGTCAAACACTCTTCTCTTCAAAAGGAGTGATTGGAGAAAGGCGATGCACAATGTTTGATGGTGAAGCTACTACAAGTGAAGCCAAGATAAGGAGAATCAATGTATATGAATTGCTGGTGCCGACTCTTGGTTTCCCTATTGCTTGAAGTGGGGATAGAAGACCTATTATACACTCTTGGTTTTCCTATTGCTAGATTTGGGCTTTACCAAAAGCAATGGAGGACCTCCGATCACTTTTACATTTGACCAATGTATGGAGTGTGACTATGTGGGCCTTTATGCACATATTATGGGTGTTAAACTCGTGTTAAATTGGAAGGCATGCTTGCTGTAATTTTTGGACAAGAAGAAGATGAAGATACTTGGTTGCCGATACTTTCTCGACAAGTCACCAATGTGTCCGTGGGGTCAAAGGGGATACGCAAGCTGAAAATGGTTATGATTGGACAGCTTTCATAAGTGCTTTGATTGAGGAATTTTCAGCTTATGACATGATGCCACGAGGTTATGAGAACATGGTCATTGATGATATTTTGGATGAGTACTTGTTTGTTGGTGATGAATGGAATGACGACTCATTTGTTGGTGATACAAGTGATAACCATGTTTTGGATGATCATGCATTGGGTGATGTGTTGAGTGGCTCATGGAAGGTTCATGAAAATGCATTGTATGATCCATGCTCGAGTCTGGCATATGATTGTCAATTATTTGACTATGAAGGCTTAGAGGATGTGTATCATGATGCAAATAAAGAAGAATCTTCTCATGATGAGATTGTTCACACATGTATTGATGATATTTTGGTGGTTGATTTTGATGATCATGGTACTATCATTCATCATAAGGGCGAGGATGTCTATGAAGATGTGGATGATGGTAGCCTTGACAATGAAGATATTCATTATATATTACTTATGAGGATGCATGTTCTATGCTTTGTAGTGGATATCTTCAAGGGGATTTCAAAGATAACAATAAAGTTCATACGAACATGGAGTTTGAGGCATGCATTTTCAGATTTTGTGGATGCCAAAGTGATTCTATGGCTTATGGGATTGGGGCATTCACTTTTGGATGCATTCCTTGTCATATGAGATGCATGGTGCAAGACTATGTGGCACGCCATGGTTTTGGTGTATTGCCTTTGGATGGAGGAAATACTCTTGCACACGGTATATTACATTTATGTTCCGGATTGATGGATATACCGGTATGCTTTCCTTTCGACCATAGTATAGGTGGTAGCTAGGTTATGTGGGTTGGAAATTATAGTAGCTATCCTTTTGATCTGGGTGGCTACTTGTTCTTGAGAAGGTTTGATTGTTGGTCTCTTGGTTTGCCTTTTGATCTGGGAGGTTAAAGTTTTGATAGGTTACCTTTTGGCTACCTTTGAGGAATCAATTGGTTCATAAAAACAGTGATTATGGGTTGCTGGAATTTCTGAAAATCACTGTTTGGACAGCCTTATACCTTTTGGTTTTGGATGCAAAATGCATGGAATCTTTATGAAGTGCATATGCCAATATGGAGTACATGATATGGCTTCATTTGAGCGCATTGTGGGAAGTTTTCAGCCATACATATGTATTTTTGGCTCCAACATACATGGCTTACGCATGAGCATGCTACTTAACATGAGTCCTTTATGGTATACTTCATCCATGCAAGTTTGTACATGTATACTTAAGGTTTCGAGGATGAAACCTCTTGGGTGGGGATGGTTTGTAACAAAGTTAAAAGGGACTCAAGTCAATTTGGTGGGCCCAAGGCCAAGGGATAAAGGGGATGTGAAAGGGGCCAAGGGCCCATGGACATGAATAAGTGTAGTGTGAAAGGGTGGCCTAGTATATAAGTGAATATGGACCAATGCAATAGGAACCTTTTGATAATCAATATTACACAAGTCCTTTGCTTTCTCTTCTTATTCTAATCCTAGGCTAATCTCTCATGCTTTCCTTAATCCTAGGCTAATCTCTCATGCTTTCCTTAATCCTAGGCTAATGATGCTAAATCTAGGTTGCCACTTTCTTTTAGAGAGAGAAAATTCCTAAAGAGGAGGAGGAGGGATAGGGTGACGAGGGCACAAAAGACCATACGGTTAGCTTTTGGTGAGGGTGGATGAATCAAAAGGTGGTTTTACTCCTGAGGGTAGTTTTTGGCAAGTGATAAGTGGTTTTACTCTTGAGGGTAGTATTTGGTTTTACTCCTGAGGGTAGTATTTGGTTTTTGGAAAACGGTGACAAGGATTTGAAGCCCTTGATCTAGATAACCATCCAAAGGCTCAAAAAATTCCCATAAACCATCCAACCTTTGCCCAAAGGTTTTTATGCCCTTCTTGTCTTTACCCTTTGGCTTTTTGGTGAACACCTCTCTTGCACTTGTACCCTTGTTGTTGCAGCTTTTTGCATGCCTTGTTTTTCCTCGTGATATTTCTCCTTTGATTTGTTGTTGAAGCTTTAATAATTCCCAAAAATTAAACCTTTGGCCTTCTTTTCACCAAGTAGATTGCAGAAACCTTGATTTTGAATTTTTCTTTAAAAATCCTTCTCCTTGAGTGGTCCCCAAAGCTCTGATACCACTGTCAGGACCTTAAGACACTTGGAGAAGGAACTCTAATTTCTCAACACAAAAATTAGATCATAACACATACTTCCACAAATCACAAGCTAAACCTTAATAAACAAAATCTTGTGTCTTCTTGAGTTATTTTGTTGCTTAACATGCTTAATGAGTACTTGTAGATTTTGCAGCAGGAACCAAGTATCCATTGGTGACCCGAGGTATCCACATCTGCTCATGGAATTATCGGCATCCCGAGTTACCCATATCAACATAGAGAGTCATGAACATCTCGATGAGTCACATATGTCCATCCGTAAACCATCAGGTTGATTGTATAGATCACCTAAAGTACGAAAGTAGAGAAAGAAATGCCAACAAAGGAAAAATCCAAATTTCCTTAATCCGAATACAACAAGATAAACTCGGTGAAATCTAAAGAAAGAGATTTCAACAAGTGAAAATGCCGACAAGATTACACTCATTAATACATGCAGCCTATAGATAAAAGAAGTTTATCTAGAGAATCCGCACACAATAACTTTAAATGAATTGAGAAAATGAGATTGTCTTTGAATGTTGAGGTCAACATGCTAAGTGATGTAAGCAAAGCAACAATCTTGAGCCCAAATTATCCCATAAGATAATATATGTGAGGGATCGCTAGCATCCCATGCCACCATGATACCACCCATACATACCTTACCAATTTGAAACTCCCTAGTATGCCGTCTAGGAAATATGAATAAAATCCTATATAAAAGGAATAAGATGGCCTTATCCCAGACTTTCACATACTAAAACTTGTCTCTATATTCCTGAGACTACATCAAGGAATAACTCTTTCCGAGTATATCATTAGAAAAGAATTTTGAATTATTGGCACCTTTCTAATGATAACTACCCAATAAACACAATAAAGCTAGGGTAGAAAAATAACTCACCTAGATACATAAGCAACTAGGTATCCAAGTTGGAATATGTACAAGAGTGCAAGGAACATAGTCCAAAATTATGTCCAAAAAATGAAGGCAAATGCTACCTTCAAAGCACATGAAATTATCCAAAAGATCAAAAGATCCTAATAAAACCATGGATAAAAGCATAGAAGCTCCTCGAATCCATGAAAATCGTAGTTGATCATAAAAATCAATGCATACCATCTAATGAACATTAATCATGCCAAAAGAATCATTAAAATTGGTGGCCAACTCATCCGGAGTATATGAACATGGTGTCGTTCAAGCAAAACTCCAAAGTAAGCAAGTGAGACACGTGTGTAACCCTCATTAAAAAACCCCTAGATACAAGTGATGTAGGCCGAACGAACCTGATGAGTCCGTATAAAACTTGGAAAACATCCAATAAAATCCACCAAAACAAACCGATCAACTAACCCATGATAGAATTTATCTTAGGCTTAGAAAATTAAGCATAGACCACACTTAAAAAAAGTGTAAAATAAATTATCATGGAAAAGTGTCAAAGGTGAGACACACGATGAGCATAGATTATAGCCATCATTGAAAAACTTAAGGAACGTGTCCAAAAAGAATGGCTAAACAATGGTAAAAAATCATGCAAACATCGTTTAGAATTAATCCAAACAAAAAAAACTATTAATATAAGGTATAATCGTATTAATAATATGTGAATAACCCACATCTATCTAATGTCAGCATGAGAAAACGTACTTCAACATTAAATAATCCTTGAAAACATTAAATTCTTGAGAAACAAAATTATCATAATTTTTTCCTAATTTAATAGGGCCTCAAAATACGATAATTTTGAATTCCACCAAACCTATCTTATGGCATTCCAAACCTATATTTTTCCAGAAAATTTTCAACAAATAGATTTGCTAAAATACCATTGATATTTTAAAAAATACCAATTTCTAAGATTTCTGAAATATTCCTAAATTTTCCTAAGAATCCCATCGTTCATGAAATTTCCAATTCCGCCCAACAATTCTCAAATCCAATGAAAATTTATAATTTAAATGGATTTTTTAATTTTTTGAGTCAAAAAATATATTTTAAAGGAATTTGAATCGTCACTCACGGGTGCCCAAATGGACACACCACATGCCAATAACCAACTCCACATTTTCCAAAAATTTAAAATAACCTTTGTCTAATTTTTAGGAATTTTTAAAATTTTTAATTTACCCCCCGAACGCATTTAGAATACAAACGGTCAAAAAAATTTAGAATCCCAATGGTTTTCCCGGTATACGGAAAGCCAAGAGTTTCGGGAAAATGAAAAGACAAAAAAAAAACGAAATGTGAAAGGTCAAAAGTTTCTAGAATCTCAAAAGTCAAAAGATTTTCCGGAATTTGGAAAGCCAAAAGGCACTAGAAGAAAAATTTTCCAAAAATTTTCAAAGAATTTTCTTTTCTCATATTTCAAATTTTTTCATTTTTTGACTTTTTTTTCAAGCTTTTTGGGAATTTAAAAAACACTTTTTTTATATATTTTTTAAAAGCTAAAAAAATAAAGCTTTTTTGTAACTAAGGTTTTGTAAAACCTTTTAAAAAATGATTATGGGGGGGTGGCATTTTTTCGCAGGCCACCTACAGAGTGCCCCCCCCTCCCTGACGGCGCGTTGCAAGATTGAGAGGAGAGGAGACCTCTCTCCTCCTTCCTCTCTCTCTCTCTCTCTCTCTCTCTCTCTCTCTCCCCTTCTCCAATCCATTCTCACTTCCTCCATCCCCTCCTTCTCTCTGTTAAATGAGAAAAGATTAAGCTTTAATTAATTTTTTAATCATAATTAAATCCTAATTATGATTAACATTAATCAAAAATGTGCTTTTTAAGAGAGGTTCACACACGCGTGAGAAAAATAGAAGAAAATTTTAGAATTGAAAGACGAAGAGGGTCCCACACACACATGAGAGCATTCCATGCATCAACATGCTGCCCCATACTGCATTTCAACAAAAAATTGGCAGAAATTTGATAGCATACCCGCGGAAAAACCCGTAAAAATGTATTAAAAATATATTTTTAACCATAAAAATGCTCAAAAAATTATGAAAAAAATTCTAAAATTTGTAAAAAATCAAGGAATTCATTTTACCGAAAATATCCATAGTAAAATATGTGGTATTTTGGTAAAAATTTCTATTAATGCTTATTTTAAAGCACAAAAAATAGAAAAAAATAGCATTAAACTCACGAAATTCCCCTGACGCAACATCGATTCATCCATTGAATAGAAGAAACACGCATTCTAACTGTCATATCGACGATCCACGTGCAAATCATCAATACAAATCAAAAAAACATTTTTATTTAGTAAATATTAAAACTTACTTCAAAAATACCAAAAATTACAATAAGAAAGAAAAAATAACAACAATTAACTAGAGATTGCTCTGATAGCACTATTAAAACCCTAAGATCTCTCTAGATAATTGTTATGCCTAAACATGCATAAATCAAGCATAAACTCATCCACCCGACCACCCCCGAGCCCAAGGGATGCACACATGAATTATAATGAAGTACATCATACCTTTACCTTGATGTCCCATACCATCAAGCATAAACTCATCCACCCGACCACCCTCGAGCCCAAGGGATGCACACATGAATTATAATGAAGTACATCATACCTTTACCTTGATGTCCCATACCATCAAGAGGTATAACTCTAATCCAGTAGCATGTAGCTATAGTGTGAAATGGTAGGTGAGTAGTTATGATCCTCTAACAAGAGAACATAACATAACCTAGCCTCAAGATAACATCAAGAGACCATAGCCTAAGCCCCCCTTGAGTGTGCCCCATGCCCCTATTATATAGGAGGGCCTTCAAGTGACTCTTGACTCTCCATTTCCCATGTGTGACCCTTGGATACCTGACCCTAACCTTAACCCTTACGGTTAGTCCTAACCCATGCTCCACTAGAGCTTGTTCCCATGCTCCCATGCTCACAAGCCTAATGTGGGTTAGCCTCCTAGTATATGCACACATAATGTGCATGTAACATTCTCGAACAGAAGCTTGTTGTCATTCGGGGTTGAAGCTTGACTTTGCGCAATTTGCTATTGTTGGGAACTCAAAGCTTCCAAATTGACGTCTTCAGATCCATCGGATTATGGAAGCTCAACAGCCAACCTGTCGACTTGTGTTCGGGGGTATTGCCGCCGTGGCGGTGGTCCTAGTCGCAGTCGTGGTGGATGGGGCACAAAATAGAGGGATTTACACATTGAGGATTTGGTGCATAGTTTAGATCATGCTCATACACACATGGATAAGGTGGATCGTGCCTCGGATGTTTCGAGTTGTGTTACATCAGGTGATAGCATTGATTTCTACCTGACTTTGCATGGTTCTAACTACAAGCTATATGCATTTGGTTCTTTGTGATTGTCGACATGACCCTATGTTTTTTGGCATCATTTGTCATTTGTAGTGTATGGTTTTTGACTATGTGGCTTGACATTTAGATGCGCCTATGATACATTCTAGTCTTGGCATAGACAATGGTTCTTTTGTGCTAGGACAATTCAACATTCAGGCCACAAGTTTTGAGCTCATTTTTTGGATATCTTCAATGCCAGATTTACATTATTAATGTGAGGATGGGTTAGTTTCTTCGACTCACGAGGATTTATGGCTAGCCCTCACCATCCACATTTGAGGGCCATTCTTTTGGAGCTTGCATGGCTCATATTTGCATTTCATCCATGTGGTTACATGTTTAGCCTCATCTTTGATAGCATACCACCTTCCTTTGCATTTAACCCACGGGGAGATCATGCGACTTTTGCATCGACATCATGCAACTCATGGTTTGGCATCTATTTACTACGACATTGACACTGAGTCATGATTTTGGCTTTTGTATATATAGCCTTCTATATGTGTCTATTTTGTTTATAACCACCCTTTGATTTCGAGGACGAATTCATTATAGGATTGGATGGTTTGTAACAAAGGGGATTTTAAGATGCACATACACATGGGGGATGGGCCTAGTCACATGGGGCTTAGGGGCTTTTACATATGTAGTGTTTGGGCATATGGGCCTTGGGACTATAAAAGGTACCAACCCTAGGACTATTATACCCTTTATGACCTTTTGACCATTTTATGATGGCTATCATGTCCTTTCTTGGAGCTCATGCTTCCATGGGCTGATTCATGGTAGTCTTTCCATGTTTAGGTGTGGCTACTCTGTATGATGAGCAACACATGTGTGTACTCCATGCTAATGAGTGCAACCCTAGAGGTACTCATGTGCACAATGGTGTGACACATGTGACTAGGCCAAATGTGTGTAAATTATGTAATATTATAAGCACATAAAATTTGATAAAAAGAAAAATAATGAAACAAAAATCAAGGTGCAAAATGTTCACATTGGATCTTATTAAGAAATTAATCCTTGTGAATTTTACCATGTATGTACATATGTATACATGTTTATGCATGTAAATATGGGTTTAAAATTTAACTTAATTAATTAGAACCTTGAAAATAAATAAAAATGCGAATGGTCAAGTAGAAAATAATTAATGTGTTAATTTGATGAAGAATTGCTACGGTTGAAGCCTAGAAATATAAAAAACTAAAAGATGTGTTAGGAATGGTTAAAAAGAGACTAAAGGTCAATTTATTCAAATATTAAAATAAGGCATGAAGAGATAATGTGGAAAGTTTAAAGTAGCTCAACTATGCTTGCATAAGCTAAGATTCGACTAGTTGACTAAAGGAATGGTACAATTCAACTAAAGCCATGTAATTATATGCTTTGACATGCATGTAGGAGTTAGTTAAAGCTAAAATTTTATATAAATATGACGCTCCCTCCTTTAAAATTCCCATGCCTGCTAGAAGAGGGTTTAGGATACCTTTATTATGATATTTTTCCTAGTTTATATCACAATCAAGTACTTGCACAGTACTAGTACATGCTATAAGTGTATAATTGCTAGTCTACATCTTATTTAGCTATTCCAAGGCCCTGTTAAACTCATGGATTTGAAGAATAGCCTACACCACTATTACAACAAGTCATATTCAAATTAAAGCATCTTACAAGTAATAATTGGCGTATGTTTTCAAATTGTCATAAATGTGTACAGTTCGTACATTTTCTTCTTGTTTTCTATTACTTTCAAATGAGTTCTATTTTTTAAAATTTTAACTCTCTGTAAGTATTTACACAGATTCAATTTAATGTATTTGTTAAATTACATATATCCTTTGTTAAGAGCAACTCATATATGAATTAAATGAATGTAGAGTTGATTAATTCTTTTCCTTTTAAATTAAATAGTTCTCTATTTAATTCCAGAGAATGTAGAGTTGATTAAATGAATGTAGAGTTGATTAATTCTTTTCTTTTTTAAATAGTTCTAGATATTATTCCAGAGAATTAGGATTGTTAAAAAATATTTTATTATAGCCTTCTATTCAATAGACATGTTGTAACCTTGGAAGTAATTATTCTAAGTAGAACTATGTTAAAACTATAGTTTAGAAGATTAGGTTTTAATTTTCTTTCTAAACTAAGGCTGACTGCACATTAAACTAACTAGCTACCTTAGGGTAAAATACTAGATTTAGATTAAATGAAGGCGAAGTTTTGATTTTTAACTACAGAGGGGATAGGACTCCAAGGATGCAAAGCCGAAGGGGTGTTCAACTTCTAATTCTTCTCGCAACCAAAATGTTTGTGATGATTTCTCCAAACAAGGGCACTTATGGCGATAATGCTAGAGTCGCATGCCAGATTTGGAAGGTAAGTCAAAGGACAAAGGGGTAAGCTCATCCACCAAAGCTGGGGCGGAGGAGTCAGCTTTCGTCACCTTGATTGATCTCGAGTCCGAGACTCCCCCTCCAGTGGTTGAGCATGCTCCTCCTTGTTCCCACTCTCCTCAGTGGATCACATGCCTTAACACAAGGATTGGCTTGATGAACTCCATGACATGACAGATTTGCCATTGGAGATAACTCTATTATCCCTATTCTTGGCGAAGGGACAATGACCCTCATTCCGAATGGCAATGAAGGGAAGTACACCTTAAGAGTGCTATATGTGCCAGATTTAGGATTTCATCTCCTTTCTGTACACGAGAGTTGCAAATTGGGCATTAAGAGTGCTATATGTGCTAGATTTAGGATTTCATCTCCTTTTTATGTACACGAGAGTTGCAAATTGGGCATTAAGGTGGAATTTATGGAGCACTTAGTGATCATTCAGGACCCTCTCATTGACAAGATCCTTTGGCAAGGCATCGAGGACCATGGCCTCTACAAACTCACGGCTATTTACTCTCACACAGGTACCCACATAAGCGATCTTTGGCATGCTAGATTTGGACATCTTCATTTGTAGGCCTTGTAGAGAAGGCTTTTTGGGAGCTGGTGGTGGATGGATTACCAGATGGCACACGAGGGCCCTTGTCACTCTTATCTCAAATGGAAACAACATCGAGAGGCTTTTCCCAAAGAAAACTACACGACAAACTATGACACCTCTGGAGTTGGTTCATGTGGATTTATGCAGCCCGATGCGCACTTCGCCTCTTGGTTCTACCAATTATGCTTTTCTCTTGGTTGATGATTTAAGTTTGTATGATTGGGCCTATTTCCACAAATCCAAAGATGAAACCAATAGATTCCAAACACGAAGAACCTTGGTGGAGAAACAGTTTACAGGACACTCTATCATCTTAACATTACTAGCCGCCAAAGGAGGCAAGTTTACTTCTTGTTAATTTAACCAATACTATAAGCAACATGGCATTCAAATGAGAGTTTGCCAACACAAGTACTCCTTCAGATAACGGTGTGGTGGAGCGGAAGAACCAAACGGCATTGAGATGGCTCAGAAAATGTTGGAACAACGAAGTCTTCCACAAAAGCTTTAGGCAGAGGCAGTTGCTACTATTATTTATATTCTTATCGATCCCCTACTACTATTGCTTTGGGATAGACCCCCTTTAAGGCATACCTTGGTAGAAAACCCATTATTTCTTACTTTCGGTTTTTAGATCAGATGCATTTGTTTATGTACCTAATGGTGACAGAGGGGGAAGCTAGATGCTAAGTCCAAGCATCATATTTTGGTTGCTTACAACTCAGAATCCAAAGGTTATCAGCTCTACAATCTTGCAACCTCAAAGATCATCGTTAGCAAATATGTGGTGGTTGATGAGACTTCATCTTCCATCATAGAGGGGGCTTCTTCATCGCTAGGGGTTGATTCGGCGACTCAACCTCTCCTTGGCAAGATCCTCCTATTCCTCTTCCTCGACTTGATCCAGCACATCCTCGAGCACCTCAGGCAGAGGAATCATCCACCATTGATCATGAGGAGGAGATTTTGGTGAATGCTCCATAGTAGGCTTCATCTCAGGAGCAGGGTTTGACTTTGAGGGGGATCTCATATTCCTAATTAGTTGTACCAAACATTGCAGGACTAAGGGGTAACACGGTTGTGCTCACCTCTAGCAGGGGGTCCCCGTTGATCAGAGCGATTACATACCACGACATCATCTCAGGAGAACCTGTGCATCTGATGTCACGCATCCAGAAGAACTCAGAACCTACTCATATTGGGGAGGCTCTTTCCAAACCAACTTGGAAGCATGGCATCAAAATGGAGCTTGACTCCAAACTTGGGAGCTGGTTCCCAGCCCAACAAAGCGAAAGGTGATTGGTGTCAAAACTGGGTCTATATGACCAAGTACAGATCGGATGGGACTCTAGATAAGCACAAGGCCAGGCTTGTGGCCAAAGGCCATTCTTGGAAAGCTGGCATGGATTTTGATGATACCTTTGCACTGACTGCTCGGATGGCAACCATACAGACTGTTCCTGCTCTTACTGCACACTCTCATTGGCCCATCTTTTAGATGGATGTCAAGTCAGCATTCCTAAAGGAGGAAGTTTATGTGGAACAACCCCCAGGATTTTAGGTTCCTAGCTCCAAAGGTATGATCTACATGCTAAAAAAGACCTTGTATGGTTTGAAATAGGCCCCCAAGACTTGGTATGAGAAGATTGATGCTTTCTTTCAATAGAAGGGTTTCAAATGGTCGGTGTGACTGATCCAAATCTCTACATTTATCGCCAAGACTTGGTATGAGAAGATTGATGCTTTCTTTCAATAGAAGGGTTTCAAGTGGTCGGTGACTGCTCCAAATCTCTATATTTATCCCCCAAGACTTGGTATGAGAAGATTGATGCTTTCTTTCAATAGAAGGGTTTCAAGTGGTCGGTGACTGATCCAAATCTCTATATTTATCCCAAGAAAGGGTTGTATACTCTTATCATTCTCTATGTGGATGACTTGATCATCATCACAGGCAACCATGTAACACACATTGCTTCGACAAAGGTTGCCCTCAGTTAGGAATTTGAGATTATAGATCTGAGGTTTCTTCACTCCTTTCTTGGATTGGAGATTTTTCAGTGCTCAGATGGCATATTCATTTCTCAACAAGCGGTACGTTACAGAGTTGTTAAAGGCTTTCAGGATGACAAATTGTAAGTCCATCACTTCTCCCATGGATCCCAACATCAAACTCTCCTCTTCTGGATCCGATCTACTGGTAGATCCACTTTTGTACAAGAAACTGGTAGTTCCTTGATTTGGTTTCTCAACACATGGCCTGATTGTGCATTTGTGGTGGGAACTCTTGGTACTTTCATGCAAGCATCATTGGACACTCATTGGCATGCAGCACTCCGCATGTTGCGGTACTTGAAAGGTACCAAGGATTTTGGCATTTTCTATGGAGAGTGGGCCACTTTACGTGGATGGAGCGGCTCGACTGGGTTGGAGATGCAGATTCTCGATGATGTTCTACAGGGTATTGCTTTACTCTTAGATCTGAAGCCATTTCATGGTGGTGGCGAGTAAAACGCAGCCTATGGTGGCACTTTCATCGACTGAGATATGGAGTATCAAGCGGCTTATTCTGTGAGGTGATTTGGTTGGCAGGCAACTACTTAAGGAGATCGATTTTTGACAGAGCAGCAGCCTACCCTTATCTCATGTGACAACTAGAGTTGCTTAGCTATTGCTAAGAATCCAGTATTTCATGCACGAACCAAGCATATAGAGATCCAGTACCACTTTGTGTGGGAGCAGATCTTGGAGGGAGACATTATCCGACCCAAGACAACATTGTATACTTATTTACCAAAGGATTATCTTAGTCAGCTATATCGGCGTTCATGGCAACTCCTTGGGTCTTAGGCCACCCCCAAGGCCTGAGAGGGGGCGCTAGTATATATCATATCCTGTTGCTAGCTTTTCTGGTGTTTACGGGGGGCATTTTTATGCTCAGCCATTCCCCATATTCTCCCTCATTTTTCCCTTTTTATGGGCCTTTGACGTGGGTTGCCCACCCTTTTATGGAGTTTTTCACCTATTTTTAGGTCGTGTGAGGGACTAGGATACAGTCGGCCAGCTCATATAGAAGTATATATATGTGCTGCCCTCTTCCTCACATTCATTCATTCCTTGATCATTCTTGTTGATCACTTTGGTGAGCACCTTCAGCCCTCTGCCTATGGAGTCCACTCCTCGCCTACATACAAGCTAGTTGTATCCGCTCTTTTCTTGAGGATTAGTGCATCAGCATTTTGTTGTTTTCTCTCATCTCTCTCTTGGAGCTTCAACGTTTTGTCATTTGTCTACATCTTTTCACTACCCTCTGACAAACCTTCACATCTTCCATTTTACTTATGGTTAATATTTGTTATAAATCTTTATACAACTAAATCAGCCATTGTACGACAGTGAAGACATGTAAGATACATGAGGTTGGGGCACAAGTGTGCTTTGTATTAGATTCTTAGATTAAAATTTTCAAGAAAGTAATCATTTGAAATTAAGCTCCATGCCCATTAGATAATAAACTAATTGGGCAAAATTTGGGTGTTTATGAACAATGTTATTCTTAAAGCTATTGACTAATGCGTAGTTATGTGAAACATGTCGTTTATTATGAACAACGTTATCCATAACGATATTGACCAATGCATAGTTATGAGCTTTTAAATGCCATAAAATCTTAGCTTTATCAATTCTAGTAGGTTTGCTATATATCCTTGACATAAAGTCTTCAATGTAAAGTACAATCGGGTTAAAACTTTTTTGGACCTATCCCTATTAGTTTTTTAATTAAACATGGCCAAAGATGCTTTATATGTTTCCCAAGTGCTTAAAACATTATCATAGACTGGTGGATTACTTGTAGAGAATATGATACCTATAGTTTTAGTCAAACAACTATTTCATCATATGTGTCTGGAATCAAGGACTAAACAACTCAAAGGATGGACCCTACTTATCTCTAGCAAGGACAAATTGCATGGAAGAATGTAAATGCTAAACTAGTCTTTGTTATCGGGATTGCAACAACGAATGATGACATCAATACACAAGGAAGTGCAATGCAAAAAGTTTAATAAAAAAGAATCATAAAGCTATAATTCCAATTGAGGATGAGAGATGGGAATTGATTAATGATCTATTGAATAGGATCTAATTGTATAACTAGATCTATAAACAGATGTAAAGCTTTATGGATATTTTGCTGTAAAGGGTTTTTTATTAATATATATAACTATTGATTTAAAAAAAGCTATAATTCCAAATGAGTAGTAGGGTTTTGCATTGATACTCATATTATTATTAACCTCTAAGATAAGATGTGACCTTAAGGGTTTGGATGTAATTTAATCATAAGCTCGGCTTCTATGGAACTCTGATTACGTTTTGTTTGCAGAGTTAGTCTAAGGTCCATGAGAGGGCAGTTCGCTGTACATGTAAATAATTCTTCAAATTTCAAATAAGCTTTGGATTTTCTAGTTCTTATTGAAATTTTCCAATCTAATAAGACATACACAAGGCACATGATAAATTTTTTCATTATCGCTTGATTCACAACATTGTGGATTGTGTTGGATGCTTTTTAGACTATCTTGACAAAAGCCTTTTTTCATTATTGCCTAATTCAAGAGATAGATCTTGCTTTCACCATTTTTTTAACCCTCTTCATTTGTGTAGTTCCTTTGTGCATATATAAATATATATATGTATGTATGTATTTATGTATGTATGTATATTCAGTCCATAGACATATTCATTAATGATTGCATTAAGGTTAAAACTTTGAACATCACTCATGCGCAGTTTTTTCTCGTGGGCCGTCTCTCTCGTCTCTCTTAGTCATGAGGGGTTTGTGTGGATTGTAAGGCATTCATTCATCTCTCTCTCTCTCTCTCTCTCTCTCTCTCTCTCTCTCTCTCTCTCTCTCTCTCTCTCTCTCTCTCTCTCTCTCTCTCTCTCTCTCTCTCTCTCTCTCTCACACACACACACACACACACACATTGCCCAACCTGAAAATGCAACACAAACGGCTTTTATAGCCTTCATTAGAAGTCTCCAAAATGCTTCCAAACAATTCACCTTCCAAACATCACGTCACCACCTTAAACCTTATACAATTTTTTTTTAATTAACGTAATGTTACCGCCTTAAGTCTTTACTTACCTTGGGTTCTACTCTTTGCCATTAAATAATTAATGGCCCAAAGAAAATTTGGCACCCATATTATTCACACCAACTTTTACCTTGACAAAAGGGGGTGGTCATTACCTCTTCTTTTTGTAAATGTTTATAACCATGTTCATGCTTATGATCTATAAAGAAAACACAAATATGTCACAAGATCTAATGTATTGAATACACAAAATAAAAATGACAAAATGTAAGGATACCTTATTCTTTCAAGAGCCATAGGCTTTTGACAGAGTACATGCTTTAGGCCTTGCAACTAACATCAATAGGCCACCACACATGCCCTATCACATTTATGTGTTCCTAACTTGTTCTAGTACATACATGGATTTTAGTTGATCCATGCCTATTTTTCATTTGCTATGTCTCTCATTCAACATGAACATACTCTAACCAGTAATAGCATCTACATGCAGGCTGTAATGCCTATGTGACCGACGGCCGGCAGACCGGATGGCCATGTCCGGGGTTCAGTGGGAGAGGACGCCCATGTGAAGTCATGGGCGGCCAGGCTAGTGTGGACGGCAGGCCACACACTATATAGCCTGAGGGATGAGGGGCAATCCTCATTCTTCCTCTATGGCTGGGTGGTGAGCCAGAGGCCATCCCCTCCTGTGGTAACGCTCGTAGCGGCATTACGGATATCTAACACTGGTATCAGAGCGTGGTTCTCGATGGGGTCGTCAGAGTCCGCGCGTGACCGGAGCCCACTCAATGGTTTTTAACCATTCATCTCCTCATCCTTATCTCCAATGGAGTGTGTGGAGGGAGGCGGCCATTGTTGAAGGGAAGAATTCTCTCTCTCTCTCTCTCTCTCTCTCTCTCTCTCTCTCTCTCTCTCTCTCTCTCTCTCTCTCTCTCTCTCTCTCTCTCTCTCTCTCTCTCTCTCTCTCTCTCTCCCAGTCACACACACACAGCAAGCAAAACGCAGGTAAGCAATTTTCGTTTTTTTTCTCTGCGTTGAAATTGTCTGCGAAAGAATTCGTTGAAGCTTGTGTGTGGGGGGGGGGCCCGGACACCAGCCCCACTGTCTGCTGCTGCGAAGCAAATTTCGTTTGGTAAAGAACGGAAGTCGCCTAGTGCAACGTTCTCTACTGTGTGTGGTGTAGAGAGTAGGGTGAAGAGCACAAATGTGCGCCATTGTGTGCGCCACCCGTCTGTGAGACGAAACCGCCGTTGTGTAGAGGGGGGGCGAAGACCTGCTGGCCTACGTTGTACTGAAAGAGCACAAACTCACTTTATCACTCCCCTTTACCTGTGAGACACTGGCTGCGGCGGCGGGCGGCCAGGCCATACCCGGCCTACGTGGCCAGCCAGGCCAGCCCCCAACGGCGGCCAGCTAGGGGGGTCCAGCCAGAGGCGGCGGCGGGCGGCGCGGCCAGCCCCAGGGATGGCCAGCCAGGGACGGCGGCGGCCAGCCACCAGCAACGGCCAACTGGGTGGCGGCCAGCCAATAGGCGCAGCACCGAGGAGAAGAAAAAAAAATTATTTATTTTTATTTTTTTATATTTTAATTATTCATTTTTAATAAAATTAAAAATGAAACTAAATTCAAACGGATCCTCTCTCTCGGTTGGGGAGGAGGGATAATCCCGGCAAAGGGATAATCCGAGTGTTCCAGGCACAACTTCCCGAGTGTTCCAGGCACAACTTCCCGAGAAAATTTATTTTTCTTATGAGTTGCAGGCATTTTTTCTCTCGGATCGGAGCATCCCGAAGAAGCGGCGCTGTCTGGAGGCTCGCAGCGCAACACAAATTGACAGGCGACCGTAAAGGGGGGTGACTATTCTCTCTCCACCACTGCTCATTTTATTAGCGTTCTTTTTTTTTTGTAATTTCCGAGTTCTCGCATTGTTTTTTGCAAGAATTAAAGATGTCTGCTAGACGTAGTGTGTCCCCACCGCCTTCTACTTCTCTAGGTTTTTCAGGTCTCTTGTCCTCGGTCGTGGGTTTGACCCCGATTAAATTGTCAGGCCGTACACGCCCGACCGTTGTCCGGTCCGGAGTGCGCTCGTCGATCACGCGTGATCCCAGCGCCCTCCTCGTCTATTGACCCCGCCTTAGGACCCAGCGAGCCCGCAGCGGCCGCATTGGCAGATGACCCCTTTCTGGCCGATGAGCTAGAGGACATGAACACCGACGTCGCCGAGGGAACTGAGGAGGACCTCTTGGATTATGACGACGACGATTATGACCTATTGGACCCTGCTGATGTCCTAACAGAGTCAGAGCTCTCTAGTGGACTGTTTAAATATCTTAATGCCAAACTGAATAATATGGGTAAAGTCCAGGCTAATTTAGTCACGATGCTACAGAGCATCTCCACATGGTTAGATGCACTGACAGCCGCCTCGGCTAGTACTCCGACTCCTCGTGGTAGCCGACCTCGTGCGGCATGGGTGAGCATAGCCTCGCCAGTGGTTGCAGGAGTACAGGCCGATGCGCCTGCTGCGGGGCCGTCCATAGCGACAGCTTCGCCGTTATTACAAGACTTAAAGCCGCCTAGTTTTGGTGGCGAGGAGAAGGAGAGAAACAAGGACTCGGTCAATATGTTTCTAGCGAAGTGGTCAGATTTACACATGCTGCGACAGCAGCCTAGCCGTATACAGCCTGTAGAGGCTAGCCTCTCATTAACCGGCAAAGCGTACAAGTGGTGGATGAGTTTGACAACTCGTCCTGCCACTTGGACGGAGTTTGAAACGATGTTTCGAAAAGAACTTTTGCCTGTTAATGAGGCAAAGAGAAGCTGGGAGTTATGGGATAAGTGCTCGATGTAGAACAAATCCCTAACTCAGTACATCTCAGACTATAGGGAGATAGTACTCAAGCTAAAGGGAATCGATGCATTCCAGACATTGCGAGGCTTTAAGAGAGGCCTCAAAGATGATTACCTTGAGTAAGTAGAGCCCTTACAGGCTAAAGACTTAGCAGAGGCAATTAAATATACGCAGATATTTGATGACATCAAGCGCCATAGTGCGCATGGTGGTTCTAGCAGGGCCGAGGAGGGTAGTGAAAAGAGGAGGTCATGCCTCAAAAGAAAAGGGTTCCGTCGTAGTGATAAACAAGGGGATAGAACGGACCAAGAAGGACAGGGTGGTCATTAGTCTAAAAAACCGCGACCATCCAAGAAGAAAAGAGACAACGAAATCCAAAAGAAAGAGTAGTATATTAAAGCGCGAAAGGAAAATCGCTGCTTTAATTGCAACGAAGTAGGGCACACGAAGGCTGAGTGTCCAAAGCATAAGCCAGCACGAGTGGCAATGAGTCCAAAAAAGATGGTAAATCTTCTAGGCAATTGCACACAGTGCAGAGACTCCCTCTTAGTTCCGCAGAGTTCAGAGAGGTGACAGTGTGTCATTGTGATGAGCATCACGCTTGTTCAGTGACACCAGCGATGTGGCAGCCTACTGTAGGTCTGCATGACATGGTGCGCATGTATGGCACCATAGGTGGCCGTAGAGTCACATTTTTTATTGATGATGGAGCTAGCCACAACTTCTTGAACTACTCGTTAGTCAAGAAGTTGGGGTTGACTGAGATCCGAAGTGATCATGAGTATACTGTTGGCCTAGCCAACGGATATGACAAAACGGTATGAAATACTGTAGTATTGGGGGTCCCATTATCTATGCAAGACTATGAGGCTCCGCTTGACTTTCAGGTCATGCACTTAGCCACAGCAGACGTATATCTAGGCAGGGAGTGGCTGTATGGCTTGGGCCCTAGTCTAGCTCGGAATTACTTACATAATACGCTATGTTTTGAGCATGGAGGTAGAGTCATCACCCTGCAAGGCGACCGTACTGTCCCTGCCACACCACTTATTTTCTCCATGGAGCTGTGTACAGCAATCCGCAAAGACCAGATAGCAGAGGTATATGCTTGTTACCCTCTTTTGAATTCTGTTTCCGTAGATGAAACTGTAAATGATGTTTGCGTAGACAAACAAGAAAAACAAAATAGCCTTGGACGAGACCCACTGTTTGAAAACCCTGTTTGGCATGCATGTAATTCAAACAAGAAAAAATCCAAGGTGAATGAGACATTAAAGAAAAAGTACGTGGATACTTTAATGAATTTATTAGAGAAATTTCAGGATGTTTTTCCTGATGATTTACCAGATGGTTTACCACCATCTAGAGAAGTAGACCATGGCATCGAAGTTATGCCAGGATCAAAACCTATAAGCAAACATGCTTATAGATTAAGCCACTCCGAGGCACAGGAGGTGGAAAAACAATTGACGGAATATTTGAACAAAGGCTTCATTTGGCCTAGTTCAAGTCCGTGGGCATCGCCTATTCTTCTGGTAAAGAAGAAAGACGGATCTATGCGGATGTGCATAGACTATAGGACTCTTAATCAGATAACGATTAAGAACAAGTATCCAATGCCACGCATGGATGAGTTGTTTGATCAACTCTACAGATCTAGATACTTCACAAAAATAGACCTGAGATCTGGGTATCATCAGGTTAGAATAAAAGCAGAAGATGTTGCGAAGACAGCATTTAGGACCCGTTTCGGGCATTTTGAGTTTTTGGTTATGCCATTTGGGCTAACCAATGCTCCAGTGATGTTTATGATGCTGATGGATAGTATTTTACGTCCATATCTGGGAAAATTCGTAGTAGTTTTCTTAGATGATATTCTTGTGTACAGTAAGACACAGAAAGAACACATAGAGCATTTGCATCTAGTGTTCGAGTTGTTGCGAAAGCACAAACTATTTGCAAATAAGAGCAAATATGAATTTTTTGAAACAGAAATTCACTACCTTGGCCATATTATATCCGCCGATGGTACGCGGATGGAGCCAGAAAAAGTAGAGGCTATTCTTAAATGGCCAGCGCCAAAGAATCTCGAGGAACTGCAGATTTTTCTTGGCATGTCGGGGTTCTACCGACAGTATGTAAAGGACTATGCGATGATCACAGTCCCGTTGAGGACTGACCAGTTACAGTCAAAAACTAAAAACATTAGTTGGAGGGAAGCCCAACAGAAAAGCTTTGATAAGCTTAAGGTGACTAGCAGCTGCACCTGTTTTGACTATTGTCGATCTAAATGAGCCGTTTGTTTTGAAAACAGACGCTAGTAATGAGGCCATTGGGGCCGTACTTATGCAAAGGGGACGCCCAATTGCATTTGAGAGTAAAAAGTTAGATGCGTAACTACTCGGCTTATGAGTGAGAGTTACTAGCGATAGTTCATGCATTGAAAAAGTGGAGACACTATTTATATGGTGCTACTTTTGAGGTCAGAACGGACCATGAAAGTCTGAAATGGCTTTCAAGTTAAAATGAACTGAAGGGTAGAAAAGCTCGATGGGCAGAGATTCTACAAGAGTTTGACCTTCAGATACGTTACCAGAAAGGTAAGTATAACGTGGTGGCAGATGCACTTAGTCGCATGCCATAAATTAATGAACTTAGTTTCACAGTCTTCAAGAATGATTTCTTGGAGTCACTACATGGTTTATGTGAGCACGATCCATCTTTTACAGAGGTCTGGCGCGCTATACGTGTACGCACTTCTTCACAGACGCGACCACCTCCCTCGTTGGCACATATTGCTAGTCCGGAGAGACTAGCCGAAGGTGCAACGAGAAGGGAAGCGAGAGTTAGTCCGGAGAAGCGTGTCTTCTGGGTATAGTTTGGAGCCGGAGAGCTCTGACGTAGGCCCTTCATCACCTTTTATTGCCACGGCTTCAAAGGGGAGTGATAAACTTCGTCGGGGGGAGAAATATGCTAATTACTCCATTGACGACGGGTACTTACTCTACAAGGGTAGATTATGTGTACCAACTATTGGTGACTTTCGGGCCCACATTCTTAAAGAAAGTCATGATAGTCCAAGTGCGGGTCATCCCGGGATTCAGAAGACCTATGCACTAGTAAAAAGACAGTTTTATTGGCCTAGTTTGTTTAAGGACGTCCAGACTTATGTGCTGAAATGCAATAAGTGCCAGGTCAATAAACATGAACGTCTTAAGGTTGGAGGACTACTCCATCCGCTGGAGATTCCTCAAGGGAAATGGGAAAGCATTTCCATGGATTTCATTACCGGTTTACCCAAGGGAATGACTCGGTGTGGGTGGTAGTTGACAGGTTAACTAAAATGGCAAAGTTTATCGCCACGAAGAAAACTGTTAAAACGCCAGAGTTGGCAAAACTCTTTATATTGAACATCTCTACAAGCTATATGGCCTGCCCGCAGATATAGTGTCAGATAGAGATAGAAAGTTCAACAGTCATTTTTGGAGGGAAGTCTTCAAAAAGTTGGATACTACTCTGAGTATGAGTACAGCAGATCATCCAGAGTCTGATGGTCAAACTGAAAGAGTTAACCAAATTCTAGAGGATATGTTGCGTTCTTATGTTAGTAAGAAGCAATCTAACTGGGAAGAGTACTTGCCCTTATTGGAGTTTGCCCAGCTCCAAACACTCAAAAAGTTGGATACTACTCTGAGTATGAGTACAGCAGATCATCCAGAGTCTGATGGTCAAACTGAAAGAGTTAACCAAATTCTAGAGGATATGTTGCGTTCTTATGTTAGTAAGAAGCAATCTAACTGGGAAGAGTACTTGCCCTTATTGGAGTTTGACACTCAACTGGATTTACACCATTCATGTTAATGTATGGATTCCAGCCGAGATCTCCGATGGCTGTAGGCCTAGAAAAGGAGAAGATTCAATATGTCAAGGATTTCCTTGAAGATATGAATGATATGCTCAGAGCCGCACGTGAGAGCATTCGTAGCGCTCAGGATTGCACTAAAACTTATGCAGATAAAGGACATAGAAAGGTGACCTTTGCAGAAGGTGACTTTGTATTCCTCGAGGTTCCTGCGCAGTCAGAAACCATGAAAACGTAGAAAGGTGACCTTTGCAGAAGGTGACTTTGTATTCCTCGAGGTTCCTGTGCAGTCAGAAACCATGAAAACAGGAAAGTGTGATAAACTTTCTCCGAGATATTGTGGTCTTTTTAAAATCCTTAAGAAGATTGGGGACGTAGCATATAAACTTGAGTTACCGGAGAGTTCTCAAGTCCATCCTATCTTCCACATCAATAAACTGAAGAAATCAGTTCACGGGTTAGAGAACGCAGTTTCTCCAGAGATTTTGGTGGACTTGATAGAGCCACCAAAGATACCACATGAACCTGAAAAGATTCTACAGTATCGTGACAGACAAACCCGACATAAAGTGTACCAGGAGGTACTTGTTAAATGGACAGATAGGGATGATGAGGTAGCTACCTGGGAACGCCGTAGTGCAATTTCCAAAAGGTTTCCCCAGTTTGTTTTCGAGGACGAAAACTCTTCTTAAGGGGAGGGGGGGTAATGTCACGTAGGCTGTAATGCCTGTGAGACCGACGGGCAGACCGGATGGCCATGTCCGAGGTTCAGTGGGAGAGGACGCCTATGCAGAGTCATGGGCGGGGCCAGGCTAGTGTGGACGGCAGGCCACACACTATATAGCCTGGGGGATGAGGGGCAATCCTCATTCTTCCTCTATGTGGCAGGTGGTGAGCCAGAGGCCGTCCCCTCCTGTGTGATAACGCCCGTAGCGGCGTTACGGATATCTAACAACATGCATACCTTTTAGATGATCCATGCCCATTTTTCTTTTGCTACTTTTGATATATCCGTAGTAACCTCAAAACAAAAAGAGGTTTTATTTATAGCTCACCTTTTTGAAAAACTTCTACATAAGCACTTACAAGGTCATGCTTACATTTCCCAAAAAAAAAACGACATGCATGGATGTAACATTTACACCTTGATCAACTAAATGCTATAAGGGTACACGAAAAGGACTTGAAAAAGGAAAGAAACACATGGCAAAAGTAAACTTTTTGATTGTTTATATTTTAAACTATATCAAAGAGAGTGAGAAGATAAATCAAAATATGGAAAGAAACACATGGCAAAAGTAAACTTTTTGATTGTTTATATTTTAAACTATATCAAAGAGAGTGAGAAGATAAATCAAAATATGTGATGGTATTTGTTGTTCATGGAAACCATCCAATTACCTCACTTGTGATTAGTTTGAACTTGACTTTGTAAAAATTTGAAGATCAAGAGAGAAAAAATGGCATGCATGTAACGTGAACCATATGGGGCCTAGAGGGATGTGCTTAAGATTGAATATAAGTTACGTAAAATAGGTTACACATAGTGAAACCACAAAAGGTATAGGGAGATGTGCCTCAACATCATGGTAGAGATTCACAAATGGTGAAAACATTAAGGGCCCTTCAAGGACATGCTTAATATGCATGACAAGTCCTTGTTAACTCAATATTCATTGATGGTCAAATTCTTTATTTAATTTTAGAAAACATGACCTTCACATCTTCCATTTTACTTACGGTGTTTAATATTTGTTTTAAATCTTTACACAACTAAATAGGCCATTATACGACAATGAAGACATGTAAAAGACATGAGTTTGAGTCACAACAACTGTGCTTTTAGATTAGATTCTTAGGTTAAAACTTTGAAGAAAGTAATCATTTGAAATTAAGCTCCATGCCCATTAGACAATAAACTAATTGTGCAGAATTTGGGTGTTTATGAACAATG